>NW_025421503.1:3600000-3975563 GCF_011764305.1 Mustela putorius furo | reverse complement strand
GCCATCCAAATCTCTAAGGAAAAAGTAAAACTTTCACTATTAGCAGATCACATGATATTTTATATAGAAAGCACAAAAGACACCACAAGAAACTTCAAGAAATGATTAATGAATTCAATAAACTCATAGGATATAAAATCAATGTGCAGAAATATGTTGGAGTTCTATACACTAATAATGAAAATGCAGAAAGAAAGTTAAGGAATAAATTCCATTACAGTTGCACCAAAAACAATAAGATACCTAGGAATAGGAATAAACCTAACTAAAAAGATTAAAGAACTGTACTCTGACAACTATAAAACACTAATGAGAGAAACTGAAAATGAGGCAAAGAAGTGGGAAAATATCCCATGATCATAAATTGGAAGAAGAAATATTGGTAAAATATCTATACTACCCAAAGCAATCTACACATTTAATGCAAACCCTATTAAAATACCACCTGCAGTTTTCACAGAGCTAGAACAAACAATCCTAAAATTTATATGGAACTACAAAATATCCTGAATCAGCCAAAGCAGGTTGAAAAAAAAAAGAAGAGAAGTTGGACACATTGCAATCCGAACTTCAGGATATTTTAAGAAGCTGTAATAATAAAAACAATATGGTACTGGCACAAAAATAGACACATTTCAGTGGAAGAGAATACAAAACTCAAAATTAAACCCACAACTATATAGTATAGTATAATAGAGCATAGTATAGTATAGTATAGTTAAAGAACAAAGCAAGAAAGTATATCCATTTAGAAAAAGAGAGTCTCTTCAACAAATGGTGTTGGGGAAAATAGGACAGCAATCTGCAAAAGAATGAAACTGGACCACTTTGTTACATGATACATAAAAATAAATTCAAAATGGAAGGAAGACCTAAATGTGAGACCTAAAACCATAAAAACCCAAGAGAAGAACACTGGCCATAACCACTTTTACCTAGGCCATCATAACTTCTTCCTAGATATGTCTCTGGAGACAAGGGAAACAAAAGCAAAAATAAACTATTGGGATTTCATCAAAATAACAAGATCCTGCACAGTTGAGAAAAAAAAATCAAACTCTAAGGTAACCTGTAAATGGAAGAAGATATTTGGAAATGGCATATCTGATAAAGGGTTATTATCCAAAATATAAAAAGAACTTATAAAACTCAATACCTAAAAATGAATAATTCAATTAAAAATGTGCAGAGAATATGAATAGATATTTTTCAAATGAAGATGCCCAGATGACCAACAGACACATGAAAAGATGCTCAACTTCATTCATCATCAAGGAAATAGAAGTAAAGTGAGACATCAGCTCACACTTGTCAGAATGGCTTAAATCAACAACACAAGAAACAAGAGGTGCCAGCAAGGATGGGGAGGAAGGGAAACCCTCTTGCACTGTTAATGGGAATGCAAACTGTTGCAGTGACTCTGTAAAAGAGTATGCAATCTCCTTAAAAAGTTAAAAATACAACTACCCTATGGCTCAACAATTGCACAACCACATATCTATTGAAATGTTAAAAAACACTGATTCAAAGAGACACATGCACACTAATGTTTATAGCATCATTATCAACAATAGTCAAATTACAGAAAGAGACCAAATGTGCACCCATGATGAACTGATAAAGAGTAAGTGGCAAATCTATATCTATATCTAATCTATATCTATATATCTATATAATACACATATATAGAATATTATATATGTATTATATATATATACATAATATTTATATAGAATATTACTCAGCCACAAAGAAAAAAAGAATGAATCTTGCCATTTGCGATGACATGGATGGGGTAAAGTATTATGCTTAGTGATAAAAGTTGATCAGAGAAAGACAAATACCATATGAAAATACCATATGATTTCACACATATGTGGAATTTAAGCAACAAAACAATCAAAAGGGAAAAATAAAGAGAGAGAGGCAATCCAAGAAACAGACTCTTAAGTATAAAAAGCAAAGTGATGGTCACCAAAAGGGAGGTGGGCAGAGAGATAGGTTAAATAGGTGATGGGTACTAAGGGGTGCACTTGTTATGATGAGCAGTGAGTATTTTATGGAAGGGTTAATCACTGTATTGTAAGCCTAAAATTAATATTTCATTGTATGTTAACTAACTGGAATTTAAATTATAACATAAGAAAACATGGAAAAATAAAGATACTCACTGAACTTCAGTAAAGGGTGGAGGACATCAGTGAGACCCTTGACAAAGAGATAAAAAATAACATATCAATACTTTTAATGCCATTCTGATCAAAATTCCACCGGTATTCTTCAAGGAGCTGGAGAAAATAATCCTAAAATTTGTATGGAATCAGAAGAGACCCCGAATCACTAAGGAAATGTTGAAAAACAAAAATAAAGCCGGGGGCATCACGTTACCTGATTTCAAGCCTTATACAAAGCTGTGATCACCAAGACAGCATGGTACTGGCATAAAAACAGACACATAGACCAGTGGAACAGAGTAGAGAGCCCAGATATGGACCCTCAACTCTATGGTCAAATAATCTTCGACAAAACAGGAAAAAATATACAGTGGAAAAAAGATAGTCTCTTCAAAAAATGGTGCTGGGAAAACTGGACAGCTATAGGGAGAAGAATGAAACTTGACCATTCTCTTACACCATACACAAAGATAAACTCAAAATGGATAAAAGACCTCAATGAGACAGGAATCCATCAGAATCCTAGAGGAGACATTGGCAGTAATCTCTTCGATATCAGCCACAGCAACTTCTTTCAAGATATATCTCCAAAGGCAAAGGAAACAAAAGCGAAGATGAATTTTTGGGACTTCATCAAAATCAAAAGCTTCTGCACAGCAAAGGAAACAGTCAGCAAAACAAAGAGACAACCCACGGAATGGGAGAAGATATTTGCAAATGACAGTACAGACAAAAGGTTGATATCCAGGATCTATAATGAACTCCTCAAACTCAACACACACAAAACAGACAATCATATCAAAAAATGGGCAGAAGATATGGACAGACACTTCTCCAATCAAAACATACAAATGGCTATCAGACACATGAAAAAATGATCATCATCACTAGCCCTCAGGGAGATTCAAATTAAAACCACATTGAGGTAGCACCTTACACCAGTTAGAATGGCCAAAATTAACAAAACAGGAAACAACATGTGTTGGAGAGGATGTGGAGAAAGGGAAACCCTCTTCCACTGTTGGTAGGAATGCAAGTTGGTGCAGCCACTTTGGAGAACAGTGTGGAGATTCCTCAAGAAATTAAAAATAGAGCTTCCATATGACCCTGCAATTGCACTCCTGGGTATTTACCCCAAAGATACATATGTCGTGAAACGAAGGGCCATCTGTACCCCAATGTTTATAGCAGCAATGGCCACGGTCGCCAAACTATGGAAAGAACAAAGATGCCCTTCAACAGACGAATGGATAAGGAAGATATGGTTCATATACACTATGGAGTATTATGCCTCCATCAGAAAGGATGAATACCCAACTTTTGTAGCAACATGGACGGGACTAGAAGAGATTATGCTGAGTGAAATAAGTCAAGCAGAGAGAGTCAATTATCATATGGTTTCACTTATTTGTGGAGCATAACAAATATCATGGAGGACAAGGGGTGTTAGAGAGGAGAAGGGAGTTAGGGTAAATTGGAGGGGGAGGTGAATCATGAGAGACTATGGACTCTGAAAATCAATCTGAGGGGTTTGAAGTGGCAGGGGTGTTGGAGGTTGGGGTACCAGATGGTGGGTATTAGAGAGGGCACGGATTGCATGGAGGACTGGGTGTGGTGAAAAAATAATGAAAACTGTTTTTCTGAAAATAAATTAATTAATAAAAAAATAACATCAGAGATGAAGAACTCAATAAATGAAATCAAATATATAATAGACGGAATAAATAATATGTGACAGAAAGCAGAGGAACATATCAGTGGTCTGGAAAATAGAGTAATTGAAAATAATGAAGCTGAGCATGTGAGAGACAAACAAATACTGCATAATGAGAATAAACTTTGAGAATTGGTTCTTCCATCAAGTATAGCTGTATTTGCATTAGAGGGATCCCAGTTGAGGGGAGAGAAAGGTGGGCAGAAAATGTATTTGAAGAAACAATACGTGAAAATTTCCTAAATCTTGGGAGGGAAATAGATCCAGATTCAGGAGGCAAGAGATCATTTTAAAGATTGTAAGAGAAAGAAGAGAGTTACCTACAAAAGAAACCCCATAATGATTTCAGCTATTTCAGCAGAAGCTTTGAAGGCCAGAAGTGAGTGGCATGATGTATTTGAAGTGCTGAAAGGAAAAATATGCAGCCAAGAATACTCTATTGAACAAGGATATCATTCAGAATAGGAGATATAGTATCCTAGATAAACATACTTAAAATAATCCATGACCAATAAAACAGCCCTACAATAAATGTTATGGGGGACTCTATGAGTGGAAAACAAGAGAAAGTAAGTACGAGTAAGAAAAATTAGAAGCACAAAATAAAAGGTTGTAAAAGATGATACCAAATATCTGAACCATGAAGGGGAAAAGAGTAAGAGTGAGTCCAAAAATAAGCAACCATCTAGTTAAATATAGACTGCTATATGCAGATGTTACATGTAAGCTGAATGGTAACCACAAATCAAAAAACAGTAATACTTCTTTTGCAACTAGTGCCAGGTGATGGAACACTCTCAGGACAAGTGTCACAAGCATCACACTACTTGGGACAAAAGGAAGCCCTACCACAAAAAGTAAAATTATAAGCAAGGATACCCGATTGTCAACACTAAGATCGGTCCCTGCCACATTCATACAGTCCACATTTGGTGAGTCAACAAGAAGAGCCATGCTTTTAGGCTGGATGTGGGGAACTTTGTCTGGGGCCCTGACTGCTGTACTTGTAAAATAAGGATTATTGATTTGTCTACAGTGCATCCAACAAGGAATTAGTCCACACACAAGACCCTGGTGAAGACCTGTATCATGCTCATTGACACTGTGAGTCAGTTGGTATCACTATGTGTCACTGTGAGTCACTGTGGTATCAGTTCTGCTATGCACCACACCTGGGCCACAAGAAGGGGACCAAGCTGATGTCCAAGGAGGAAAAAATTAAAAAGAAAACTAACTAAAAAACTCAAAAGAAATATAATTAAATGGGGAAAACGCTGAAGTTAGCAGTTTTCTGGAGAAGTTCCAGAATGGCAAGCTTCTTGAATGCATCACTTCAAAAACAGGCCAGTGTGGCCATGTAGATGGCTATGTGCTAGATGAGAAGGACGTAGACTCCCATCTGAAGGAAAGAAAAAACAAATCTCATAAAGGCAAATAAATCTTCCTACCTCTTATCTTTGATCATGTAATAAAGGTGTTCATTGTTTTAAGCAAAAGCAGTAATAGATATGCAAAAAAATAAAAAGTAAGAAATCAAAATATATCATTAAAAAACTCCAGCAAACCATGAAAGAGAGACAGAAAAGAAAGGAACACAGAATAACTACAAAAACAACAACAAATAAAGTAACAAAATGGCAATAAGCACATATCCATCAATAACTGTTTTGGGGGCAACTAGGTGGCTCAGTTAGTTAAGTGACCAACTAATGATTTCAGCTCAGGCCATGACTCAGGGTTGTGAGATAAAGCTCCATGTTGGTCTCTGTGCTCAACATCCTCAGTATGGAGTCTACTAAAACCTCTCCATTTGCAGCTTTCACTGCTCTGTCTCTCTCTCTTTCTCTCTCTCTCTCTCCCAAATAAATAAATATAATATTTTAAAATTATTTTGAACTTAAATGGACTAAAAGCCTAAAAAAGAAATATGGTGACAGAATGGATAAAAAAAACAAGACTCATCTATATTCTGCTTACAAGATACTCATTTTAGACAAAACTAAAAATACCTGCAGGTTGAAAGTGAGGGGATGTAGAAATATTTATCACATAAATGGATGTCAAAAGAAAGCCACAACAAAGAGAAATAAAATGTATCCAAATTGGTAATGAAGAATTCAAACTCTCTCTCTTTGCATATGACATGATTCTTTATATGGAAAACCCAAAAGACTCTACCCCCAAACTACTAGAACTCATAAAACAATTCAGCAACATGGCAGGATACAAATTTAATGTACAGAAATAAATGGCTTTCTTATACACTAATAATGAAAATACAGAAAGGGAAAGTAGAGAATCGTTTCCATTTACTATAGCACCAAGAACCATAAAATACCTGGGAATAAACCTAACCAAAGAAGTAAAGGATCTGTACTCGAGGAACTACAGAACGCTCATGAAAGAAATTGAAGAAGACACAAAAATATGGAAGACCATTCCATGCTCATGGATCAGAAGAATAAACATTGCTAAAATGTCTATACTGCCTAGAGCAATCTATACTTTTAATGCCATTCCGATCAAAATTCCACCAGTATTCTTCAAAGAGCTGGAGCAAATAATCCAAAAATTTGTATGGAATCAGAAGAGACCCCGAATCGCTAAGGACATGTTGAAAAACAAAAATAAAATGGGGGGCATCACGTTACCTGATTTCAAGCTTTACTACAAAGCTGTGATCACCAAGACAGCATTGTACTGTCATAAAAACAGACACATAGAGCAGTGGAACAGAGAACAGAGCTCAGATATGGACCCTCAACTCTATGGTTAAATAATCTTCGACAAAAGAGGAAAAAATATACAGTGGAAAAAAGAGTCTCCGCATCCTCGCCAGCATCTGTCATTTCCTGACTTGTTAATTTTAGCCATACTGACTGGTGTGAGGTGGTAGCTCATTGTGGTTTTGATTTGTATTTCCCTGATGCCGAGTGATATAGAGGACTTTTTCATGTGTCTGTTTGCCATCTGGATGTCTTATTTGCATAGATGTCTGTTTATGTCCTCTGCCCATTTCTTGATTGGACTATTTGTTATTTGGGTGTTGAGTTTGCTAAGTTCTTCATAGATTTTGGATACTTGTCCTTTATCTGATATGTCATTTGCAAATATCTTCTCCCATTCTCTCACTTGTCTTTTGGTTTTATTAACTGTTCCTTTGCTGTGCAAAAGCTTTCGATCTTGATGAAGTCCAAAATAGTTCATTTTTGCCCTTGCTTCCCTTGCCTTTGGCGATGTTTCTAGGAAGATGTTGCTGCGGCTGAGGTCGAAGAGGTTGCTGCCTGTGTTCTCCTCAAGGATTTTGATGGATTCCTTTCTCACATTGAGGTCCTTCATCCATTTTGAGTCTATTTTTGTGTGTGGTGTAAGGAAATGTTCCAATTTCATTTTTCTGCATGTGGCTGTCCAATTTTCCCAACACCATTTATTGAAGAGGCTACCCTAAAGATACAAATGTAGTGATCTGAAGGGGCACGTGCACCTGAATGTTTATAACAGCAATGTCCACAATAGCCAAACTATGGAAAGAACCTAGATGTCCATCAACAGATGAATGGATAAAGAATATGTGGTATATATACACAATGGAATACTATGCAGCCATCAAAAGAAATGAAATCTTGTCATTTGCGAAAACGTGGATGGAACTAGAGCGTATCATGCTTAGCAAAATAAGTCAAGTGGAGAAATACAACTATCATATGATCTCCCTGATACCAGGAAGTGGTGATGCACATGGGGGCTTAAGGGGGTAGGAGAAGAATAAATGAAACAAGATGGGATTGGGAGGGAGACAAACCATAAGTGACTCTTAATCTCATAAAACAAACTGAGGGTTGCTGGGGGTAGGGGCATTGGGAGAAGGGGGGTGGGGTTATGGACATTGGGGAGGGTATGTGCTTTGGTGAGTGCTGTGAAGTATGTAAACCTGGTGATTCACAGAGCTGTACCCCTGGGGATAAAAATATATTATATGTTTATAAAAAATAAAAAAAATAAAAAAAAAGACAGTCTCTTCAATAAATGGTGCTGGGAAAACTGGGCAGCTATTTGTAGAAGAATGAAACTCGACCATTCTCTTACACCGTACACAAAGATAAACTCAAAATGGATAAAAGACTTCAATGTGAGACAGGAATCCATCAGAATCCTAGAGGAGAACATAGGCAGTAATCTCTTCGATATCAGCCACAGAAACTTCTTTCAAGATATGTCTCCAAAGGCAAAGGAAACAAAAGCGAAGATGAATTTTTGGGACTTCATCAAAATCAAAAGCTTCTGCACAGCAAAGGAAACAGTCAACAAAACAAAGAGACAACCCACGGAATGGGAGAAGGTATTTGCAAATGACAGTACAGACAAAAGGTTGATATCCAGGATCTATAATGAACTCCTCAAACTCAACTCACACGAAACAGGCAAACATATCAACAAATGGGCAGAAGATATGGACAGACACTTCTCCAATCAAAACATACAAATGGTTATCAGACACATGAAAAAATGATCATCATCACTAGCCCTCAGGGAGATTCAAATTAAAACCACATTGAGAGGGATGCCTGGGTGGCTCAGTTGGTTAAGCAGCTGCCTTCGGCTCAGGTCATGATCCCAGCATCCTGGGATCAAGTCCCGCATCGGGCTCCTTGCTACGCAAGGAGCCTGCTTCTCCCTCTGACTCTGCCTTCCACTCTATCTGCCTGTGCTCACTCTCACTCGCTCTCTCTCTGACAAATAAATTAAAAAAAATCTTTAAAAAAAAATAAAACACATTGAGATATCACCTTACACCAGTTAGAACGGCCAAAATTAACAAAACAGGAAACAACGTGTGTTGGAGGGGATGTGGAGAAAGGGGAACCTTCTTACACTGTTCGTGGGAATGCAAGTTGGTGCAGCCACTTTGGAGAACAGTGTGGAGATTCCTCAAGAAATTAAAAATAGAGCTTCCCTATGACCCTGCAATTGCACTTCTGGGTATTTACCCCAAAATTACAGATGTCTTGAAAAGAAGGGCCATCTGTACCCCAATGTTTATAGCAGCAATGGCCATGGTCGCCAAACTGTGGAAGGAACCAAGATGCCCTTCAACGGATGAATGGATAAGGAAGATGGGGTCCATATACACTATGGAGTATTATGCCTCCATCAGAAAGGATGAATACCCAACTTTTGTAGCAACATGGACCGGACTGGAAGAGATTATGCTGAGTGAAATAAGTCAAGCAGAGAGATTCAATTATCATACGGTTTCACTTATTTGTGGAGCATAACAAATAGCATGGAGGACATGGGGAGTTAGAGAGGAGAAGGGAGGTGGGGGGAATTGGAACCGGAGGTGAACCTTGAGAGACTATGGACTCTGAAAAACAATCTGAGGGATTGAAGGGGCGGGGGTGGGAGTTCGGGGTACCAGGTGGTGGGTATTATAGATGGCACGGATTGCATGGAGCACTGGGTGTGGTGCAAAAATAATGAATACTATTATGCTGAAAATAAATAAAAAATAAATTTAAAAAAAGAAAGCCACAGTGGCAATACTTATATCACACAGAATAGTCTTTAAAACAAAGACAAAGACAATATATATTAATACAGAAGAAAATATAACAAGAAAATATGACCATTTTAAGTATTTATGCACCCAAAATAGGAGTGCTGAAATACATAAAACAGTTAATAACAAACATAAAGGAACTAATTAACACTAATACAATGGTAATAGGGGCTTTGACACCCTACTTGCATTGGTGAACAGAACATCTAAACAGAAAATAAACAAGGAGATAGTAGTTTTGAATGACACGTTGGACCAGTGGATTTAACAGATATATGCAGATCATTCCATCCTAAAATAGAAGAATACACATTGTTTACAAATGCACATAGAACATTTTCCAGAATATATCACATACTAGGTGACAAATCAAGTCTCAATGAGTACAAAAAGACAGAAATCATACCATGCACATTTTTGACTACAACACTATAAAACTTGAAGTCAACCAAAAGAAAAAATTGGGGAATACCACAAACACACCAGAGGTTAAGCAAAATGCTACTAAACAATAAATAAATCAAACATGAAATCAAAGAAGAAATTTTTAAAATACATGAGAACAAATGAAAATGAAAACATAATATTCCAATATCTTTGGGATGCAGCAAACATGGGAAGTGGGAAGTATATAGCAGCACAGGCCTATCTTAAGAAGCAAGAAAAATCTCAAATAAGACAACTTGACATCACACCAAAAAGGAACTAGGAAAAACAAATGAAGCCTAAAGCCAATAGGAGAAAGGAAATAATAAAGATCACAACAGAAATAAATAACATAGAATGCAAAAAAAAAAAAAAAAGACAGCAAAAACAACAAAGAGAGAACAGATCAATGAAACCAGGAGCTGGTTCTTTGAAATGATCCACAAAATGGATAAATCTTTAGCCAAACTCATCAAAAAGAAAAAAAAAGAGAAAGGAGCCAATAAACAAAATCACAAATGAGAGAGGAGAAATAACAACCAGCACTACAGAAATACAAACAAGTACAAGAGAATATTATGCAAAACTTTATGCCAACAAATTGGACAAACAAGAAGAAATGGATAAATTCCTGGTTACATACAAATTATCAAAACTGAAGAAGGAAAAAAAAAACAAGAAATTCTGAACAGACCAATATCCAGTAAAGAAATTGCGTTAGTAATCAAAAACTCTCCACAAACAAAATTTTAGAACCAAATGGTTTCACAAGCAAATTATACCAAACATTTAAATAAGAGTTAATACCTATTTCTCTCAAACCATTCTGAAAAATAAAAAAGTAAAGAAAACTTCTGAATTCATTCTATAACTATCACCCTGATACCAAAACAAGATAAAGTCACCACACACACACACACACACATACACACACACACACACAATAGAGCTACAGGCCAGTATCCCTGATGAATATAGATGCAAAAATCCTCAACAAAATATTAGCAAACCAAAACCAGCAATACATTTAAAAAACCATTCACCATTCCAGTTGAATCATCTCATTCAAGTGGGATTTATTCTAAGTATGCAAAGGTGGTGCAATATTCGCAAAACATTCAACATGATACATCACATCAATAAGAAAAAGGATACAAACCATATGATCATCTATATAGATGTAGAAAAGCCCTTTGATAAAGTACAACAGCCATTTAGGATAAAAACCTCAACAAAGTAGATTTAGAGGTAACATACCTCAATATTATAAAGGCCATATAATGAAAACCCACAGTAAACATCATACTAAATGCTGAAAAACTGTGAGCTTTACCCCTAAGGTCAGGAACAAGTCAAGGGTGTCCACTTGCACCATTTTTATTCGACATAATTCCGGAAGTCCTAACTACAACAATCAGACAACAAAGAGAAACAAAAAGTATCCAAATTGGTAAGGAAAAAGTAAAACTTTCACTATTTGCAGATGCCATGATACTATATATAGAAAACCCCAAAGAAAACCCTAAAGACTCCAACAAAAAGCTACTAGAACTGATAAATGAATTCAGAAATGTTGCAAGATACAAAATTAATGTGAAGAATTCTGTTACATTTCTATATGCCAATAACGAGGTACTGGAAGCAGAAATTAAGGAATTAATCCCATTTAAAATTGCTTGCAGCCACATGCAGAAAAATGAAATTGGACCATTTCCTTACACCACACACAAAAATAGACTCAAAATGGATGAAGGACCTCAATGTACGAAAGGAATCCATCAAAATCCTTGAGGAGAACACGGGCAGCAACCTCTTCGACCTCTGCCGCAGCAACATCTTCCTAGGAACAACGCAAAAGGCAAGGGAAGCAAGGGAAAAAATGAACTACTGGGATTTCATCAAGATCAAAAGCTTTTGCACAGCAAAGGAAACAGTAAACAAAATCAAAAGACAACTGACAGAATGGGAGAAGATATTTGCAAACGACATATCAGATAAAGGACTAGTGTCCAGAATCTATAAAGAACTTAGCAAACTCAACACCCAAAGAACAAATAATCCAATCAAGAAATGGGCAGAAGACATGAACAGACATTTCTGCAAAGAAGACATCCAGATGGCCAACAGACACATGAAAAAGTGCTCCATATCACTCGGCATCAGGGAAATACAAATCAAAACCACAATGAGATATCACCTCACACCAGTCAGAATGGCTAAAATCAACATGTCAGGAAATGACAGATGCTGGCGAGGATGCGGAGAAAGGGGAACCCTCCTACACTGTTGGTGGGAATGCAAGCTGGTGCAGCCACTCTGGAAAACAGCATGGAGGTTCCTCAAAATGTTGAAAATAGAACTGCCCTATGACCCAGCAATTGCACTATTGGGTATTTACCCTAAAGATACAAATGTAGTAGTCCAAAGGGACACATGCACCCGAATGTTTATAGCAGCAATGTCCACAATAGCCAAACTATGGAAAGAACCTAGATGTCCATCAACAGATGAATGGATCAAGAAGATGTGGTATATATACACAATGGAATACTATGCAGCCATCAAAAGAAATGAAATCTTGCCATTTGCGACAACATGGATGGAACTAGAGCGTATCATGCTTAGCGAAATAAGTCAAGCAGAGAAAGACAACTATCATATGATCTCCCTGATATGAGGAAGTGGTGATGCAACATGGGGGCTTAAGTGGGTAGAAGAAGAATAAATGAAACAAGATGGGATTGGGAGGGAGACAAACCATAAGTGACTCTTGATCTCACAAAACAAACTGAGGTTGCCGGGGGGAGGGGGTTTGGGAGAAGGGGGTGGGATTATGGACATTGGGGAGGGTATGTGATTTGGTGAGTGCTGTGAAGTGTGTAAGCCTGGTGATTCACAGACCTGTACCCCAGGGGATAAAAATATATGTTTATAAAAAATAAAAAATTAAAAAAAAAAATAAATGGAAAAAAATTCAGTGAAAGCTGAAAAAAAAAAAAAAAAACGTTCATGAACGTTCTAAAGGGCTGCCCAAACTTAAATAAAATTCTCTGCTTTCTCCATAAAAAAAAAAATAATAAAATAAAATAAAATTGCTTGCACCAAAAACAATAAGATACTTAAGAATAAACCTAACCAAAGAGGTCAAAGACATGTACTCTGAAGTTATAAATAATCATGAATGAAATTGAAGATGACTCAAAGAAAAGGATAGACATTCCATGCTCATGGATTGGTGGAACAAATATTGTTAAAATATTTATACTACCCAAAGCAACTGACACATTTAATGCAGTCCCCATCAAAATTCCATGGGTATTTTTCACATAGCTAGAGCAAACAATCCTAAAATTTTATATGGAACCACAAAAGAACCTGAAGATCCAAAGCACCTTTGATAAGGAAAAGCAAAGCAGGAGACATCAGAATTCCATACTTCACACTGTATTACAAAGCTGTAGTTATCAAAACAGTATGGTATAGACATAAAAATAGACACATATATCAATGGAACAGAACAGAAAACCCAGGAAAAAAAAACCCTCAATTATAAATATCCAAAGGGAAAAAGACAGTCTCTTAAACAAATGGTGTGGGAAAACTGGACAGCTACATACAAAAGAATGAAACTAGACTACTTTCTTTCTCCATAAACAAAAACAAATTTAAAATAGAGTAAAGACCTAAATGTGAGACCTGAAACCATAGAAATCCTAGAAAAAAGCAGAGGCAGTAAGTTTTCTGACATTGGCCATAGCAACATTTTTCTATATATGTCTCCTGATCAAATAAATAAATAAATAAAAGCAAAAGCAAACTATTGGGATTACATCAAAATAAAAAGCTTCTGTACAGTAAAATAAACAATCAACAAAACTAAAAAGCAACCAATGGAACTCGAGAAGATATTTGCAAATGACATCCAATGAAGGGTGAGTAGCCAAAATATATAAAGATCTTATAAAACTCAAAAACAAAAAATAAATAATTCAACTTAAAAATGGGCAGAAGACATGAACGGACATTTCTCCAAAGAAGACACCTAAATGGTCAATAGGCAAATAAAAAGTTGCTCAATATCTCTCATCATCAATATTTGAAAAATACAAATCAAAACTACAATGACATATCACCTCATACCTATCAAAATGGCTAACATCAACAACACAAGAAACAACAAGTGGTGGTGAAAATGTAGAGAAAGCAGAAATCTTGTGCACTCTTGGTTAGAATGCAAACTGGTGTATCCGCTGTGGAAAACTGTATAGAGGTTCTTCAAAAATTAAAAATAGAAATACCTATGATTTAGCAATCACACTACCATGCATTTACACAAAAAATATAAAAAGACTAATTCACAGTTATACATGCACCCTTATGTTTATAGCAGCATTATTTATAATAGTCAAATTATGGAAGTAGCCCATGTGTCCATCAACTGATGAATGGATAAAGAAGATTTGGTATATATACATATTTTTAAAGATTTATTTATTTTATAGAGAAAGATAGATTGGGGGGAGCAGAGAGAAGTGGAAAGAGAATATCATGCAGACCCCAGTGAGCATGGAGCCCAACATAGGGCTCAATCTCATGAAACTGAGATCATGACCCGAGCAGAAATCAAGAGTTGGGGGCTTAACCAACCCAGCCACCTAGGCACCTATACATAATTTAATATTTTTCAGCCATAAAAAAGAATCAAATCTTGCCATTTGCAAAGACATGGATAGATCTAGACAGTACAATGTTAAGTGGTGTTAAGTCAGAGAAAGACAAATATCATATGATTTCACTTATATGTAGAATTTAAGAAACAAACAAACAAAAATGAACAGAGGGGGAAAAAAGAGAGTCAAACCAAGAAACAGACTCTTAAGTGTAGAGAAGAAGCTAGTGGTTAAGAGAGGAGAGGTGGGGGTGGGGGTAAAAATAGGTAATGAGAATTAAGGAATATACTTGTAATGATGATCACTGATTGTGTATGAAATTGTTAAAACACTGTACCTGAAACTAAAATAACTCTGTATTTTAACTACAATGGAATTTAAAAGAAAAAAAAAAAACTATTCCATTTAGATTGAGCTACTGGTACTGTCCTTATATATTTCTAATCTGTTATATTTTTTCCTTCTCTTTTATTCTCTTTTTATATTTGTTTTTATATCAGTATTTTATTCAATTAAATGGAAAATCAAAAATGCTTTTTTATGTGAATAAACAGTAACTCTTCATTGACAATTCCAAGATGATAGCATCTTATAATTTCTGTAATTTCCACGGAAAATTTTTGGTCAACTTTCTGCCCTTCACAAACTTATTGTCATTTTTCTAAGAAATTTTTGATTCTGTTGTTTTTCCATAGATGATTGAGGAAACATATCCAGTGAATAAGAGACCAAGGCTTTGAAAGGGTGAAAGTCAAAAGTAAATTCGACCTCTGATGACTCAAACTCCAAGGAAAATCAAATGGAATATTTCTTTTATGAATTTGTAATTGCATACGGAAAGCAAAGAATAAGATGAACATTTTTCTGTTTGTTTTTCACTTTCACAGAAGCTCCTTCCTTATATGCTTTTAGATGGTCACATTTTGCTGACATTTAAAAACATTTCATGTTGATCTTACATGGGTCACATCAATCACCTATACACTTTCAATGATACTTTGTTAAATAAACTGTCATGAAAGATTTATAGAGAATTTAATAAAAGTAAAGAAGTTTTAATTTAACTTTTAAAGATGCATTGCCCCTTTTCCGAGACGTAATATCATGTCTAAAACACCATGAAACTTTTTCTAGCAATAAAAATAAAAATTAAAAAACAACCCTGTTCTCTCACAATTTTATTTGCATAATCTTCTTCCAAACACTGGAGGTGGGAGTAGGAAGGAAAACCTTATTTCCAATTTAATACTCCTCAGATGTAATGGTTGTGCATTGATCCCATGCTAAGAAACACTATGTGTAAGTTAAGAGTATTTGGAATTTATTCACTAAAGAACAATAAAATAAATGAGTCTTTAATCCATCCATGCAAACAAGTGCTTCCCTCAAACCCTTGAGTCATTGGATTCTGAATTAAGACATATATGGATGACAAAGGTGGCACAATTCATTTCTCACACATTATTAAGTTATCCCAGTGGAGGAGGGTTACTAAAAAGCTATGCCAAAATTTATAGATTTTTAAATAAGAATAATTAAAATTCAAGACCATTTAATTCAATTTTAAGCTAGCAGCTACATTAAACATTTGGTTAGATTTTTGTTGTTGTTGTTCATTTGCTTTTATTACAAAATAAAAAATCAATGTTCATTTGAAGTATATTTGTAAGGAGTCACTAAAACTCTAGCAATTTGTGCAAGGAAAGAAATAATAATGTTATACTGCAATTATATATCTCATTGTGATGAGTGAATAGGTAATAAAAATTTTGCTAACATCATGGATCACTCTTTTTTTTTTTTTTTTTTTTTTGCTTTACATGTGAATTTGTTGAAGTGCTAATTTGGAATGTGATTCTATATTGAGGAACTGTTCCAATCCCCCTTGTAAGTTTCCTTGTTTAACGCTTTTAATGCTCTACTTACTGACAATATGGGTTATTTCCCTTGTTATCAGTTCTCAGGAAAAATTTAAATCTTTTTAGATTATTGAGTTTTGTCTTCTGTAAAAGAAGAGTATATTCTGGTAATGAATAATTAATAATTTTATAATTTTAGACCCTTATGTTTAAAGGGCAACTTATATATGTTAAAACACCCAAATATAACTGCTTAGTACAGTATCTAGCATGTGTTAAGTACATACTATTTATTCAACATTAAGTTATGTATTCATTATGTTTCTAAAGGTGAGATTTGACCTGTAATATAATCAAGTATGTGCTTTAAAAAATAAGCTCTACTATAACAGAATTCAACTTTACAAATGGTTAGAATACACAAACCATTCTTCATGAAAGAAAGCCCAGAGCAAACTTACATTTTAAACATAGCATTCATAAGTCATTGATACACAAAGAGTTTGGGAATTTAGTAAGTTTATAGCAATAAAATAATATTCTTATGAAGAGTTAACATGTAGGTTCCTTTCCTATTTCAAAAACTAATGTTCTCTCCTTTGATAATATTTATTAAATTGCTGTTACACTTATTAATATCAAAATATCTTTCTTGAGTTCCTTTCTTTAAGAAACCACAGTGAACCCTCTCATCTTTTATTCCAATAACAGCAGGCTGAGAGTTTCAGTTTTTTTATTCTTTTATTTTTAAATAACAAATTCTTCATTTGTTATGAAATCAAAAAAGAAATTTCTGAGTTATCAAGATATTAGGGGGAACAAACTTGATTCTCAAATTAAGACTTAACTAGCAATTCAACTGTAGAAACACATTTTGAGACTCACTGGAAAATCTTATACTAAAACAGTAAGTAATGAGGAATCAGTAACATAATATAAAGGCAGTTTCTTATTATGGGCCTATAAAAAATTCAATAACATGTTAATGGTATTTTCACTTTATCAAAGAGAATTTGAGTAAAGAAATTTACCTTTAGGAATAGAAATGCTAAACACTCTACTTGACAACACCAGGTCTGCACATTTACTACCACATCAGAGCTGTTTTCATTACAAAACTATTGCCATTCTAATCATTAGTTTTGGTAAACTGAAATTTAGGGGCCTCTCATTCAGTAAGGGAAACTAAACATTATCTCAGAAAGCTGAGATAAAGAATGAACTAGGACATTTAAATTATCTTTAATATTTACAAGTTAAGTTTTTTAAGTTAAAGGTCAGAATAATATATTTGATTCTACATTACTTTGTCCCACAAATGTAGAGGTTAGTAAAATACATTTGAATCCTCATGAATTCAAATGAGCAAACATATAAAGCCTACAGCATGGTGCCAGGTATAGGTGCCAGGTAGTGGGTGTTCAAATAATTTTTTTAAATAACTGAAAGAACTTTCTCAGAAAGCATTTTAAAGTAAGTTGAAGTTCTTGCAAAACTAAAATTAATCCTTAATTTTTTTTAAAGATATTATGTATTTATTTGACAGAGAGAGAGAGTTCACAAGCAGGCAAAGAAGCAGGCAGAGAGGGGAAAGCAGGCTCCTGCTGAGCAGAGAGCCTAATGTGGGGCTCAATCCCAAACCCTGAGATCATGACCTGAGCCAAAGACAGAGGCCTAACCCACTGATCCACCCAGGTGCCGCCTTAAAAAATTTTTGTGTGGCATCTAGATGCCTTCTAGTAGTCTTTAATAGCTTAATACAGCTTCTACAAATATTTCTTCTGATCTACAACATAAGCTTCATATAAAAACCAGTTTTACATGGGTAAACTAATTATAAAAGAATTAAAGAACAAAATAGCACGTTATTTTCATATTTTAGGTGAAAAAAATATTTTTGGAATGCTTTCCTGATTTGAAGCCAATCACTTATGATTAAAAACATCCCTCTTAAGGAAGGCACTTGTGACGAGCATTGGGTGTTGTATATACGTGGTAAATCACTAAATTCTATACCTGAAAATAATGTTCCACTGTATGTTAACTAACTGGAATTTAAATAAAAACTTGAAAAATGAAAAATAAAAAATAAAAACATACTTCTTGTTTTTTTTTATTTAAAATATTTTCTATTGTTAAAATATCAATACTACCCAAAGCAATCTACAGATTTAATACCATCTCTATCAAAATGCCAACAGCATTTTTCAAAGAACTAGAACATATAATCCTAAAATTTGTATGGAACCAAAAAAGACCCCAAAGAACCAAAGCAATTTTGAAAAAGAAAAATAAAGCTGAAAGTATCACAATCCCCGATTTCAAGATACACTAAAAAACTGTACTAATCAAAACTGCATGGTGCTAGCACAAAAACAGACACACAGATCAATAGAAAAGAATAGAGAACCCAAAAATAAACCCACAATTATATAGTCAATTCATCTTAGACAAATGAGACTAGAATATGCAATGGGAAAAAGCCTCTTCAACAAATGATGTTGGGAGAACTGGATGGCTACATGCAAAAGAATGAAGCTGGGCCACTTTCTTTCATCGTATACAAAAATAAACTCAAAATGGATTAAGGACCTAAATGGGAGACTTGAAATTATAAAGATCCTAGAAGAGAGCTCAGGTAGTAATTACTCTGACATCAGCTGTAGCAACATCTTGCTGGATATGACTCGCTAGGCAAGGAAACAAAAGCAAAGATAAACTATTGAGTCTACATTAAAAAAAAAAAACACATTCTACACAGCAAAAGAAACAATAAAATTACTAGAAGAAAGACAACCCACTAAATGGGAGAAAATATTTGCAAATTGTGTATCTGATAAAGAGTTAATATCCAAAAATATATAAAGAACTTAACATAAATCAACTCAATAACCCAAATAAGACAATTTAAAAAAAATAATCAGAAGACATGAATTGACATTTTTCCAAAGAAGACAGCCAGATAGCTAACAGATACATAAAAAGATGCTCAACATCATGCATCATCAGGGAAATGCAAATCAAAACCACAATGAGATATGACCCTCTACCTGTCAGAATGGCAAAAAAAAAAAACAACACCCCCCCCAAAAAAACACCCCACAAGAAACAACTGTTGACAAGAATGTGGAGAAAAAGGAATCCTCTTGCAATGTTGGTGGGAGTGCAAACTGGTGCAGCTACTGTGGAAAACAGTTACAAGTTCATCAAAAAAATGAAAAATATAATTACCATTTGAACCAGTATTTCCACTACTGGGCTTTTATGAAAAGAATATGAAAAGAATATGAGAACGCTAATTTGAATTGATATATGCATATATTGCAGTATTATTTATTTATAATAGCCTACTTATGGAAGCATCCCCAGGGTCCATTGATAGATGGATGGATAAAGAAAATCTATTATATATAGACAATGGAATATTACTCAGCTACAAAAACGAATGAAATCTTGTCATTTTTGACAACATGAATGGAATGGATGTAGAGGTTAAAATGCTAAATGAAGACTTGAGAGGTAAGATGGCAGAGGAGTAGCAGACTAAAATAACATCATATCCCAGGAATTCGGCTAGAAAGGTATCAAACCATTCTGAACACCTACAAACTCAACAGGAGATAGAAGAGAAGAACAGAAATTCTAGGAATTCTAGAATTCTAGAAAATCAGCCACTTTCTGAAAGGCAGGACATCCAGAGAAGTGAATCAGCAGTTACAGGAAGATAGAATATGGTGGGGGAGTGGGGGACGGTGGGTAGCTCCTGACCAGTGGCAGAGCAGTGGAGCACAAAATCAAAACTTTTAGAAGTCTGCTCCCCTGAAGGACTTGGCTCCAGAGGCTAAGGAGGAGTGGAGCCCTTGTGGGAAGAGTGTGGTCTCAGGCCCATGGGGTCACAGAAAGATTGGGGGTGTCTGAGTGTGGCAGAGCTGCCAGGTATCAGAGCGGAGAAGCCAACTAAAGAGACAGAGCCTATGAGTGAGCTTTCAGATTGGGGTTACCTTAAACTGTGATCCAAGGCATAGTCTGGCCACTGTTCTTCTAGCAGGGACACATAAGTGGCAGATCCAGGGAAACTCACCTTCCTCCTCCAGGAGGAGCAGTGTGGCAGGAATCTGCTGGTTTTAGAGACTCTAAATAGGGCCATTCCTCAGAGAGAAATACTAGGTCACAGATCAGGTGAGATTGGAGTGCGGCTGGACCGGGACACAGAGTGATTGACTGCTTATTTCTGAGGGAACACTGAAGAGAGGGGCCCTGAGTTCTCGGGTCCTCCAGGTTGGAGATTGGGAGGCCACCATCTTCAATCCCATCTTCCAGAGCTGTACAGAAAGTATTCAGGGAACAAAAACTCCAAGTGAGCCCAAGCAGATTACTTAGCCCTTCCCTAGCAAGGGCAGTGCAATTCCACCTCGGGCAAAGACATTGGAGAATCACTGCAATAGGCCCCTCCCCCAGAAGATCAGCAATAACATCCAGTCAAGACCAAGCCCATATATATATATATATATATATAAAGATTTTCCTTCTTTAAAATTTGGGGAGGTAGTTTCTTCTAAGTGACTGAACTACACCCAAAATCAAGTGTGTGGCTCTGTTCTTTTCACCATTCTAATATATATATATATATCTATATATATATATCTATATATATATATCTAATATATAGATATATATATATATCGATCTACATAGATATATAATTTTTAAATTTCTTTTTTCCAAGACAAGATGGCGGGGAAGTAGAAGGAGGCGCCCTTTCAACCTGTACCCTAAAGTGAGCTGATTACCTTCCAAAGGACTCCGATCAACCACGAAATCAGCCTGAGATAAGCATTATACACGTCTGGATCTCTATAGGGGCAGAAGATGCCAGTGTGCAGGTAAAGCGGAGTGGGAATGTCAAACTGATATCGGAAGATAAACAAAAGGGGGAGGGAGCCATCAGTGGTGACCGATTGGAAAGTCATACCCCAATATGAGAGTGCCCAGCGTCTGGGGACCAGCATTAACTTGGAGACGGGTTGAAAGCACTCAAAGAGAGCAAAAGATCAAGTGGGGGGGTGGAAATTGTGGGAATCAGGGAGGCTAAGGACAGGGTCTTAAGTCCCCGGACCCAGGAGAGATCCCCAGGTACTGAGCCAGAGAGAGTATGGTGGAGAAAGCAGGTCTTGGTCCCTGAGCCACCAGCACGCCCGAGAACACGTGGGGTCTGGCTCCTGTGAGGGGCTGGGAGCCTCGCCAGATGGCAGAATGCTGAGCCATGCTACAGAGCTGGAGACATGCACGCCCCTCACCCTCCCCTGAGAGAGGTGCTCGAAGGCCCAGCCCGAAGCTCTTAGACCCGTGTCATTCCACAAGAGCCTGAGATGGGCACGCGCACCGAACCCACCCCTGAAAGAGGTGTGTGAAGGCCCAGCCTGGCGCTTTTAGGCTCACGCCATTCCACCAGATTCTGAGATGTGTGTGCGACCCTCACGCTTCCCTGAGAGAGGTGTGAGCAAACCCGGCACTCTTAGATCCAGAAAGACCAGAAACTCCCAGCCAGGGCCAGTGGGAAAATTTCAGTGTGCAATCACTGCGCTTGGAACCTCTCTGGCGGTGCGGAGCTGCCCAGACAGCCACCGCTGCCAGGGTTTTGGGTGCAAGCAGAAGATCCTGTATCCCCAGGGACAGTGACTTGGAACCTGCTCTGCCAGTGACCAAAAGGGAATTTATTTGGGCACCGAAGCACCCACAGGAAAGCAGACTGAGGCTTCTCTCTGATAGGGGGGTAAAGGTGCAGTTTCCTTTCCTCTAAATCTACAAAAACGATCAAAAGTTGTCAAGCCGAGAGAAAAATAAAAAGTGAACAAACATGAAAACCTCCAGAGAACAGAAGCCTGAAAAAGCCGGTTTCCTCTGAGCCCACCCCCTTGTGGGGGGAGGACTTAACTCAGGGAACATCATTGACTAAAAACCCACGTGGCAGGGCCCTCCCCCAGAAAACCAACCAGGAAAGGAGAAAAAAAAAAAAAGACGACAAGAGAACAACCACCACCACTTAATCGGACAATGTTTATTTTTAATTCATTCCCACTATTCTGGCTCATTTTTTAATAGATAATTTTTAATCTATTTACCATCACAGTGAAATGTCCAGTACATCAAATTCCATAATAACCTTCTAACCTGAACTTTTTGATACATACACCTGTTTTTCTTTTGCATTTCTATTTTTTAAAATTCTTTTTTTTAATTTTAGTTTAGTTTAGTCTAGCTTATTCCTTTTTATTTTATTCTCTAATATACATATAGAGTTAAACTTCAAAGTAATCCCCTTTCCCAATCAATGCTGCCCCTATAGGTAAACCAATTTTTAATCCTTTACCTTAGGAAAGTTGTGTCATTTAACAAAGATATCAAGATACATCCAGGAAGAATCAAAAGAACCTTCCTCACCCATGCTGAGAATTTATAAACACTCTCCTATCTTTTTCTTCCACCAGTGTTTCTGTGTATTTGTGTTGGCCCTGATAGTATATAAATCTTACACTTGGGGTTCTTTTTGACGAGGTTCTTCCTTTATTTGCATATATATATATATATATATATATATATATATATGTATATATATACATCATACACTTTTCTCAGTCTTTTTGTTTGTCTGTTTTTTTTTGTAAACTTCATAAATCTTACCTGGTGGTCCATTTGAGCTGAACCTTCTCTTTTATCTTCCCTTTCTTTCCTGTCTCCCTCTCTATCTTATTTTTCTTTTTCTTTTCTTTTTTCTCTCATTTGGGTGGGGAATCCAGATTTCTCAGAAGCACGTCAGGGTACACCTGAACTGCACCACAGTCAATACATCCAGCTACATCCATTCAGCCATCTCTCACCAAAATGACTAGGAGGAAGAATGCCCAACAGAAGAAAAATACAGAGGATGGGCCTTCTACAAAGTACCTAACAGCTATCAACATAGACAATATGTCGGAAAGAGAATTCAGGCTAACAATTGTCCAGGCAATAGCAACGTTGGAGAAAGCCATGGATGACCAAACGAAATTGATTAGGGCAGAACTGAAAGCGACCAGAGATGATGTTCACAATGTTAGGGCAGAAATGAAAGCCACCAGGGATGATGTTCAAAATTCTCTCAATGAGTTCCAATCTAATCTAAATTCTCTCAAAACTAGGGTAACTGAGATAGAAGATAGAATTAGTGATCTGGAGGACAAACAGAGAGAAAGGATCAGGAGGAAGCCTGGAACAAACAGCTAAGAAGCCACGAAATTAGAATCAGGGAAATAAATGATGCCATGAAATGTTCCAACATAAGAATTATTGGAATCCCTGAAGGGGAGGAGAAAGAAAGAAGTTTAGAAGAGAGAATGGAACAAGTTCTTCATTAAAATGTTCCCAATCTTGCGAATGGAATGAGCATTCATGTACTAGAGGCCAAACAGTATAACGTCAGACCAGTCCACAGAGACCTGGCAAGCCAGAAAGGGCTGGCAAGATATATTCAGGGCACTAAATGAAAAGAACATGCAGCCAATAATACTTTATCCAGCAAGACTGACATTCAAAATGGATGGGGAGATAAAGAGTCTCCAAGACCGGCAAGGCTTAAAAGACTATGCAACCACCAAGCCGAAATATTAAGGGGGTTCTATAAAAGAGGAAAAATCCTAACAATAGCATTGAACAAAAATATAGAGACAATCTACAGAAAGAAAGACTTCAAAGGTAACATGATGTCAATAAAAAGGTATCTGTCAATAATCACTTTCAATGTGACTGGCCTAAATGTGTCCATAAAATGGCACAGGGTTTCAGATTGGATAAAATGACAGGACCCATCCATATGTTGTCAAAAAGAGACCCATTTTGAACCTAAAGATACAACCAGATTGAAAGTGTAGGGATGGAGAAATATCTTTCATGACAATGGGCCTCAAAAGAAGGCTGGAATAGTGATTCTCATATCAGATAAATTAGATTTTAAACTAAAGACTTTAGTTAGAGATACAGAAGAACACTTAAAGGGACTATCCACCAAGATGATCTAACAATTGTAAATATCTATGCCCCCAATATAGGAGCATCTAATTACATAAGAAAATGGTTAATGAAGATAAAGAGTCATATTGACATGAATACATTAATAGTAGGAGATCTAAACACAACTCTCTCAGAAATAGATCATCGAAGCAGAAAATCAACTATCATATGATCTCCCTGATATGAGGAAGTGGTGATGCAACATGGGGGCTTAAGTGGGTAGGAGAAGAATAAATGAAACAAGATGGGACTGGGAGGGAGACAAACCATAAGTGACTCTTAATCTCACAAAACAAACTGAGGGTTGCTGGGGGAGGGGGTTTGGGAGAAGGGGGTGGGATTATGGACATTGGGGAGGGTATGTGCTTTGGTGAGTGCTGTGAAGTGTGTAAACCTGGTGATTCACAGACCTGTACTCCTGGGGATAAAAATATATGTTTATAAAAATTAAAAATTAAAAAAAGAAGAAAATCAATTAAGAAACAAGAGAATTGAATGACACATTGGACCAGATGGACCTCATAGATATGTACAGAACATTCCACCCTAAAACAACAGAATACTCATTCTTCTCAAGTGCACATGGAACCTTCCCAAGAATAGACTACACACTGGGTCACAAATCAGGACTCAACCAATACCAAAAGGCTGAGATTATTCCCTGCACATTCTCAGATCACAATGCTTTGAAACTGGCACTCAATCACAAGGAAAAGTTCGGAAGGAATTCAAACACCTGGAAGCTAAGGACCACCTTGCTTAAGAATGCTTGGATCAACCAGGAGATTCAAAGTAGAACTGAAACACTTCATGGAAACCAAAGAGAATGAAGACACTTTGGTCCAAAACCTATGGGATAAAGCAAAGGTGGTCCTAAGGGGGAAGTACATAGCCATCCAAGCCTCCTTCAAAAAAACTGAAAAATCCAGAACATACCAGCTGTCTCTACACCTTAAAGCACAGGAAAATCAACAACAAATCAAATGAACTCCATACATAAGAAGTAAAATAATCAGGATTAAAGCTGATATCAATGAGGTAGAAACCAGAGATATAGTAGAACATATCAATGATACTAGAAGTTTGTTTTTTGAAAGAATCAATAAAATCGATAAACCATTGGTCACACTAATCCAAAAGAAAAGAGAGAAAGCCCAAATTGATAAAATTATGAATTAAAAGGGAGAGATCACAACAAACACCAAGGAAGTAGAAACAATCATCAGAAGTTATTATCAACAGTTATATGCCAATAAGCTAGGCAACCTAGATGAAATGGATGCATTCCTGGAAAACTATAAACTCCCTAAATTGAACCAGGAAGAAATTGACAACCTGAATAGACCAATATCTAGTAACAAGAAAAGGAAATTAGAGAATCGATTCCATTTTCTATAGTACCAAAAACAATAAGATACCTGGGACTAAACCTAACCAAAGAGGTAAAGGAACTGTACTCAAGGAACTACAGAATACTCATGAAAGAAATTGAAAAAGACACAAAAAGATGGAAGACCATTCCATGCTCTTGGATCAGAAGAATAAACACTGTTAAAATGTCGATAATGCTTAGAGCAATCTATACTGTTAATGCAGTTCCAATCAAAATTCCAGCGGTATTTTTCAAAGAGCTGGAGCAAATATTCCAAAAATTTGTATGGAATCAGAAGAGACCCTGAATTGCAAAGGAAATGTTGAAAAACAAAAACAAAAAAACTGGGGCATCACGTTACCTGATTTCAAGCTTTACTACAAAGCTGTGATCACCAAGACAGCATTGTACTGGCATAAAAACAGACACATAGACCAGTGGAACAGATTATAGAGACCAGATATGTACCTTCAACTCTATGGGCAAATAATCTTCGACAAAACAGGAAAAAATATAAAGTGGAAAAAAAGACAGTCTCTTCAATAAATGGTACTGGGAGAACTGGACAGCTATATGTAGAAGAATGAAACTTGACCATTCTCTTACACCATACACAAATATAAATGCAATATTGATAAAAGACCTCAACATGAGACAGGAATCCATCAGAATCCTAGAGGAGAATATAGGCAGTAACCTCTTTGATATCAGTCACAGCAACTTCTTTCAAGGTATGTCTCTGAAGGCAAAGGAAACAAAAGCAAAAATGAACTTTTGGGACTTCATCAAGATAAAAAGCTTCTGCACAGCAAAGGAAACAGTCAGCAAAACAAAGAGACAACCCACAGAATGGGAGAAGATATTTGCAAATGACAGTACAGACAAAAGGTTGATATACAGGATCTATAATGAACTCCTCAAACTCATCACACACAAAACAGACAATCATATCAAAAAATGGGCAGAAGATATGGACAGACACTTCTCCAATCAAAACATACAAATAGCTATCAGACACATGAAAAAATGTTCATCATCACTAGCCATCGGGGAGATTCAAATTAAAACCACATTGAGATACCAACTTATACCACTTAGAATGGCCAAAATTAGCAATAGAGGAAACAACATGTGTTGGAGGGGATGTGGAGAAAGGGGAACCTTCTTACACTGTTGGTGGGAATGCAAGTTGTTGCAGCCTCTTTGGAGAACAGTGTGGAGATTCCTCAAGAAATTAAAAATAGAGCTTCCCTATGACCCTGCAATTACACTACTGGGTATTTACACCAAAGTTACAGATGTACTGAAAAGAAGGGCTATCTGTACCCCAATGTTTATAGCAGCAATGGCCACGGTCGCCAAACTGTGGAAGGAACCAAGATGCCCTTCAGTGGATGAATGAATAAGGAAGATGTGGTCCATATAAACTATGGAGTATTAGGCCTCCATCAGAAAGGACGATTACCCAACTTTTGTAGCAACATGGACAGGACTGGAAGAGATTATGCTGAGTGAAATAAGTCAAGCAGAGAGAGTCAATTATCATATGGTTTCACTTATTTGTTGAGCATAACAAATAGCACGGAGGACAAGTGGGGATGGAGAGGAGAAGGGAGTTGAGGGAAATTGGAAGGGGAGGTGAACCATGAGAGACTATAAACTGAAAAACAATCTGAGGGGTTTGAAGGGGTGGGGGGTGGGAGGTTTGGGGAGCCAGGTGGTGGGTATTGGAGAGGGCGTGGACTGCAAGGAGCAGTGGATGTGTTGCAAAAACAATGAATACTGTTATGCTTAAAATAAATTTTAAAAAATTTCTTTTTCCCCCTTTCTTCTTCCACTGGTATTGGATCTCTTCTCATTTGGTTAGCATACATTTAATGGGGGCTTGCCACTCTTTTAGTATTTTAATCTCGCTTTTAGATATTCTTATCTGGGTAAAATGACAAGGAAGAAAACTCCCCACAAAAAAATTCAAAAAATAGAACAGGAGGAAGTATTGATGGCTAGGGACCTAATCAATATGGACATTGGTAATATGTAAGAACTAGAATTCAGAATAGTGATTCTTAAGTTCTAGCTGGGCTCAAAAAAAGCATGGATGATACTAGAGAAACACTTTCTGGAGAAATTAAATCTCATTCTCAAGAAATAAAAGAAATAAAATCTAACTAAGTTGAAATAAAAAAGTCTACTATGAGGTGCAATAAAAAATGGAGGCTCTTACAGCTAGGATAAATGAAGCAGAAGAATTAGTGATATAGAAGACCAAATGATGGGGAGGGGAGGAGTCAAGATGGCAGAGAAGTAGCAGGCTGAGACTACTTCAGCTAGCCAGAGATCAACTAGATAGCTTATCTAAAAATTGCAAACACCTGAAAATCCATCGGCAGATAGAAGAGAAGAAGAATAGCAATTCTGGAAACAGAAAAACAAACACTTTCTGAAAGGTAGGACCGGTGGAGACGTGAATCCAAAGTGAGGGGAAGATAGACCCCAGGGGGAGGGGCCGGCTCCCTGCAAGCGGCAGAGCAACGGAGCACAAAATCAGGACTTTTAAAAGTCTGTTCCGCTGAGGGGCATCGCTCCAGAGGCTAAACCGGGGCGAAGCCCACGCGGGGTCAGCGTGGGCTCAGGTCCCGCAGGGTCACAGAAGGATCGGGGGTGTCTGAGTGTCGCAGAGCTTGCGGGTATTGGAACGGGAAAGCCAGCTACAGAGACAGAGCCAACAGTAAGCTCACAGCTCGGTGTTACCTTGAACCAGTCGCAGGCACACTGAGCTCGGAGCGCGGCCAGAAGTCAGGCAGACAGGAGTAACTGGGCGCTGTTCTCTGAGGGCGCACTGAGGAGTGGGGCCCCGGGCCCTCTGCTCCTCCGGGCAGGAGAACAGGAGGTCACCATTTGTATTCCCGTCTCTGGAACTCTATGGAAAGCGTTCAGGGAACAAAAGCTCCTGAAAGCAAACCCCAGCGGATTACTCACCCGGGTCCCGGGTAAGGGCGGTGCAATTCCGCCTGGGGCAAAGACACTTGAATATCACTACAACAGGTCCCTCCCCCAGAAGATCAACAAGAAATCCAGCCAAGACCAAGTTCACCTACCAAGGAGTGCGATTTCAATACCAAGGAGAGCAGCAGAATTCCAGAGGAGGAGAAAGAAAAGCACGGAACTCATGGCTTTTTCCCTGTGATTTTTTTTAGTCTTGCAGTTAATTTAATTTTTTTCTTTTTCATTTTTTTTTTCTCGCCTTCTGGTAAAAATTTTTTTTTCACTTTTACCTTTTTCTTTTTAAGGTATTTTAACTAGTTTATCTAATATATACATTTTTTCTTTTTTATATTTTTCTTATTTTTTAATTCTTTTCTTTTTTTTCTTTTTTCTTTTTTTTTCTTTCTTCCTTTTTGAACCTCTTTTTATCCCCTTTCTCCCCTCTCACGATTTGGGATCTCTTCTAGTTTAGTTAAAGCATATTTTCCTGGGGTTGTGGCCACCCTTTTAGTATTTTACTTGCTCCTTCATATACTCTTATCTGGACAAAATGAAAAGACGGAAAAATTCAACACAAAAAAAAAAAATACAAGAGGCAGTACCAAAGGCTAAGGACCTAATCAATACAGACATTGGTAATATGACATATCTAGAGTTCAGAATGACAATTCTCAAGATTTTAGCCGGGCTCGAAAAAGGCATGGAAGATATCAGAGAAAACCTCTCGGGAGATATAAAAGCCATTTCTGGAGAAATAAAAGAATAAAATCTAACCATGTTGAAATCAAAAAAGCTATTAATGAGGTGCAATCAAAAATGGAGGCTCTCACTGCTAGGATAAATGAGGCAGAAGAAAGAAGTAGTGATATAGAAGACCAAATGACAGAGAATAAAGAAGCTGAGCAAAAGAGGGCCAAACAGCTAATGTACCATGAGGGGAGAATTCGAGAGATAAGTGACACCATAAGAAGAAACAACATTAGAATAATTTGGATTCCAGAAGAAGAAGAAAGAGAGAGGGGAGCAGAAGGTATACTGGAAAGAGTTATTAGGGAGAATTTCCCCAATATGGCAAAGGGAATGAGCATCAAAATTCAGGAGGTTCAGAGAATGCCGCTCAAAATCAATAAGAATAGGCCCACACCCCATCACCTAATAGTAAAATTTACAAGTCTCAGTGACAAAGAGAAAATCCTGAAAGCAGCCCGGGAAAAGAAGTCTGTAACATACAATGGTAAAAATATTAGATTGGCAGCTGACTTATCCACAGAGACCTGGCAGGCCAGAAAGAGCTGGCATGATATTTTCAGAGCACTAAACGAGAAAAACATGCAGCCAAGAATACTATATCCAGCTAGGCTATCATTGAAAAGAGAAGGAGAGATTAAAAGCTTCCAGGACAAACAAAAACGGAAAGAATTTGCAAAAACCAAACCAGCTCTACAGGAAGTATTGAAAGGGGTCCTCTAAGAAAAGAGAGAGCCTACAAGTGGTAGATCAGAAAGGAACAGAGACCATATACAGTAACAGTCACCTTACAGGCAATACAATGGCACTACATTAATATCTCTCAATAGTTACCCTGAATGTTAATAGGCTAAATGCCCCTGTCAAAAGACACAGGGTATCAGAATGGATAAAAAAAAAAAAAATCTATATGTTGCCTCCAAGAAACTCATTTTAAGCCCAAAGACACCTCCAGATTTTAAGTGAGGGGGTGGAAATCCATTTACCATGTTAATGGACATCAAAAGAAAGCTGGGGTGGCAATCCTTATATCAGGTCAATTATATTTTAAGCCAAAGACTATAATAAGAGATGAGGAAGGACACTATATCATACTCAAAGTGTCTGTCTGACAATAAGATCTAACAATTTTAAATATCTATGGCCCTAACATGGGAGCAGCCAACTATATAAACCATTAATAACAAAGTCAAAGAAACAAATCAACAATAATACAATAATAGCAGGGGACTTTAGCATCCCCCTCACTAAAATGGACAGATCATCCAAGCAAAAATCAAGAAGGAAATAAAGGCCTTAAATGACACACTGGACAAGATGGACATTACAGATATATTCAGAATATTCCATCCCAAAGCAATGGAAAACACATTCTTCTCCAGTGCACAGGGAACGTTCTCCAGAGTAGATCACATCCTGGGTTACAAATCAGGTCCCAACTGGTACCAAAAGATTGGGATCAGTTCTTGCATGTTGTCAGACTGCAATGTTCTGAAGCTAGAACTCAATCACAAGAGGAAAGTTGGAAAGAACTCCAATACATGGAGGCTTAAGAGCATCCTACTAAAGAATGAATGGGTCAACCCGGAAATTAAAGAAGAATTGAAAAAATTCATGGAAACAAGTAAAAATGAAAACACAACTGTTCAAAATCTGTTGGACACAGCAAAGGCGGTCCTGAGAGGAAAGTATATAGCAATGCAAGCCTTTCTCAAGAAACAAGAAAGGTCTCAAGTACACAGCCTACCCTATACCTAAAGGACCTCAATAAAGAACAAAAAAGAAAGCCCAAACCCAGTAGGAGAAGATAAATAATGAAGAGCAGAGCAGAAATCAATGAAAGAGAAAACAAAAGAACAAATCAACAACACTAGGAGAAGGTTCTTTGAAAGAATTAATAAGATTGATAAACCTCTGGCTAGACTTATCAAAAAGAGAAGAAAAAAGACCCAAATAAATAAAATCATGAATGATAGAGGAGAGATTACAACCAACACCAAAGAAATAAAAACAATTATAAGAACATATTATGAGCAACTATATGCCAGCAAATTTGACAATCTGGAAGATATGTGTGCATTCCTACTAAATGTAAACTACCAAAATTGAACATGGAAGAAATAGAAAACCTGAACAGACCCATAACCAGTAAGGAGATTGAAGCAGTCATTAAAAATCTCCCAAAAAACAAGAGCTCAGGGCCATATGGCTTCCCAGGGGAATTCTACCAAACATTTAAAGAATTGATAACTATTCTCCTGAAACTTTTCCAAAAAATAGAAATGAAAGTAAAAGTTCCAAACTCATTTTATGAGGACAGCATTACCTTGATCCCCAAACCAAAGACCCCATCAAAAAAAGAGAATTACAGATCAATATCCTTACATAGATTCGAAAATTCTCACTAAAAAACTAGCCAACAGGATCCAACAGTACATTAAAAGGATTATTCACCATAGTGACATGGTATTTATTCCTGGACTGCCAGGTTAGTTCAACATCCAGAAATCAATCAATGTGATACAATATATTAATAAAAGAAAGAACAAGAAACATATGATACTCTCAATAGATGCTAAAAAAGCATTTGACAAAGTACAGCATTTTCTCTTGATCAAAACTCTTCGAAGTGTAGGGATAGTGGGTATATACCTCAATATCATCAAAGCCATCTATAAAAAACTCAAAGTGAATACAATTCTCAATGGAGAAAAACTGAGAGCTTTTCCCCTAAGTTCAGGAACATGGAAGGAATGTCCATTATCACTACTGCTATTCAACATAGTGCTAGAAATCCTAGCCTCAGACAGCAAAAAGAAATTAAAGGCATCCAAGCCAGCAAAGAAGTCAAACTCTCACTCTTTGCAGATGATATGATACTTTATGTGGAAAACCCAGAAGACTCCACTCCAAAACTGCTAGAACTTCTACAGTAAAGTGTCAGGATGTAAAATCAATGCACAGGGGTGCCTAAGTGGCTCAGTGGGTTAAAGCCTCTGCCTTCGGCTCAGGTCATGATCCCAGGGTCCTGGGATTGAACCCCACATCGGTCTCGCAGCTCAGCAGGGAGCCTGCTTCCTTCTCTCTCTGTCTTCCTCTCTGCCTACTTGGGATCACTGTCTGTCAAATAAATAAATAAAATCTTTTAAAAAAATCAATGTGAAGAAATCAGTTGTGTTTCTATACACCAACAGCAAGACAGAAGAAAGAAATTAAGGATTCAGTCCTATTTACAATTGCACCCCAAACCATAAGATACCTAGGAATAAACCTAAAAAAAGAGGCAAGGAATATGTACTCAGAAAACTATAAAGCACTCATGAAAAAAATTGTGGAAGACACAAATAAATGGAAAAATGTCCCATGCTCATGGATTGGAAGAACAAATATTGCGAAAATGTCTATGCTACCTAAAGCAATCGACACATTTAATGCAATCCCTATCAAAATATTATCTTTTTTAAAGAAATGGAACAAATAATCCTAAAATTATATGGAACCAGAAAAGATCCCAAATAGCCAGAGGAATGTTGAAAAAGAAAGCCAAATTTGGTGGCATCACAATTTCAAACTTCAAGCTCTATTACAAAGCTGTAATCATCAAGAAATTATGGTACTGGCACAAAAACAGACACATAAATAAATGGAACCGAATAGAGAGCCCAAAAATAGACCCTCAATTCGATGATAAGCTAATCATAACACAAAGCAGAAAATAATGTCTAATGGAAAAAAATACAGTCTCTTCAAAAAATGGTGTTGGAAAAATTGGACAGCCACAACAGAAAAATGAAACTGGACAATTTTCTTGCACCACACACAAAAATAGACTGTAAATGGATGAAAGACCTCAATATGAGAAAGGAATCCATCAAAATGCTTGAGGAGAACATAGGCAGCAACCTCTTTGACCTCAACTGCAGCAACATCTTCCTAGGAACATAGCCAAAGGCAAGGGAAGCAAGGGCAAAAATGAACTGCTGTGACTTCATCAAGATCAAAAGCTTTTGCACAGCAAAGGAAAAAGTTAACTAAACCAAAAGACAAGTGACAGAATGGGAGAAGATATTTGCAAATGACATATAAGATAAAGGGCTAGTATCCAAAATCTATAAATAACTTATCAAACTCAACACCCAAAGAACAAATAATCCAATCAAGAAATGGCAAAGGACTTGAACAGACATTTCTGCAAAGAAGACATCCAGATGGCCAACAGACACATGAAAAAATGCTCCACATCACTCAGCATCAGGGAAATACAAATCAAAACGACAATGGCTAAACAAATCAAAACAAGAATGGCTAAAATTAGCAAGTCATGAAAGGACAGATGTTAGAGATGCTGTGGAGAAAGGGAAACCCCTCCTAAACTGTTGTGGGAATGAAAGCTGGTACAGCCACTCTGGAAAACAGCATGGAGATTCCTCAAAAAGTTGAGAATAGAGCTACGCTATGACCCAGCAATTGCACTACTGGGTATTTCCCCTAAAAATAGAAATGTAGTGATTTGAAGGGGCACATGCATCTGAATGTTTATAGCAGCAATGTCCTTAATCGCCAAACCATGGAAAGAAACTAGATGTTCATCAACAGAAGAATGGGTGAAGAAGATGTGAAATAGAGATCTATTTCAATCTATCTATCTATCTATCTATCTATATCTACACACACACACACACACACACGGAATACTATGCAGCCATCAAAAGAAATGAAATCTTGCCTTTTGCAATGACATGGATGGAACTGGAGGGTATTATGTTGAGCAAAATAAGTCAATCAGAGAAAGACAATTATCATATGATCTCCCTGATATGAGGAATTTGAGTGGCAGAGTGGGGTGTTGGGAGGGTATGGAAAGAAAAAATGAAACAAGATGGGATGGGGAGGGAGACAAACCACAAGAGACTCAATCTCACAAAACAAACTGAGGGCTGCTGGGGAGGGTGGTTTGGAGAGGGTGGTTGGGTTATAGACATTGGGGAGAGTATGTAATATGGTGAGTGCTGTGAAGTTTGTAAGCCTGATGATTCACACACCTGTACCCCTGGGGCTAATAATACATCATATGTTAATAAAAATAATTTAAAAAGTAAAATGAAAATACAACTTATCAAAAGTTGTGGAACATATTTACCCCAAAGACACAGGTATAGTGAAAAGAGGGGCCATACACACCCCAATGTTCATAGCAGCAATGTCCACAATAGCAAAACTGTGGAAAGAGCCAAGATGTCCTTCAACATATGAATGGATAAAGAAGATGTGATCAATATATACAATGAAATATTACCCAGCCATCAGAAAGGATAAATACCCAACTTTTGCATCAACATGGATAGGACTAGAGGAGATTATGCTGAGTGAAATGAGTCAAGCAGAGAAAGTCTATTATCATATGGTTTTGCTTACTTGTGGAATATAAGGAATAACATGGAGGACATTAGGAAAAGAAAAGGAAAAATGAAGGGGGGAAATCAGAGGGGGAGACAAACCATGAGAGACTGTGGACTCCAAGAAACAAACTGAAGGTTTTAGATAGGAGGGGAATAGGAGGATGGGTGAGCCTGGTGGTGGGTACCATGGAGGGTACAGATTGCATGAGCACTGGGTGTGGTGCATAAAAAAATGAATCTTGAAACACTGAAAAAATAAAATTAAATTTTAAAAAATGACTTTACAGAGAACACAATGGTACTAAATTCACATCTATCAACACTCCAAATGTCATGGACTGAAAGCTACAATCAGAAGACATAGTGTGTCACAATGAATGAAAAAATCGACACCCATCTATATGCTGCCTTCAAGAGACTCATTTTAGATCTAAAGACACCTGCATATGGAAATAGGAAATGGAGAACCATAAATCATGCAAATGGACACCAAAAGAAAGCCGTAGTAGACATCCTTACATCATATAGATTTTTTTAAATATTTTATTTATTTATTTGACAGACAAAGTTCACAAGCAGGCAGAGAGGCAGGCAGAGAAAGAGGAGGAAGCAGGCTCCCTGCTGAGCAGAGAGCCCAATGCGGGGCTCGATCCCAGGACCCCAGGATCATGACCTGAGCTGAAGGCAGAGGCTTTAACCCACTGAGCCACCCAGGCACCCCCATCAGATAGATTTTAAACCAAAGACTGTAACAAGACATGAAGAAGGGCACTATATCATAATAAAGGGATCTATCCAACAAGAAGATCTAATAATTGTAAATATTTATGGTCCCAAGTTGAGAGCACTGAAATATAGAACACAATTAATAAAACAAGTAAATAAACTCATTGATAATAACACAATAATATTAAGGGGTTTTAATACCCCACTTACAGCAATGGCCAGATTATCTAAGGAGAAAATCAACAAGGAAACAAAGGTTTTGAATGAACATTGGGTCAGATGGACTAACAGATATATTCAGAACATTTCATCTTAAAACAGCAGAATACATATTCTTTTTAAGTGTATGAGAGAACCTTCTCCAGAATAGATCACATACTGGGTCACAAATCATTCCTCAACAAACACAAAAATATTGAGGTTATACCACACATATTCTCTGACCATAGTACTATGAAACCTGAAGTACATCACAAGAAAAAATTTGGAAAGAGCACGAATGCATGGAAGTAAAGTAACATTCTACTAAGGAGTGAATGAGGTTAACCAGGAAATTAAAGAAGAAATAAAAAGTACAAATAGAAACAAAGGAAATGAAAATATGACAGTCTAAAACATTTGGGCTGCAGCAAAAGTGATCCTAAGAGAAAAGTATATAGCAATACAAGCCTATCTCAAGAGGTAAGAAAAAACTCAAGTTCACGACCTAACCTACACCTCAAAGAACTACAAAAACAACAGCAAATGAAGACTAAATCCAAAAGAAAAAGAAAATAATAAAGATTAGATCAGAAATAAATGATATAGAAACAAACAAAAACAGTGAACAGATCAATGAAACTAGGAACTGGTTCTTTAAAAGAATTAAGAGTGTGCTATGATGAGTCCTGTGAAATGTGTAAGCCTGATGAGTCACAGACATGTGCCCTTTGGAAAATAATACATTATATGTTAATAAAAATAGTTTTTAAAAATGTCATCAATAAAAGATTCAATAGATGAGCAGCCTTTGCCAAAGTAAAACTTTAAAAACTAGTTCATTTACAGAATTAGAGGTAATGTTTCTTCACAAATTAGTATGTAAGTGGGACAAACACAAGGTTGTGTGACTTACTGGACATTAAACTGCTAATCTTTTATAATAAAAGATTTTGTTCATAAAAAAAAATTGATCACCCCTAGCCTGACTTATCAAAAGAAAAGAGAAAGGACCCAAATAAATAAAATAATGAATGAGAAAGGAGAAATCACAACCATACCATAGAAATACAATAAATTATAAGAGAATATTATGAAAACTTAAGTGCCAACAAATTAGGCAATCTGGAAGAAATGGATGAATTCCTAAAAACATATAAACCAAAACATAAAGACATAGAAAACATGAACAGATCCATACTCAGCAAAAAACTGAATTAATAATAAAAAAATCTCTCAACAAAAAAGTCCAGAGTCAGATGGCTTCCCAGGGAATTCTACCAGACATTTAAAGAAGAGCTAGTACCTATTTTTCCTCAATCTGTCCCAAAAAATAGAAATGGAAGGGAAATTTCAATTCCTCATTCTCTTAAATAAATAAATAAATAAATAAATAAAATCTTTAAAAAATAATTTATCAAACTCAACACCCAAAAAACAAATAATGCAGTTAAGAAATGTACCCCGTAATATGGGGGGTCTGGGGTGACTCAGTCAGTTAAGTGTCCAACTCTTGGTTTTGGCTCAGGTCTTGATATCAGGGTGATGAGATCAAACCACATTTTGGGTTCTGCATTCAGCCTAGAGTCTTCTTAAATCTGTCTCTTCCTCTCCTTATTTTTTTTAAGATTTTATTTTATTATTTTATTTTATTTGACACAGAGAGAGAGATCACAAGTAGGCAGAGTGGCAGACAGAGAGAGGAGGGAAGCAGACTCTTCACCAAGCAGAGAGCCTGATGCGGGGCGCGATCCCAGGACCCCAAGATCACGACCTGAGCGGAAGGCAGAGGCTCAACCCACTGAGCCACCCAGGTGCCCATTCCTCTCCCTTTGTCCCTCCCCCTGGCTCGCTTCTCTATCTCTCAAATAAATGAATAAATCTTTTTAAGAAATAAGCCAAAGACATAAATAGACATTTTTTTTCCAAATAAGACACCCAGATGGTCAATAGACACATGAGAAGAGCTTAGCATCACTCATCATAAAGGAAATACAAATCAAAACCATAATGAGATACCACCAGGCATGTGTCAGAGTGGCTAAAATTAACAGCACAGGAAACAATAGATATTGTCCAGGATGCAGAGAAAGGGAAACCCTCTTACATTCCTGTTAGGAATGCAAACTGGTGCAGCCACTCTGGAAAACAGTATGAAGGTTCCTCAAAGAGTTGAAAATAGAATACACTACAATGTAAAAATTGCACTACTAGGTATTTATCCATAGGATATAAATGTTGTGACTCAAAAGGGCACATGCACCCCACAATGTCCCCAATATCCAAAATATGGAAAAAGCCCAGTTGTCCATAGACAGATGAGTGGATAAAGAACAGGTAGTAATAATAAAAATGAACTTTTGGGAGTTCATCAAGATCAAAAGCTTCTGCACAGCAATGGAATCCATCAAGAAAACAAAGAGGCAACCCACGGAATGGGAGAAGATATTTGCAAATGACAGTACAGAAAAAAGGTTGATATCCAGGATCTATAATGAACTCCTCAAACTCAACTCACACGAAACAGGCAAACATATCAAAAAATGAGCAGAAGATATGAACATACACTTCTCCAATCAAGACATACAAATGGCTATCAGACACATGAAAAAATGTTCATCATCACTAGCCCTCAGGGAGATTCAAATTAAAACCACATTGAGATATCACCTTACACCAGTTAGAATGGCCAAAATTAGCAAGACAGGAAACAACATGTGTTGGAGGGGATGTGGAGAAAGGGGAACCCTCTTCCACTGTTGGTGGGAATGAAAGCTGGTGCAGCCACTTTGGAGAACAGTGTGGAGATTCCTCAAGAAATTAAAAATAGAAATAGAACTTCCCTATGACCCTGCCATTGCACTACTTGGTATTTACCCCAAAGATACAGATGTAGTGAAAAGAAGGGCCATCTGTACCCCCTGTTTATAGCAGCAATGGCCATGGTTGCCAAACTGTGGAAGGAACCAAGATACCCTTCAACGGACGAATGGATAAGAAAGATGGGGTCCATATACACTATGGAGTATTATGCCTCCATCAGAAAGGATGAATACCCAACTTTTGTAGCAACATGGACGGGACTGGAAGAGATTATGCTGAGTGAAATAAGTCAAGCAGAGAGAGTTAATTATCATATGGTTTTACTTATTATTGGAGCATAACAAATATCATGGAGGACAAGGGGTGTTAGACAGGAGAAGGGAGTTGGGGTAAATTGGAAGGGGAAGTGAATCATGAGAGACTATGGACTTTGAAAAACAATCTGAGGGGTATGAAGTGGCAGGGGGGTGGGAGGTTGGGGTACCAGGTGGTGGGTATTATAGAGGGTACGGATTGTATGGAGCACAGGGTGTGGTGAAAAAATAATGAATACTGTTTTTCTGAAAATAAATAAATTAATTTAATTAAAACAAAAAAAAATTTTAAAAAGGCACATGCACCCCAATTTTTATAGCAGCAATGTCCCCAATATCCAAAATATGGAAAAAGCCCAGCTGTCCATAGACAGATGAGTGGATAAAGAACAGGTGGTAATACACACACACGCGTGCGCGCATGCATACACACACAATGGAATATTATTAGGCCATCAAAAGAATGAAATTTTATCATTGCAATCATTTGGATGGAACTAGAGGGGATTAGGCTAAGCAAAATAAGTCAGAGAAAGAGACAAGTATCATGATTTCACTTGTATGTATAATTTAAGAAAAAAAGAAAAACAGATGAAGATAGAGAAAGAAAAAAAAAAGAGAGGCAAACCATAAAAGAGACTCAACAATACAGAACAAACTAAGGGTTGATGCATGGGACCTGGGCAAGATGATGGGCTATATGGGTGATGGGTATTAAGGAGGGCATTGTTGTAATGATTTCTGGGTGTTATCTTTAAGTGGTGAATCATTAAATTCTACTCCTGAAAGGAATATTACACTATACATTAATTAAATAGAATTTAGATAAAAACTTGAAACATTAAAAAATAATAAAATGATATAAAATAATAAATAAAAATATAAGAAAAACATAATCTGTCAATACTCTTAGAAGAAATAGCCAATCTGAAGACATATATCTATTAAAGAAATTGGTCAATAATTACTAAACTTTGAAAATAGACAGCACCAGGCCTGAGGTGGGTTTACTGGTGAATTCTACCAATCCATTAAGGAAGTAGTTATATCAATTCTCTAATACATGTTTCATAAGATTGAAGCAAAAGAAATACTTCTTAACTCATTCTAAGAGGGCAGCATCACCCTAACATCAAAACTAGACAAAAACTTTATAAGAAGACTACAGACTAAATCTCTCATGATATCTCAGCAAAATATTAGCAAATCAAATTCAATAATGTACAATAATAATTTTATCCAAGACCAAGTGTGTTTTATTCTGGGTCTGATTCAACTTTTGAGAATTCAACGTACTCCATCACATCAACAAACTAAAGAGGAAAATTGCATGTGTTGTATTGTAATCAAATTTTCTCTACTAAAAAAAAATAAGCAGAAGAAAATGTAACTGGTCTCAGTTCCATTTTGCCATGGGAATTTATTCTTGAACAAGATGAAAACAAGAATTAACTGCTTTTGAGAAAAAGTTGAACACTACTGAAGGGTACCACCACATGTATCCTTAATTTAAAATGGTAGTAGTAAAAAGGTTTTTTTTTTTTGAGAAAAAAATCTTTTTTAAGAGTTTATTTATTTATTTATTTATTTATTATACAGAGAGAACAAGCAGGGGGAGCAGTAGGGGGAGAACCAGGCTCCTGGCCAAACAAGGAACCCAATGTGAGGTTTGATCCCAGGATCCTGGGCCTTGGCACCCAAGTACCCAAGATAAAAGTGTTCTTATGAATATAAATTCTGAATTTTTAATATTACATCAACAGAAATTTTAGAATTATGATATAATCCAGTGGGAAATCTATAATTCAAAGGACTGCTCATATTTCATAATACATGGTAAACTAATTAAGTATTGACTAATTGCCCTGATCTCCCTCAGGGTAATTATGAAAGATATCATAACAAGGTGTTTTGAAATATATTTACTAGTATGTCAGGTTCATTTAAAAATCAGGTAGTATTCATAAATTATTATGGAATAAGAATATTAATAAATGCAAAATGCAACAAACTAAGTGGAGACAGATTTCTCTTCTTTGGATCACTAATACCTTGTTAAAACACAGGCATAACCAACTTAGGGTTATTTTGTATATTCAGAGTTTCATTTATTTGTAAAAAGGGTAGCTAAGCCACTTTAAGAATAAATTGAGAGTTTTGGAGGGGAGTGGAGTGGAGGGATAGGTAGGCCTGGTGGTGGGTACTAAGGAGGGCACGTATTGCATGGAGCACTGGGTGTGGTGCATAACGAATGAATCTTGGAACACTGAAAAAATAAAAAATAAAATAAAATAAAGGAATGAGGGCACAATCTTGTTCTGTCATTTCTGGGCAATTTTCTGTAAGTAGAGTATACAAACTGGCATTCTACTAAATGCAAACACATTTATGTATACTGAGACAGTGTCATAGGCCTTTAGAAATAATATAAATTCAACCTTCTCTCTAAATCTGCAATTGTATTTTCCTTTCATAAATAATCCAAAATAGTCCCTATTTAGGTGTACCAAACCAAAACAAACAAACAAAAAAAAACACAACTGGGAAATTTCTTTGAAGTCACCCTTCACAGGTTTTTGAGAACTTAATATTGAATATTAATCATATTTGTTCTGATTCAAGTCAAATTCAAGTATTAATGTTTTATTTTTAGGTGCTGCTAAAAGACAAACAGAATTTAAAAGTTCAAATTAATATAAGCTTGGAAATACACAAGTTTTCAATATAAGCTACTGATAATTTCTGAAAAACCCATATTTAATCACAATTTAGAAACCTTGTTGCTGAAAATCCTTGACAATTATGGAAAGTAACTGCCACAACAAAGGCTAGAATTGAGAAGTTAGAAGTTTTTCAGAGACGTGTACCAATCATCACATTATGAGTCACAGCTCATTTATGGCACACTCATTTATGGCACAACTCATCACATGGCACACCTTTAATTTAGCTCTGATGAATGATACTTTTTTCATCAAATTCCATTTGAAGAGAATTCAAGGAAAAAAACAGTGATAGGAGGAAGGGAGTTGTATGGATACACATGATAAAGACAAAACAGAACCTGGTCATTTATGATATACATAGGTTAGATATTTCTGCAGCTTTACTTTAATCTTTTCAGATTACAAAGTGAGTTTACATAATAAAATATCTTTCTATATTTCTACTTTAATCACAGAGTTAAATGTGTTTTTTATGATAGATAAATGAAACATCAAGATAAGTAAATTTTTTTATTCTGGGAGAGATTGAAAAAATATTATACAGTTATCAATCAGAATGTTATAAGTGAAAAATAACTTAAGTTTTGCAAAGGCACAACTTTTAAAATAGGAATAAAATTGTACGCAAGCATATAAGCAAGCAAAAAAAATTATAAAAGTAGCTTTCGGGGAGGAGTCAAGATGGCAGAGAGGTAGCAGGCTGAGACTACTTCAGCTAGCAGGAGATCAGCTAGATAGCTTATCTAAAGATTGCAAACACCTACAAATCCATCGGCAGATTGAAGAGAAGAACAACAGCAATTCTAGAAACAGAAAAACAACCACTTTCTGAAAGGTAGGACTGGCGGAGAAGTGAATCCAAAGTGACGGGAAGATAAACCCCCGGGGACAGGATCGGCTCCCGGCAAGCGACAGAGCAATGGAGAACAAAATCAGGACGTTTAAAAGTCTGTTCCACTGAGGGACATTGCTCCAGAGGCTAAACTGGGGTGAAGCCCACGCGGGGTCAGCATGGCCTCAGGTCCCGCAGGGTCACAGAAGGATCAGGGGTGTCTGAGTGTCGCAGAGCTTACAGGTATTAGAACGGGGAAGCCAGCTACAGAGACAGATCCAACAGTGTGCTCAGAGCTTAGGGTTACCTTGATTGGGTGGAAGGCTCGGTGAGCTCCGAGCGTGGGCGGAAGTCAATCAGACAGGAGTTACTGGGCGCTGTTCTCTGAGGGCGCAATGAGGAGTGGGGCCCGGGGATTTCGACTCCTCCGGGCCAGAGACCAGGAGACCGCCATTTGTATTCCCATCCTCCGGAACTCTACGGAAAGTGCTCAGGGAACAAAAGCGCCTGATAGCAAACTCGAGCAGATTACTCAGCCCAGTGGCGGTGCAATTCCGCCTAGGGCAAAGACACTTGAGAATCACTACAACAGGCCCCTCCCCCAGAGATCAACAAGAAATCCAGCCAGGACCAAGTGCACCTAAGAAAGAGTGCAGTTTCAGTACCAAGAAGAGCAGCAGAATTCCAGAGGAGGAGAAAGCAAAGCACGGATCTCACGGCTTTCTCCATATGATTCCTTAGTCTTGCAGTTAATTAATTTTTTTTCTTTTTTATTATTTTCTCTTCTTCTGCTAAAATTTTTTTTTAACTTTTACCCTTTTCTTTTTTAACATTTTTAACTAGTTTATCTAATATATATATATATTTTTTTTCTTTTTTATACTTTTCTTTCTTTGTTTTCTTTTTTTAATTCTTTTCATTTTGTTTTGTATTTGTTTTGTTTTGTTTTGTTTTTATTTCTTTCTTTCTTTCTGAACCTCTTTTTATCGCCTTTGTCCCCCCTCACGATTTGGGATCTCTTCTGATTTGGATAAAGGATATTTTCCTGGGGTTGTTGCCACCCTTTTAGTATTTTACTTGCTCCTTCATATACTCTTATCTGGACAAAATGACAAGGCGGAAACATTCACCACAAAAGACAGAACAAGAGGCAGTACCAAAGGCTAGGGACCTAATCAATACAGACATCGGTAATATGTCACATCTAGAGTTCAGAATAACAATTCTTAAGGTTCTAGATGGGATCAAAAAAGGCATGGAAGATATTAGATAAACCCTCTCGAGAGAGATAAAAGCCCTTTCTGGAGAAATAAAAGAACTAAAATCTAACCAAGTTGAAATCAAAAAAGCTATTAATGAGGTGCGATTAAAAATGGAGGCTCTCACTGCTAGGATAAATGAGGTAGAAAAAAGAATTAGCAATATAGAAGACCAAAGACAGAGAATAAAGAAGCTGAGCAAAAGAAGGACAAACAGCCATTGGACCACGAGGGGGGATTTCAAGAGATGAGTGACACCATACGACGAAACAACATTAGAATAATTGGGATTCCAGAAGAAGAAAAAAGAGAGAGGGGAGCAGAAGGTATACTGGAGAGAATTATTGGGGAGAATTTCCCCATTATGACAAAGGCAACAAGCATCAAAGTTCAGGAGGTGCAGAGAATGCCCCTCAAAATCAATAAGAATAGGCCCACACTCCGTCACCTAGAAGTAAAATTTACAAGTCTTAGTGACAAAGAGAAAATCCTGAAAGCAACCCGGGAAAAGAAGTCTGTAAAATACAATGAAAAAAACATTAGATTGGCAGCAGACTTATCCACAGAGACCTGGCAGGCCAGAAAGAGCTGGTGTGATATATTCAGAGCACTAAAGGAGAAAAACATGCAGCCAAGAATACTATATCCAGCTAGGCTATCATTGAAAATAGAAGAGATTAAAAGCTTCCAGGACAAACAAAAACGGAAGAGTTTGCAAACTCCAAACCAGCTCTACAGGAAATATTGAAAGGGTCCTCTAAGCAAAGAGAGAGCCCACAAGTGGTAGATCATAAAGGAACAGAGGCAATATACAGTAACAGTCACCTTACAGGCAATACAATGCCACGAAATTCAACTCTCAATAGTTACCCTGAATGTGAATGGGCTAAATGCCCCTGTCAAAAGACACCGAGAATCAGAATGGATAAAAAAACAAAACCTATCTATATGTTCCCTACAAGAAACTCATTTTAAGCCCGATGACACCTCCAGATTTAAAGTGAGGGGGTGGAAAAGAATTTGCCATGCTAATGAACATCAGAAGAAAGCAGGAGTGGCAATCTTTTTATCAGATCAATTAGATTTTAAGCCAAAGACTATAATAAGAGATGAGGAGGGACACTATATCATACTCAAAGGGTCTGTCCAACAATAAGATCTAAAAATTTTAAATATCTATGCCCCCAACATGGGAGCAGCCAACTATATAAACCAATTAATAACAAAATCAAAGAAACACATCAACAATAATATAATAATAGTAGGGGACTTTAACACTCCCCTCACTGAAATGGACAGATCATCCAAGCATAAGATCAGCAAGGAAATAAAGGCTTTATACGACACACTGGACCAGATGGACATCACAGATATATTCAGAACATTTCATCCCAAAGCAACAGAATACACATTCTTCTCTAGTGCACATGGAACATTCTCCAAAATAGATCACATCCTCGGTCCTAAATCAGGACTCAACCAGTATCAAAAGATTGGGATCATTCCCTGCATATTTTCAGACCACAATGCTCTAAAGCTAGAACTCAACCACAAAAGGAAGTTTGGAAGCAACCCAAATACATGGAGACTAAACAGCATCCTTCTAAAGAATGAATGGGTCAACTGGGAAATTAAAGAAGAATTGAAAAAAATCATGGAAACAAATGATAATGAAAATACAATGGTTCAAAATCTGTGGGACACAACAAAGGCAGTCCTTAGAGGAAAATATATAGCGGTACAAGCCTTTCTCAAGAAACAAGAAAGGTCTCAGGTACACAACCTAACCCTACACCTAAAGGAGTGGGAGAACGAACAAGAAAGAAACCCTAAGCCCAGCAGGAGAAGAGAAATCATAAAGATCAGAGCAGATCAATGAAATAGAAACCTAAAAAACAATAGAGCAAATCAACGAAACTAGGAGCTGGTTCTTTGAAAGATTTAATAAAATTGTTAAACCTGGCCCAACTTATCAAAAAGAAAAGAGAAAGGACCCAAATAAATAAAATCATGAATGAAAGAGGAGAGATCACAACTAAAACCAAAGAAATACAAACTATTATAAGAACATACTATGAGCAACTCGACGCCAACAAATTTGACAATCTGGAAGAAATGGATGCATTCCTAGTAACATATAGACTACCACAACTGAACCAGGAAGAAATAGAAAGCCTGATCAGACCCATAACCAGTAAGGAGATTGAAACAGTCATTAAAAATCTCCAAACAAACAAAAGCCCAGGGCCAGAGGGCTTCCCAGGGGAATTCTACCAAACATTTAAAGAAGAACTAATTCCTATTTTCCTGAAACTGTTCCAAAAAATAGAAATGGAAGAATAACTTCCAAACTCATTTTATGAGGTCAGCATCACTTTGATCCTGAAACCAGACAAGAATCCCATCAAAAAAGAGAGGTATAGACCAATATCCTTGATGAACACAGATGCGAAAATTCTCACCAAAATACTAGCAATAGGATTCAACAGTACATTAAAAGGATTATTCACCATGACAAAGTGGGATTTATTCCAGGGCTGCAAGGTTGGTTCAACATCCACAAATCAATTAATGTGATACAACACCTTAATAAAAGAAAGAAAAGAACCATATGATACTCTCAATAGATGCTTGAAAAGCATTTGAGAAAGTACAGCATCCCTTCCTGATCAACACTATTCAGTGTGTAGGGATAGAGGGCACATACCTCAATATTATCAAAGCCATCTATGAAAAACCCACCGCAAATATTTTTCTCAATGGAGAAAAACTGAAAGCTTTTTTGCTATGGTCAGTAACACTTCAGGGATGTCCATTATCACCACTGCCATTCAACATAGTACTAGAAGTCCTAGCCTCAGCAATCAGACAGCAAAAGGAAGTCAAAGGCACCCAAATTGGCAAAGAAGAAGTCAAACTAACTCTCTTCACAGATGATATGATACAATATGTGAAAACCCAAAACACTCCACTCCAAAACTGGTAGAACTTGTACAGGAATTCATTAAAGTGTCAGGATATAAAATCAATGCACAGAAATCAGTTGCATTTCTCTATACCAACAACAAGACAGAAGAAAGAGAAATTAAGGAGTCAATCCTATTTATAATTGCACCCCAAACCATAAGATACCTAGGAATAAACCTAACCAAAGAGGCACAGAATCTATACTCAGAAAACAATAAAGTACTCATGAGAAAGAAATTGAGGATTACACAAAGAAATGGAAAAAATGTTCCATGCTCCTGGATTGGAAGAATAAATATTGTGAAAATGTCTATGCTACCTAAAGCAATCTACACATTTAATGCAATTCCTATCAAAGTACCATCCATATTTTTCAAAGAAATGGAACAAATAATCCTTAAATTTGTATGGATCCAGAAAAGACCTCGAATAGCCAAAGGGATATTGAAAAAGAAAGCCAACGTTGGTGGCATCACAATTCCGGACTCAAGCTATATTACAAAGCTGTCATCATCAAGACAGCATGCTACTGGCACAAAAACTGACACATAGATCAATGGAACAGAATAGAAAGCCCAGAAATAGACCCTAAACTCTATGGTCAACTATCTTTGACAAAGCAGGAAAAAATGTCCAATGGAAAAAGACAGCCTCTTCAATAAATGGTGCTGGGAAAATTGGACAGCCACATGCAGAAAAATGAAATTGGACCATTTCCTTACACCACACGTGAAAATAGACGCAAAATGGATGAAGGACCTCAATGTGCGAAAGGAATACATCAAAATTCTTGAGGAGAACACAGGCAGCAACCTCTTTAACCTCAGCCGCAGCAACTTCTTCCTAGGAACATCGCCAAAGGCAAGGGAAGCAAGGGCAAAAATGAACTATTTGGATTTCATCAAGATCAAAAGCTTTTGCACAGCAAAGGAAATAGTTAACAAAATCAAAAGACAACTGACAGAATGGGAGAAGATATTTGCACATGACTTATCAGATAAAGGACTAGTGTCCAGAATCTATAAAGAACAAAGCAAACTCAAACTAAGCAAATGTGTTAAAAAAAATTACAGCCTGATAGCACAGCTATAATTAATGTCCTCTTTTGGGCTGTGTTACCTGATGCTGCAGATTACCTTCCATGAGCACTGCATCATTCACACACCTGTTCTCACAAAGATTTCACCCAAGAATATATGTGATATTTTTCTGCATTGTTTGAATCTTATTTGATAAATACAGTAAACTCTTTATAATTTTCCCTGTCTTTTGTTCTTATTTCTTATCACAGTATGTACCTGATAATATGCCACCATTGAGAAATTAAATGTAGGGTGAACTTACTAGCCTCATTTTACAGAACAGTTCAACTCTCTAGTTACATACTTATAAAAAAAATACATATAAAGTGAACCTAAACATGCATTTGCTACCACAACTGCAGCTTGAGTGATTCTTCCACCCAAACCATCTATTACAGCTACCAATAACCTGAAAAATGACGTTTTATCTCCTCTTATTTTCTCTACCTATGTACTAGTGAAAGCCTAGCACACTGCCTGGTATATGGAAGGTATATGAAAAAGGAAGTAGAAAAGGAAAGCTAAAACTACTCTGCATAAATCTGAAACACCCAGTAAATTTATCAAAGAAATTGTAACACTATATATAAGGTTTACATATTTAACCATGTGGACCTAAGCAGGCAAGGTTTGTCTAGATACCTCTATAGGAGATAGCAACCTATAATCTCATGGATTAGGGCTGAAATTATTTCTTTAACTGACATGTTTATATACTCTTCCTGTTTGCCAGATATTGTCCTAAAGGCTTTACAGATAATAACTCCTTTAATTCTTAAGACATCCTTAGAGGTAGGTTCTATTATTATCACTATCATTATTTTACGGATTAAGAAACTGAAAGACATACAGCTTAAGCAACTTGTCCAGAATCATAACACTAACAAATGATGAATCTAGGGTTAGAGTCTCCCCAGTCTGGCTCCAGAGCCCGTGTGTTCAACCACACACTATGTGCCTTCTAAGAATAATTTTACTAATGTTCTTCAATTCTCCAGTGACAAAATTTATCCTGCAGTATTAACAGTTTCATTTTTATAATGCGATTCAAAATGCACAAGCACAACTTTAAAGTAGGGTAAGGCTCTTATCTAGCCATATAAGTATAAAATTTTGTAAATCTAAGAATAAAATTCCAAGTGGAAGCAATTTCATAGATTGTGTTCTTTAGATATTTACAATAATAAACCCACAGGATAGAGAAAAACAAGTCTGTCTAATAAAAAGTTTCTTTCCAGGGCGCCTGGGTGACTCGGTGGGTTAAGCCACTGCCTTTGGCTTAGGTGATGATCTCAGGGTCCTGGGATCAAGTCCCGCATCGGGCTTTCTGCTCAGCGGGGAGCCTGCTTCCCTCTCTCTCTCTTTCCCTGCCTGCCTCTCCGTCTACTTGTGATCTCTGTCAAATAAATAAATAAAATCCTTTAAAAAAAGTTTCATTCTATAAATATATGTAACATTTTGAGTCTCCGATGTACACCTTTATGTGTAAGTCACACACAACTAAAATATCTGTAATCAAGATATTTGCCTGGATTGTGCTAAGTGAAATAAGTCAGACAAAGACAAACACTGTATGGCCTCATTTATATGTCGAATATAAAAACAAATTCATTGAAACAAAGAATAGAATGTTGTTTACCAGAGGCTAAGTGATTGAAGAAATGGGGAAAAGTTGGTCAAAAGGTACAAACTTTCAGTTATAAGATGAATAACTTCAAGGGATGCAACATACAGCATAGTGACTATAGTTAACAATACTATATTATATAGTTGGAAAATGCTGAGAACAAAGCTTTAATGTTCTCACCATAACAAGTAATAAGATAGTAATTAAATGAGTTGAAGGATGTATTGACTAATCTTACTGTGGTAAACATTTCCCAATACCTATGTGTGTTAAATCATCATACTGTACACCTTAAATTTACAGTGTTATATGACAGCTCTATCTCAATAAAGATGGAAAGAATAGACATTTACCTGGGATGTCTGAACACCTAAATGTTCTTCCAAGTTTTACATGAATGACATTTCTTCTGAGTCTTATATTCTGATCCTTCTTATCTTTCTCAATGTACATTATAGGCTATAGAGGGAACTACATAACGACTTTCGATAACGGCAGAAACTCTTTTATGAGAGAGGATTACTGTCACTTAGTACTAGGGGAAACAGAACGCTGAGCTCATTTGGTGGTTTTTTACTTAATATTCTATTCTAATTTGTTCAAAACTGTAGCAGTGCAAAATATCATGGGAAGATGTAAATACTCACTGAATTCTTTTTTTTTCCTACAAACAAAATGGAAAACAAAACCCCGTTCATTTCCTGTCACTCAAATTTTTCCAAGTTATTCTAAGTTGTTGAATATTTCGGCTGACTTTAGGGACTTTGTGAACTTCTATGATGGAGCACATTTCAGTGGCAGCCAACAGAATACCCTCAGTGTGCTTGTCAATCCAAATAAAACTGGAAGATAGATTTCTTTTTTGTTAAAATTCATTTTCTCTGGACCTTAAAACTTTTTATTACAGACTTGACAATCTAGAACAAATGATTTTTCACCAAGACTGTAAAAGATCAAACTAAATATGGAAAATTCTTTTGTTAATCCAAAGCCTTTTTAAAAGTTTTTAATTCTACTAATTTAATATGCAGTGTTATATTAGTTTTAGGTGTACAATATAGTAATTTAAAACTTATGTACATCACACTGTGCTCATCACAAGTGCACTCCTTAATCCTTATCAACTATTTTATCCATCCCCCCACCCACCTCCCATCTGGTAACCAGCAGTTTGTTTTCTATACTTATGAGTCTTATTCTTGGTTTGACTCTCTCTTTTTTTCCCTTTGCTTATTTGTTTTATTTCTTAAATTCCACATATGAGTGAAATCATATGGTATTTGTTTTTCTCTGACTGACTTATTTAACTTAGCACACTACATTTGAGCTCCATCCATCCACATCATCCAAATGCCAAAAGTTTGTTTTCATGTCTGAGTCATATTCCATTACACACACACACACACACACACACATACATATATACCACTTCTCTATCCACTCATCAGTTGATGGACACTTGGACTGTTTCCATAGTTTAGCTATTATAGATAATGCTTCTAATAAACATTGGGGTACATGTATCCCTTTGAAATAGTATTTTTATATCCCTTGGGTAAATACCAAGTAGTGCAGTTAATAGATAGTATGGTAGTTCTATTTTTGAATTTTTCGGGAGTCGCCATACTGTTTTCCAGAGTGGCTGCACCAGTTTGCATTCCTATCAACAGCGCATGAGGGTTCTCTTTGTTCCACTGCCTTGCCAACCTGTTGGTTTTTGTATTATTTGATTTTAGCCATTGTGACAGGTGTGAGGTGATAACTGATAGTTTTGATTTGTATTTCCCTGATGATGAGTAATGTTAAGCATCATTTCATGTGTCTGTTGGTCATTTGGATATCTTCTTTGGAAAAAAATGTGTATTCATGTCCTCTGCCCATTTTTTAATTGGATTATTCATTTGGGGGGATATTGAGTTTCATATGTTCTTCGTGTATTTGGATACTAACCCTTTATCAACTATGTCAGTTGCAAATATGTTCTCCCATTCTGTAGCTTGCTTTCTAATTTTGTTATTTGTTTCCTTTGTTATGTAGAAGCTTTTTATTTTGAGAAGTCCTGATAATTTATCTTTGCTTTTGTCTTCCCAGTCTCAGGAGACATACCTAGAAAGAAGTTGCTATGACTGATGTCAAAAAGGTTACTTTCCTGTGTTCTCCTCTAGGACTTTTGTAATTTCATGTCCACATTTAGGTTTTTAACCCATTTTTAATTTATTTTTGTATATGGTATAAGAAAATGATCCAGTTTCATTCTTTTGCATGTTTTCCCAATGTCTTCTTAGGTCTATCACAAAGAGAACAGTAGGGTGCCTGGGTGGCTCAGTGGGTTGAGCCACTGCCTTCGGCTCAGGTCATGATCTCAGGGTCCTGGGATCAAGTCCCGCATCGGGCTCTCTGCTCGGCAGGGAGCCTGCTTCCCTCTCTCTCTCTCTGCCTGCCTCTCCATCTACTTGTGATTTCTCTCTATCAAATAAATAAATAAAATATTTAAAAAAAAAAACAAAGAGAACAGTAAGTGGTATCTTTAAAAGTTCAACTTTATGAGTTGTTTTAAAAAGTGTAAGAAAAAATGTATGACCTGTGCAAAATTCAAAACAGCCACTGTTCAGGCGCTTGTGTGGCTCTGTCAGTTAAATGTCAGACTCTTGATTTCAGCTCATGTCATGATTTCAGGGTCCTGGAATCAAGCCCTACTTTGCGTTCTGCTATCAGCAGGGAATCTGTTTGTCTCCCTATCCTTCTGCTCCTTCCCCTGCTTGCTGTCTATCTTTCCCACTCAAATAAATTTTTTAAAAATGTTCAAAACATCCACTGTCTACTTATGGTACTAATTATACAACTAATCTTAAGCAAGTAATCTAATCATTAAAAGCCTTAAATTTTAAGAGACTGCAGAAATGAGTTCTGGTATTATTCTCATTACACTGTTCTTGTGTAGTTTCTATTACATTTGTTATGGTTTTGTGATGATGTCATGATTTTATAACAGAGTTGCATAGTCACTCTCTATAGGGCATTCAGACTCATACATTTAAATAATTCTATCATTTCATTCACTATGCTACTTATGACAATCATCACATTCACATTTTCTGTCTGTTCTTCCATCTTCTCAGTTGGATACAAGTCTTCAAAAGTTCACATTATTCTTCCCTGTAATTGGTGACTATATATTATGAAAAATATTGTAGGATTTAAAGCCATTTGAACACAACATTCTAAATTGAGACACTATTTGTTTCATTTTTCTTTTTGGCCTCTTTTCCTCAACTTGTTCTACAAATTATTCTGAGAACTACATAACCCAGTACTTCATCCTTAAATAATTCCATACAAATTTGGCTAAATAATAATGATCCCAATTTTCTCAGGCACACAAATTTATGTAAGTCTGGCCATACACTTTTTTTTAATTTTTAATTTTTTATAAACATATATTTTTATCCCCAGGGGTACAGTTCTGTGAATCGCCAGGTTTACACACTTCACAGCACTCACCAAAGCACATACCCTCCCCAATGTCCATAACCCCACCCACGCTTCTCCCAACCCCCTCCCCCCAGCAACCCTCAGTTTGTTTTGTGAGATTACAATCCCAATCCCATCTTGTTTCATTGATTCTTCTCCTACCCACTTAAGCCCCCATGTTGCATCACCACTTCCTCATATCAAAAGAAATGAAATCTTGCCATTTGCAACAACATGGATGGAACTAGAGCGTATCATGCTTAGCGAAATAAGTCAAGCAGAGAAAGACAACTATCATATGATCTCCCTGGCCATACACTTTTTAAAAAACCATCATGGGGAGAATGTAATTTTGCCTTCTGCAGCTTCTGGTCTTTCCTTGGAGAAGATATCAACCCATTTAAAAGTTACTATATATGATTGCTATGCCTATATTATTCACTCTTGAGCCTAAATAACAGAGGAATTTACTCAATGAAATCAATAGTTAAAATCGAGACAACTTTAAGGCAGCAAACTGCAGAGTTTAGTCATTCACAACAGAATGAATGTTTACACAGAAAGCAACAAGCACAGCAGCTGCAACTTTGAATAGGATGACAGGCAAAGTTTTCTAGGTAACAAAAAGCAGGCCATATTTTCACCAATTTTTTAAGACTTCAACATCCCCTAAATTGACTTTTAGTATGTCTCTTATCATTATTGGTTGGAACAGATGAATAGCTTTTGAGTTACACTGGGACACTGTCTGGCCTGTGCGGGAATGGGGCTGAAAGATGAGAAGCAGCAAGAGAAGGATGTTTTTTCTGGTCCTTGGCCTTCCATGTTTCATTTTTAGAGAAGGTGAATCAGGACAAGATAATCTTTCAATCAAATATGACCAGTAAAATAATAGGTATTTTCATTTCTTGGGCTCCAGGAAGTGCACTGATGGATTAGACACTTAATGATCAGTTCTCTTCTATGATGACAGTCCCTAACTACCACACAAAGAATAATTGCCAGATTTAGAAATAATTGAATTAAAACAGTTTGGAAAATCACTCTTAGATAAAAAGAAATACAATGTGAGTTATATATGTAATTTAAAATTTTCTAATAGTCACATTTTTAAAAATACAAAGAAATCAGTGAAATTAATTTTAATATTTTAGTTAACTCCATATAAAGTCCACCATATAATCAATACTAAAAGTTATTAATGACATATTTATATTCCTTTTTTCATATTAAGTCTTTAAAACCTAGTGTTTTAAAGTGTGTGTGCTTCACCCTTACAATACATCTCAGTTTGGGCTAGCTACACTTTAAGGACTGAAGAGCCACATAAAGCTAGTTACTACCTAGTACTGGGACAGAGCAGGTTTAGAGCCACACAATATAAAACTATCATACAAACTATAAAATGTATTACACAAAATATAATGCAAACTATAAATAATTTTAGTAATACCATATAAGTTGGCCTACACTTCCTCAAACCTTGCCACAGTATTGCATAAATTGAAAGGAATCTGTCACTAGAGTTCATTGAAATAAGATGAATTCTACAGAAGCCTGTTTGAAAATATTCTGCATTTTGTTGCAGTACTGACACATAAAAAATTCTTTTTCTTTTTTTAAATTTTTATTTTATTTATTTGACAGACAGACATCACAAGGAGGCAAAGTAACAGGCAGAGAGAGAGGGGGAAGCAGGATCCCTGCCGAGCAGAGAGCCTGATGTGGGGCTCGATCCCAGGGCCCTGAGATCATCACCTGAACCAAAGGCAGAAGCTTCACCCACTGAGCCACCTGGGTGTCCAAAAATTCTCATTTTCATCTCCAAATGTTTTATTCCTTTGTCTGATTTATCTTTATGAAATTCTAAAAGTCCTATGTTTCAAAAAAGGAAAAACATCAATCTAGAAATCCACTTCAAAAGTCATTTTATTGACAACAATGGAGGCATTTAGAAGCCTTGCCTTTTTCCTTTGAATTATATTATTAAAGATTAGAACTTCATCCTCCAAAACATCTATAGATTACATTTGAAATCACTGTTTATTTCAATACCCCAAGTGTTTTTCTTTTCCCAAGTCAAAATAAGATTTTGCTTACTTGAATCTCAGTGGACACAATTTATAGAAAGTATAAGAGAGGAATGCAATGGGTAAAAAAATAAATAATAGGGCTAAGTGAAAGTCCATTCACAGAGAGATTTTTCACACTATTTATATAGCTTTGTTAATATCCCAATTTTTGTGTTCATCAGAAAAGAATATAAAGTCTGCTCTGCATTTTTCCAAGTTCACAAAATCTAAAGTTTTATGGAGCACAAATTGAGAGACAATCTAAGCTACATATTCAATAGCCTGTATATGCAATATACCATGCCAGGTGCTAAGGGATACAATAAAAAGCAAGTAGATCTGGCCCTGAATTAATGGAGTCTCCAAGCTACCCTTCATTGATATAAAAGGGGAGAATTACCAATTAATATTAGCTTCAAATTATAAAATACATTAATAAAAATAATAAGTTTAAGGACTAGTTCTGATAATATTGATACATGAATTTCTAAATAAGTCTAGTTAATTAAAATATTGATATAGTTTTTTAAAAAAAGTAAAAACAAGCTTAAGAATAGAAATTTAAATAATATATTATATATCCTTCTCTGATACAAAAATTTTATATCAATATTTTTAATGTTAAAAAAGTTTGTTTAAATAACTAAAGAAGAAAGTGATAAGATATCTTTTAACTCTAGGCCACTCATTTCACTGTTTCCCACTTTTAGTAATGGACATTTTCAGTTGGCTGCAGAAATTGTATTTCCAGAATTAGACCAGCCCATAAACTCATAACATCATCAATAGTAATTAGTCACCCATTGCTAGTAGGCCAGCAATCAAAAAGGCATTAGCAGTGGTGGCTTTTATAAAAATAAAAACCAAACAAAACAGCACTTTAACATGTGAATTCAATAACATCATGAAAATACACAACTATAAATTATCATAAACTTAATGACCTATATTTATGTTTGTTGTTTTATTTGAATTTTTCTACTGACATTTCTTGAGAGAATACACATGATATCAACTTCAGTGGTTATTATTTAATCTTTAATCTTAAATTTTCCTAGTTTTATTCAGGATTTTATGCAGTATGTTTACATTATATTTAAGCTATTGTCTTTTTAATGTTTAGGTTGTATAATATGGGAACTAGTAGTTCTATTTTATCTCTCTTGATATATATGCAATATACCATGCCAGGTGCTAAGGGATACAAAGTAGTTTATAGTTTTACTGTAGTTTTATTTTATTATGTTATGTTGGTAACCATACAGTACATCACTAGTTTTTGATGTAGTGTTCCATGATTCATTGTGTATAACACCCAGTGCTCCATGCAATACATGCTCTCCTTAATGCCCATCACTGGGCTAATCCATCCCCCTCACTCTCCTCCAAAATCCTCAGTTTGTTTCCCAAATTCCATAGCTTTTCATGGTTTGTCTCCCCCTCTGATTCTCCCCCTTCATTTTCCCCTTCCTTCTCCTAATGTCCTCCATGCTACTCCTTATGTTCCACATGTAAGTAAAACCATATGATAATTGTTTTCTCAGTTTGACTTTTTTTCCTTAGCATAATCCCACCCACTTCCAGCCATGTTGATGCAAATGGTGGGTATTCATCTTTTCTGATGGGTGAGTAGTATTCCATTGTATATATGGACCACATCTTCTTTATCCATTTGACTGCTGAAAGGCATCTCATCTCCTTTCACAGCTTGGCTATTGTGGACATTGCTGCTATGAACACTGATCTGCATGTGGTCCTTCTTTTCACTGTGTCATTGTTCATCTGTATCACTGGGGTAAATACCCAGTAGTGCAATTGCTGGATCAGGAAAAATATCCAATGGAAAAAAGACAGTCTCTTCAATAAATGGTGCTGGGAAAATTGGACAGCTATGTACAAAAGAATGAAACTGGACCATTCTTTTATGGCATACACAAAGATAAAGTCTAAATGGATGAAAGACCTCAATGTGAGATGGGAGCCCATCAAAATCCTAGAAGGGAACATAAGCAGTAACCTCTTTGACATCAGCCAAATTGACTTCTTTCAAGACATGTCTCCAAAGGCAAGGGAAACAAAAGCAAAAATGACCTTTTGGGACTTAAAGATAAAAAGATTTTGCACAGCAAAGGAAACAGTCAACAAAACAAAAAGGCAGCGCGTGGGATGGGAGAAATTTGCAAATGACACTACAGATAAATGGCTGGGTACAAGATCCATAAAGAACTTTTCAAATTCAACACTCAAAAAACATACAATCAAGTCAAAAAATGGGCAGAAGACATGAACATACACTTTTCCAAAGAAGACATCCAAATGGTTAAGAGACACAGGAAAATAATTTTCATCATCATTAGCCTTCAGGGAAACTCAAATCAAAACCACATTGAGATACTACCTTACAACAGTCAGAATGGCAAAAAATGACAAGGTAAGAAACAACAAATGTGGGAGGGGTTGTGGAGAAAGGGGAATCCTCTTACACTTTCAGTGGGAATTCAAGTTGGTAGAGCCACTCTGGAAAACAATGGAAGTTAAAAATAGAACTACCCTATGAACCAGCAATTGAGCTACTGGGTATTCACTATACTTTTGAAGTAAACAAGTAGTCTTCTAACTTTTAAATAACGTACAAACTTCTGTTTAGGTGACTTGGGGTTTGAAGAACCCTATAAATCTTTCCATTGCTTAACCCGGAAAGCTTTCAACATCTGTTTCTGAAATTCAAGAAATATTGACACCACCTCAATATTTTGCCTTCCAAAATAAACTCCTAACCATTATCTTTCCTGGATGTAGAACAAGGAAACTTAAGTCCAAACATGTACATAAAAATTTCCTTTATATTGTCAATTAGGCCATTTGATTCTGATTTTTCTAGCTTTGGTTCTTTTTAATTTCCATTTCCTGAACCAAGTTAGTAAATATTTTATGGTATTTGTTTCTTACAGATTATACATTTAAAACTTCATTTATATTTGAAAGTTATTATTATTTCATGACAAACATGGTTAGAATAACATTTCTTATAAACAAATTTTTCTTAGGGATCTATAATCAACTTCAGTTTCAGCAAAGAAAAATCTAAAGTTTAGAGCATTTCCAAGTAACAAGCAAGCCATAGTCTCTGAACCTGTGGATGTATTTCCAAGACACTGCATAACAACTGCTGTTCCTAACTGTTATAGTCCCAGAATGGATTTTTTCACAATCCACGGCATACTAAAACCAAATTTATTTCATAGAAATAAATCACTGATTAAAAAAAAACTATCAAAACTCTTTCCCTAAAGTAGTACCAATCCTCAACAATTTTCTATTGATTGGAGCCTCTCATCCTGAATTTATAAACTATTTTACCTAATCTCCAGCCTTATTTCTAGAAAAAAATCCAAAATCTACATCTCTCCCTTAAACATAAAACAGTACTTTGTGAACCAGTTAACATGTATGATCCATGTCGACCATACAACCAAGCTTAGACTTCAATCCACAATATAGCCTGTCTTTAAAGTTAAAGGACAGACTAAGGTAAGAGTAAACTGCTCTTGCAAGTTATTAAATATAACAAAGAGCTCCTATCATCTGGATTGAATTCTTTTGAATGATATAAGTGGAATCATCAGGCAAAAGAAATAACTAAAGAAAATTCAAAAAGGGATGTAGTCTACATATTTTACTACTGCTTCTGCATTTGGCTGATAGGCACTCTACAAATGAAATCTATATAAAAATCAAATACATCTACTCTTCTAGAGGATCTAAACTGGATTTAACTTATTCTTTTATTTATTTTTTTAATTTTTTATTTTTTATAAACATATATTTTTATCCCCAGGGGTACAGGTCTGTGAATCGCCAGGATTTTACTTATTCTTATTAAATGTTTTTCTAGTTTCTTATTTACTTATTTCTGCTTTGTTCTCATTGGCTTTAATCCTGTTTTGTAAATAAAAGCAAATGAAAATATTCAGAATGCACAAATACCTTGGGGAGATGCTATACCTTGTCTTTTTGAAGTCCGTCTGAGGAATGAGAGTTAGACTGACAATACTAGTTCTATAAGCCAGCATTTTGATAAGCATAAGGAATTAAAATATTTTAACCATGATGACAGGAAATTATCTTCTCTCTGTTTGAAAGAGAAACCTGGAGGCAGACAAGGAAATATAGGCATACTCTTTAAAACTTTGCAATTTAAAAAAAGGACCACATCTAGAAATAGAGGGATTATATAACTGTATAAATTTAGCAAAGTTGTCCAGGGTTCAGAATACAATACATTACAAAGTTATCTAATAAATTTTCTACAAAAAACTTTTCTTTATTAATTATAGCTTCTAAAAAAATTCCTTCTGGTGATTAAAAAATTTTGTAGAGAAACATCCTCAACAATATAGCCAAATCAACCCTCAGAATTGGTGTGACTTGTTCTTAAGTAGAGATAGAAAGCAAGTCTGAGTTTAAGGAAAGGCTATAGCTTAAGAGTTTAAGGAAACTCTTATAGTCAGAGTTTAAGGGAAAACCCACAAGGGAGAAAGAGGGCACACATTGAGTGGGAAAAAACTGCTAGGAGCATGTGGATATACACACACACCCCACATACCCACACATATAAGCAATGTCATCCCCATCAAAAGATGGAAATTGCAGCAGTACCATCAAATTTAGTACAGTAATAAATGTGATTTTGCCTAGCTAACTTCGTCCACACACCAAGTCTATATAGAGATGAAATATTAGCTCAAGATTCATCATTCAGTTTCATCACTAAAGTATCTGCTATTTGAAAGTCAGCATTATTACATGATATTTCCAATATACCAGTCTCCTAAGCATGCAGTTTCAAAATATTAGCATTCCTTTGTGTAAATTTATTTTTTATCTTAAACCAGTCCACTTTCTGCTCATGCCAGTTCTTATAATCTCCAACTTGTTCTTTCACCCTTTAGCACCACTGAGCTTAGTTATTTGCTGCTGTCAGGAAAACTGTCATCCTAGCACATTATCTGGGTCACACTGTACCTTAAACCTTTACCTAACCCTAATTTAACACTTTGTTTAATAATGTGTGCTTCATAATTCTTAACCAGAACTCTTTAGACTAACTAAAGCTGATATTTTAATCCTGAACCCTTAAATATAACAGGTTCAGTATGACAAATTCCTCTCCTCTTCTTTAAGGGCTTCACCCAAATTCCACAAGAAAATCTATTGCTAGGATTCCAAGAATTTCCAAACCATTCCATTGATATTCCTACTAATAATTCCTAAATATTCTTCCCCTTCCTTGTAGGAAGATAAAGGAGAAATCATTTTCTTATATCCAGATGAAATCAGCAATTAAACTCTCAAAATTAATTGTACCTCTTTCTACTCCCAAATGAACTTACCTACTATCTTCATATCTAAAATACATTTATCGTTCCCAAGCATGTAATGTAAATATTTTACCTATTTGCATACTTCTTTAATGTTTTTATACTTTCTCATATCCTATAGGTGTTGAAATACATCAGATTTGTCTTCAATTTCAAAATCTTCCAGGAAGATATCACTGTATTCAGATCATCTACACAACTTCTAGCGAGCATGCAAATATGGCAAACACAGGCATACTGGATGGTGTTTGATATGATAAAGATGATGAACCTAATTCTTATGATTATTTTCTATTATATATCATTCTTAGAAGTATGACATTATTTTTAATAGTTGCATGAAATCTTTTTATTTTATTATGTTATGTTCATCACCATATAATACATAATTACTTTTTTAATTTATTTTTTATTTTCAGCATAACAGTATTCATTATTTTTGCACCACACCCAGTGCTCCATGCAATCCGTGCCCTCTATAATACCCACCACCTGATACCTCAACCTCCCACCCCCCGCCCCTTCAAAACCCTCAGATTGTTTTTCAGAGTCCATAGTCTCTCATGGTTCACCTCCCCTTCCAATTTCCCCCAACTTCCTTCTACTCCCTATCTCCCCATGTCCTCCATGCTATTTGTTATGCTCCACAAATAAGTGAAACCATATGATAATTGACTCTCTCTGCTTGACTTATTTCACTCAGCAGTCCTGTCCATGTTGCTACAAAAGTTGGGTATTCGTCCTTTTTGATGGAGGCATAAGGAAACAGTGAAGAAAACAAAGAGGCAACCCACAGAATGAGAGAAGATATTTGCAAATGACAGTACAGACAAAGATTGATGTCCAGGATCTATAAAGAAATCCTCAAACTCAACACACACAAAGCAGACAATCATATCAAAAACTGGGCAGAAGATATGGACAGACACTTCTCCAATAAAGACATACAAATGGCTATCAGACACATGAAAAAATGTTCATCATCACTAGCCCTCAGGGAGATTCAAATTAAAACTACATTGAGATATCACCTTACACCAGTTAGAATGGCCAAATTTAGCAAGACAGGAAACGACATGTGTTGAAGGGGATGTGGAGAAAGGGGAGCCCTCTTACACTGTTGGTGGGAATGCAAGTTGGTGCAGCCACTTTGGAGAATAGTGTGGAGATTCCTCAAGAAATTAAAAATAGAACTTCCCTAAGACCCTGCCATTGCAATACTGGGTATTTACCCCAAAGATACAGATGTTGTGAAAAGAAGGGCCATCTGTACCCCAATGTTTATAGCAGCAATGGCCATGGTCGCCAAACTGTGGAAAGAACCAAGATGCCCTTCAACGGACGAATGGATAAGGAAGATGTGGTCCATATACACTATGGAGTATTATGCCTACATCATTAGTTTTTGATGTATTCCATGATTCATTGTTTGCATATAACACACAGTGCTCCATGCAATGTATGCCCTCCTTAATACCCATCACTGGGCTAAGCCATCCCCTTCACGCCCCTCCCCTCTAAAACCCTGTTTGTTTCCTAGAGTCCATGGTCTGTCATGGTTTATCTCGCCCTCTGATTTTCCCTACTTCATTTTTCCTTTCCTTCTACTAATGTCTTCCATTCTATTCCTTATGTTCCACATGTAAGTAAAACTAAATGATAATTTTCTTTTCCAGCTTGACTTATTTCACTTAGCATAGTCCCAACCCATTCCATCCATGTCGATGCAAATGGTGGGTATTTATCCTTTCTGATGGCTTAGTAATATCCTATTGAGTATATAGACCACATCTTCTTTATTCATTTGTTTTTTGAAGGACATCTTGGCTCCTTCCACAGTTTGGCTATTATGGAGATTACTGCTATGAACATTGGTGTGTATGTGGTCCTTCTTTTCACTACATCCATATCTTTGGAGTAAATACCCAGCAGTGCAATTGCTCAGTCATAGGGTAGCTCTATTTTTAACTTTTTGAGGAACCTTTACACTCTTTTCCAAAGAGTGTATCATTAATATAGACTTTTTTGGAACATTGTATTAGGCCAAAGCAAAGGTGTTTGTTTGTTTGTCTGTTTGCTTTTTAAGATTTTATTTATTTATTTATTTGACAGAAAAAGAGAGAGCACAAGCAGGGGAAGTAGCAGGCTGAGAGAGAGTGAAAAGCAGATTCCATGCTGAGAAAGAAGCCCAATGAAGGGCTGGATCTCAGAACCTTGGAATCATGACCTGAGCTGAAGGTAGACGTTTAACTGCCTGAGCCACCCAGATGCCCCAAAGCAAAGCTTTTGATCACTGTATGGGCCAGCAATTACAGATTGTCTCCCAACACCAGTCAGCTTTGAAGTAATATAGACAGAGATAAACCAAAACAAAATAATTCTTTAAAAAACATTAAAAGCGTGACTCAAAAGGGTGATTTTTGTAAAAAAAAAAAAATGGGCAGAAGACATGAACAGACACTTCTCCAAAGAAGACATACAAATGGCTAACAGACACATGAAAAAATTTTCATCATCATTAGACCTCAGGGAGATTCAAATCAAAACCACATTGAGATACCACCTTACACCAGTCAGAATAGCCAAAATCAACAAGACAGTAAACAACAAGTGTTGGAGAGGATGTGCAGAATGGGAAACCCTCTTACACTGTTGGTGGGAATGCAAGTGGGTGCAGCCACTTTGGAAAACCGTGTGGAGATTCCTTAAGGAATTAAAAATAGAACTACCCTGTGACCCTGCAATTACACTACTGGGTATTTACCCCAAAGATACAGATGTCGTGAAAAGAAGGGCCATCTGTACCCCAATGTTCATAGCAGCAATGGCCACAGTTGCTAAACTGTGGAAAGAACCAAGATGCCCTTCAGCGGATGAATGGATAAAGAAGATATAGTCCATATACACTATGAAGTATTATGCCTCCATCAGAAAGGATGAATGCCCAACTTTTGTACAAACATGGATGGGACTGGAAGAGATTATGCTGAATGAAAAAAGTCAGGCAGAGAGAGTCATCATCATATGGTTTCATTTATTTGTGGAGCATAAGGAATAACACGGAGGACATGGGGAGATGGAAAGAAATGAGTTGGGAGAAATTGGAGTAGGGTACGAACCATGAGAGACTGTGGACTCTGAGAAACAAACTGAGGGTTTTGGAGGAGAGGGGTTTGGGGGTTTGGGTGAGGCTGGTGGAGAATATTAAGGAAGGCACGTACTGTGTGGAGCACTGGGTGTGATGCATAAACAATGAATCTTGGAACACTGAAAAAAAAATAAAGTTAAAAAAATGATGCTTCTAATGTATAAAGGATCATCAATTATGGGGTAGCCTTTCCCCATAAGTATCACAAAAGTTTCAAATATGACAATGCTATTCTATCAACCTCTTATATCAAAGGAAAGAAAACTATAGTCAAAGAAGGCAAATAATGGATTCAAAATATAAAATAAACCAAGCAGAAATAGTGTTTTAAAACTATCCTGTCAGTTGATTCAGGGAAAAGGCAAAGAAAAAGATCGAGTAGAAACTTGGATCTGTAGCTTTTTCCCCATAGAATATTTACTTGACTCATTCTACAAATATACTATATATGTCAGTTCCCTTCCATTCTATGTTAACTTAACAAAAAGTCTCTTCATTTTAAGGATGTCATATTATTAAATATGAACAAAAAATGAACTTTATGTACACAGTGAGAGTTTGCTCCTTGAATTTTCATTGTAGTTCCTACATGCACAGTATTGGTATAAATTTAACTTCTTCAGCTTTATTCTGACCCATTGTCTCAATCCTCCCCAGGGGGTTTACCTCATTTTGTGTTTTCCATTAAACTCTGAAGCTATTTACATGGCTATAATGTCAATGATGTAAGGATTTATGTATTATAAATGTTATCCTATATGGCTAAGCAGGTTTTGTTTTCAGTACAACCAGCTGGAATAAACAAAGTATAAACAATTCTTCCACATGTCTAAGACTTTTCCCCCTCCAGCGAAAAGCTAAGTAGCATTCAAAACATAGAATTATTTTCATAAGTTGATTTCACAGAAGGTGATACAAGTATATTCATACTACAAAAGATTTTTTTAATTGCTTTAGAAATTAGTTATGTAAATTAATACTCTATGAAAAAAACTTCCACTAATTAACCCTCACTTCCAAATAATAAATTTCTGTTTTGAGAATTTGGGTTTATCTTCAAAGGGGTTAAGAAGGCAAATAAAATTATTTTACCAGGTCCTCACTCAAAAATTTCTAACCTGTTTCTCTTTCTCACCAGACAGAATTGGTCTTCATTTCTCAGACACAAAATGTGCTTTATCAGCTCACTCAGTGCAATTCCCTTCATCTGGAATATCCTTAATCTTAATTTCCACTCAATACAAATCAATCATCCTTCAAGGTAATGCTCAAATGTTATGTTTTAAATCTTCCCTCAGCCATTAATAATCCTGGCATCCTTGATCTGTCAATCTAAGGAACTCTCCGGAGCACCTAATTCCTGGGCCTGCCTTAAAGATCCATGAGATAACGCATGTTAAACTACTTACTAGATTATGAAGCACTATGCAGGTGTAAACTATTGTTGTAACCACTCTAAAAATACTTGCTAGATACATGAATATAACCATGCATATAACCATGAACTATTTTCTTAATCTTCAAGCTGTACAAGGAGATACCATAAAGTTTACATTCATAATTTACTTGCATTGGAGTCTGGGTGCAAGTATACATTATGAAGTATTGTATGCTTTGGTACATGATAAATTGTGAGAAAGGGGAAGTCTAGAAAAGAAACATACAGTTTTGTGCTTGTATAAGTAGATGAAGATTAGCTTCCACCATCAGTTCCTAAAAACCCCTACATAATAAATAATTATTTATATTTTTCCCTGGGTTTGATTCATTATATTAAAAAGTCATTGAAAATATTTAAGGGCAGCATACAATATAATAAACTTCTTTAAAACTGTTCAAGACATTTTATTAAAATATGATCAAATAACATGGAGGACATAGGGAGATGGAGAGGAGATGGGAGTTCAGGGAAATTGGAAGGGGAGGTGAACCATGAGAGACTAGGGACACTGAAAAACAATCTGAGGGTTTTGAAGGGGTGGGAGGTGGGAGGTTGGGGGAGCCAGGTGGAGGGTATTAAGGAGGGCACGTATTGCATGGAACACTGAGTGTGGTGCAAGAACAATGAATTCTGTTATGCTAAAAAGAAAAAAAAAAAGAAAGTCTAGTTAATGGAATGTATTGATGAAGAAAAACACAATTCAGTATGTTGTCAAATTGTTCTGAACTTGCCATAACGGCTTCAGAGGAACCCTTGACTGAACTCTAATCTCTGTAATTCTTGTGTTGGATTTGTCAATGTACGCATGCTCTCTTATGTAAGCATGAACTGCCACACAAACTCTCCATGCTTCTGTTACCCATACTCTGTATTTTGTAAACTTGTTGTGAGACTTTGAATATTTATAAAACTTTTATGTATAGCAAAAAAATGATCAAAATTATTGAAATCTAAGAGACAGAATTTGTAGACTCAAAACTTTGATTAATTTATGACTTACTGAAGCAAATGACTTTAAACATTTACAATTTCTTTTGCTCTTTCAATTTTACATAAATGTAAATGAAAAATATTTTTATTAATTTCTGATATTAAGCATTATACTTCAGGTGCATGTGAATATGATTGAGGGTTATACAGAGGTTAAATTTTCTGTGATGCAATTATAGCATAAGATAAATGTCTGGAAAAACAGCAAGTTCTTTTTTTATGTAAATGTGTCCTATTACAAAAAGAAAATGTTTGGGGACAAATACATGTACAGTAGTTGTGATTTTATTAGGCAAGGCAAAAACTACAAACTATTTTAATGAAGCCTTCTCTAAATATTCTAATTTATAATTCCATAAGGAAAAGAAAGTGTGCATGTCTGTGTCTATTACAAAAATTAGGGCACCTGGCAGCTCAGTCAGTTAAGCAGCTGACTCTTAATTTTGGCTCAGGTCATGATCTCATGGTTGTGGGACTGAGCCCCAGGTTAGGTTCACTGCTCAGAGTATAGTCTTCCTGTATCTCTCTAGCTGTTCCTCCCTCTGCTCTCTCACACACACGTTCTCTCTCTCTCTCAAATAAATAAAATCTTTCAATAAATTTATTAATGGGTGCCTGGGTGGCTCAGTCAGTTAAGCCTCTGCCTTTAGCTCAGTCATGATCTTGGGGTCCTTGGATGTAGCCTCACATCGGGCTCCCTGATCAGCAGGGAGCCTGCTTCTCATCCCCCTCTGCCACTCCCCCTGCTTGTGCTCGCTTGCTCTCTCTCTCTCTCTCAAATAAATAAACAAAATTTTGGAAAAAAGGTATTAACAGTCATCCTCCTCATTTATGCATTACAAGACCATAAAGTCATCAGTGATGTTTATTTCTAGCCAAAAGAAAACTATCTTATTCAGACACCTAGGGAATAAAAAAATAAAGACACATAAATTGCAGTTGCTTATTAAACTGGTATATGCTACTGGTATCATGCATTTACTGGCATGCCTTTCTCTCATTGAGATAAATATGATTGACTAGCCACTTTGCTTTGTTTGTTAACTGTTTTTGTTTTCTATCAGAAACTGAAGCCAATAGGAAAACTATATAACTAAAGATGCTCACTGCTAGTGAGACTGCCACTTATTGAATACTGATTTATGTCAGGTCCCACTTAATCTTCACATAGGTACCCATCAAGATACGTACTATTTTCATTTTGCAGCTAAGGACACTGAGCTCAGAGAGTTTAGGGAACCTGCCCCACCACAATAGCTAGAAGAAATAGTGCAGGGATTTGAACAGATTTCTCTGATGCCAAAGATTGTGCCGTTTGTACAGACCATGTTACCTCCTGAAGCTGTGTATTGCCTGTATGCATTTACAGCTGCTTCCCCTCAACCCCAAAATCAGGAGATTACCTAGAAAAACAACTTTGTATTTAGTGATGGTACCATCTCACATAATTTTCTGAAACCACCCCCAATACTACACTTTCATGAAATTCCCATTCCACATTGCACAAGGACATTGCTGCCCTTTTAAACAAGTAATGTAGAGCTCTTCATTCCCACCTTCCTGATGAACAGATAACTCTGCATCTTTTTGCCACTATTATAACTAGAAATGCAACTGGAAGAGTCTCAAGTTTTTATGAAGTAACAGAAAGCTCATTTATAATAAATGCACACACACACACACACACACACACCCCTCAGCCAGACTCTTTATTTTTTTAATTAAATTTATTTATTCTTAGCATAACAATATTCATTATTTTTGCACCACACCCACTGCTCCATGCAATCCGTGCCCTCTATAATACCCACCACCTAGTACCCCAACCTCCCACCCCCCTGCCACTTCAAACCCCTCAGATTGTTTTTCAGAGTCCATAGTCTCTCATGATTCACTTCCCATTCCAATTTCCCCCAACTTTCTTCTCCTCTCTAATTCCCCATGTCTTCCATGCTATTTGTTGTGCTCCACAAATAAGTGAAACCATATGATAATTGACTCTCTCTGTTTGACTTATTTCACTCAGTATAATATCTTCTAGTCCCGTCCATGTTGCTACAAAAGTTGGGTATCCATCCTTTCTGATGGAGGCATAATACTCCATAGTGTATGTGGACCACATTTTCCTTATCCATTCGTTCATTGAAGGGCATCTTGGTTCTTTCCATAGTTTGGCGACCATGGCCATTGCTGCTATAAACATTGGGGTACAGATGGCCCTTCTTTTTGCTACATCTATATCTTTGGGGTAAATACCCAGGAGTGCAATTGCAGGGTCATAGGGAAGTTCTATTTTTAATTTCTTGAGGAATCTCCACACTGTTCTCCAAAGAGGCTGCACCAACCTGCATTCCCACCAATGGTGTAAGAGGGTTCCCCTTTCTCCACATCCCTCCAACACATGTTGTTTCCTGTTTTGTTAATTTTGGCCATTCTAACTGGTGTAAGGTGATATCTCAATGTGGTTTTAATTTGAATCTCCCTGAGGGCTAGTAATGATGAACATTTTTCATGTGTCTGATAGCCATTTGTATGTCCTCATTGGAGAAGTGTCTGTTCATATCTTCTGCCCATTTTTTGTATGTGATTGCCTGATTTTTGTTTGTTGAGTTTGAGGAGTTCATTATAGATCCTGGATATCAACCTTTTGTCTGTACTGTCATTTGCAAATATCTTCTACCATTCCGTGGGTTGCCTCTTTGTTTTCTTGACTGTTTCCTTTGCTGTGCAGAAGATTTTGATTTTGATGAAGTCCCAAAAGTTTATTTTCACTCTTGTTTCCTTTTCCTTTGGAGACATATCTTGAAAGAAGTTGCTGTGGCTGATATCGAAGAGATTACTGCCTATGTTCTCCTCTAGGATTCTGATGGATTCCTGTCTCACGTTGAGGTCTTTTATCCATTTTGAGTTTATCTTTGTGTACGGTGTAAGAGAATGGTTGAATTTCATTCTTCTACATACAGCTGTCTAGTTTTCCCGGCACCATTTATTGAAGAGACTGTCTTTTTTCCACTGTATATTTTTTCCTGTTTTGTCGAAGATTAATTGACCATAGAGTTGAGGGTCCATATCTGGGCTCTCTACTCTGTTCCACTAGTCTTTATCTATTTTTAAAATAGATATAAAATTCAGCAAGAAACACATTTTATATAAATATATATATACACATATATATATGTATGTGTGTATACATGTATGTATATATATATTTGATATATAATAAAAATATAAATGAATAAATAAATATGTATATAATAAATCCAATTGAGGCATTAAAAATGCCTTAAATGAAGATGCCTTAAAATTAGAGGATAAATTACTTGAATCCATTCACTATTATAGTCAATTTTCTGAGCTGTATTCCTCTCACTCTACCTAATCAATCTACCCAGCCAATCTCAAGAACTTAAACTGACCATTCATTTCTTTAAATAATTTCAAAGACACATTTATCTTCATCTCTTTTTGGAATTTCATTTCTGGGACAAAATGTTTTCTGTACATACAATCTTGTTAAATTCTTAAAACTATGTCCTTTGCTCTCCTATCTTTTGCTTTATTTTTCTGTATTTCCCAGCTATGACTCCCATTTTGGTCCATCTGCTTCTCACTAGGAACCAGCAAACAAATTTGACTACAAACAAAGAATATAAGTAAAACCAAACTGAGAATCTTCAGAAGAGGAATGAAACTAATGAATTTATTTTCTTCCTTCTCCTCAGAAACTTGGTAGTTTCTAGAGGCAGTAATAACCTCTTAGATACATCAAACATTTTGGTAGAGTTTCTCAGTGCATCAGGTGGATAACTCTCCCAAACGACCTCTAATAAATTCCTCCTAGTAGAGAATATATTATAAATTCCCCTTGCTGGAAAATCTAACTAGAGTCAATGTACAATGGCCACACATTTTCTCCAAATAAAGTTTTGTACTGAATACAAATCACTCTGGTGACATGTTATTTTTTATAAATCTGAGGGAAATCTTAAAAGTATTTTCATATGACACAGAAAGTTGAATGCCAGTACCAAGAATGAAGTGGAAGGGAGACAGTGAATGAGGAAGTATTTTAAGAAAAACCTACACAAGCTAAACCTAAAAGCAAGGTGATCTCCTGAACTAAAATTTAAAAATTCATGATGTCCTGTTGTCTGAAGTTATGATGGTATTAAAATAGAAAGAATATAATGGGAAATCATAATTCATTTTTTTCTTACCACAGGAAAAATCAAAGAAAAGACAATTTGGAATTACACAAATGAAAACAAATATGAACTGATTTTCTTCCAATAGGATTCTGTTCTCCAGTGACAGATGCATACCATAGAGAGCAATGAGGACACTACATAACTTGACTAAGTATTTCTAAACAAGTTCTCCATAAATGAGCTCTGGGTTGAAAAGGGGTGGCTTAGTTGTTAAGCTCAGGTCACAGTCTCAGGGTCCTGGGATCAAGTTCTGCATTGGGTTCCCTGCTCAGCAGGAAGCCTGCTTCTCCATCTCCCACTCCCCCTGCTTGTATTCTCTCCCTCACTGTCTCTCTCTCTCTCTGTGTTTAAAAAAAAAAAGGGGGGGAGGGGGGAAGAAGATAAAAATCCCAGCTCTGATAATCTCGATCTGCTTTGCCTCTTCTTTTCTATCAATGCTAGCCTATTTAATAAGACACATGTGCTTAATACATATTGGCAATGAATCTAAACAAGAAGGAGCACATTGTTTTCTTAGAGACTAATACTTGATACACTTACCAAGGCATACCAAGCTCATGAAACCATTTTCATGCCCTAGCACAACTTTAACAATAGACTGTATGATTAATATAAATGGATAGACCCAGAAATTGTGGCAGAAAAATGGGCTGTACCATAAGTTAAAGGATCTCCAAAACAAGACACACAAGGACACTGTGGAGGTTAGAATAACAAAGATGTTGTCAGGGAAAATACGGTAAATTTGAACATTCTTTGGGAAAGAAAAAGGTGAGAAAAATAAGCATAATCAGGGTCTGCATCCCAGTTCCAAACTCATTTGGTTTGGGATTTGAGGCAACAAATTTCAAATTGATATCAGGAATTAATCAAATGACTTATACGAACTCAATAGAAGGAAATCCATCATCAAAAAATCCTAACTGCAGAAAATTGTACTAGAAGACTATTTTTTCTAATTCCCAAACATAGTAGGATGAAACTGATTTAGTTTCCCATGTTTTCTGGAAGTTTGTGTAATCCCCACTATATCCACAGAGTAGAAAACTATTAGAAAATCAAGTAGTCAGTTCCAACTGGGAACAGCTGTTATTTTCCAATTAAAATTCACAAGACCAAAATATTAATTTATTAAGCAACAATGTTTAATTTAGGCAACCAAAGCAACATTTTCTAGCAAAGCATTATTTTTGAAAGGAGGCTGTCATGATAATTTGGCATAAATAATTTAATGTGACAAAACAGTTTACTGTTGATATGCAAACAACTTTATCCCATATTTAGAAATAACTATTTAATATGAATCCAAATATAAAGGATTGTTCCTTATTAAAAACTGAACTTCATTGGCAGCTTCCCAAATATTTCATTTAGTAAAGTACTGTTGTTCTAGACAGTGGGAAGATTATCTTTTGCTATCAAAGAAACAAGTTAATAAAGTGACAATAACAAAGTGATGTATCTGTCTAAGTTTATAGATAAGAATATCAAGCTATGGGTTATCAGCCTAAAGTACTGACACTGTTCATATATCATAGCTCCCCAACACACTCTGTCAGCATTGTTTATTTTCAGTCAGGGGTTAAATAATGACCATTACTAAGAAAGTCTTTGGGCAACTACCTGTTTATATCTGAGCAAGTTTTCTGTTGCTTTTGTTTGTTTGTTTGTTTTTGTTTGGACAGATGATATGTGTCAAGTTGAAACATGCTTTACATCAACTATATGAAAAATATCAGTCTTATTCCCTTTCTTATATTTTCTATATTACTCTTAGTACATCCATATGAAGTGCCACTCTGCATAGTTACTACTGTAAATGCTTTAGTCATCAGTGGTCATTTAATTATGAATAGTCTTTTAATCAGCTACCTCACACATTATATCTATGTAACCTGAGATGGATAATAAAATATGTAATGGCCTATAAAATTAATTAAAATTATTCAACCTTGTATGAGTAACTTGATGAATCCTCAGCAAGGAAAAGTGATGTTCAATTCCCTTTATTCAACAGATAATTAGCCAAATATTCTTCTCCCTTACTAATCTCAAAAATTAAACTACTTACAGAGCATCCTGGAGGAATAAAAGAAGGTAGCCTCTTACAGGATCTATAAAGACTCAATATATTTCTAATTAATTTAATATCACCTCCTGCCTCAGTTCAAATATTTCTTTTGCTCATTTCATATTTATTTAATGATTCATTTATTTATTTTAGTTATTTATTAGGCATCTACTAATATATATGCACAATATTGGACTTAGTCCTTCAGAAGTTTATAATAAAATAAAATAAAAGGTATATGGTGTATGTGACTAATTGCAGTTCAAAGGCTGTCTTGTGTTTAGGTCCTAATAGGAACAGCTAGAAAGTGCACATCCCAGGAGAACTCTTCCTAGATACATTCTTCCTATTCTACTTCAACTGGACTCTTATTTCTCAAGTCCCAAGATCCTCACACAAATGCAGCTAGTTTACTTGTGAGGTTATCATAACTAATTTTTAATTAAAGCCCCATCACAATCCCAGTAAAATGATCTAATATGCTACTTTCAGTATAAAATACAGCATCTATACATGAATAATACTTTTTGAGAATTTGTTCCCTCATCTGAAAAAAAGAGAAAAATAATATCTATTATTGCCCTTTTCACATGGATATCCTGAGAAATAGATGGATTGGGAATTACAGAAAGCTGTATAAAAGAAAAAATGCAAGTCAAAGAAGAAGCATCATTGTCAATTGTTCAACCAGTACTCAAGAACTCTTCAAATCTGCTGAAAAATCCACATCCATCCTTGAGATGGAATATTCTGCCTATCCTTCTTATACATAATGCTCATTTTCTTAAAACTTGAGGCCTCAAGGCCCCAGAAAAAACTGTCTCAATTGATATCACATTTGTCTCCCTTTCTTTCTCTGCACCTTTGGGTACGGTATACCCTCATTTAGATGCATATACACTATGGAGTATTATGCCTCCATCAGAAAGGATGAATACCCAACTTTTGTAGCAACATGGATGGGACTGGAAGAGATTATGGTGAGTGAAATAAGTCAAGCAGAGAGAGTCAATTATCATATGGTTTCACTTATTTGTGGAGCATAACAAATATCATGGAGGACAAGGGGTGTTAGAGAGGAAAAGGGAGTTCGGGTAAATTGGAAGGGGAGGCGAATCATGAGAGACTATGGACTCTGAAAAACAATCTGAGGGGTTTGAAATGGTGGGGGGGGGTGGGAGGTTGGGGTACCAGGTGGTGGGTATTCTATAAGGTACAGATTTCACCACTGGGTGTGGTGAAAGAGTAATGAATACTCTTTTTCTGAAAATAAATAAATAAATTTAATTAAAAAAAAGAAGCTCTTCCCCACTCATTAGCAATTGAATACAGTTCAACATTCAACAAAATCTCAATGCCATTTCCTTTTCCACGGCGTTACAGGGAGTTATAGGACACAATGATCTCTCTTGCCTCAAAACTTTTGTCTGTACTAATCATGTCAAATTTGTAATCCCAAACAATGGATTGAAATTTATAGGTTTTATGTTATATTAATAAGAAATGCCACACCTTGAGACACCTGGGTGGCTCAGTCAGTTAAACTTTCTACTCTTGGTTTCCTCTCAGGTCATGATCTCATGGGCGATGAGATGGAGCTCAGCATGGGGCTCAATGCTCAGTGGGGAGTCAGCCTGAGATTCTCTCTCTCTCTCTCTCTCTCTGCCCCTCCTCCCACTCTCCACTCAATTTCTCTCTCTCTCCCCCTCCCTCTAAAATAAATAAATCTTCTTTAGAAAGGAGAAGAATAGAAGAAAAGCCACCCTTGGTCAATTGAATACTGGGGGATAGGCACTTTGATTGCATTATATCTTTTCACAACAAGGCAATAATTTAGAGAATATTATTATCCTTTTATATAAATAAGAAAATTGAGGCTCAATGAGATTATGTATGTGGCAAAAGTTCACAAAGCAAGTGGCAGAGCTGGGGATATAAATCTGGACCTATCATGCTCATTCAAGTTTGGTAGGTTGTTTTCCCGGTTAGATTTCCAAACTTCCAAGCTTTATTCCCTGCACCTACCAGTGCATTATCAGTTCTCAATACTGTTGATGAATGAATGGATAAATGCACTTATTTATCACATTAGTATATTAGCTAAAACTTTTCAGGCTAAATCATTTTAGTTCAAGTTTCTGTGCACAAGTAGCTTTACTCTAGGTGGCCAGAAAAGAAGAAAAAAAGTACCTATACATCTGAAACTAATTCTAAAGTTTATCTTTCATGAGTGGATTCACATGTATTTTCCCCCTCTACAGTTTCCTTCTGGGTCTTTGAAATTATTTGGAAGAATTTCAAGTTCAGAAGTTTTTATTAAAAACAATCTAGAGTAAGTAATTTTAATAAGATTTTAAAATCAGGATCTAAAACTCTTCTTTTGACCATGGGCCAGATATATATGCCATTCTCTTCAGAAAATATAAATAGCGATATAGATCTGTTTATGGTGTTGGAACGTGAGTAAAAATCTGAAACATATTTTTCCCAGCTCTTGGCCAAAGTTTATTATATGAAGCAGTCATTCTCTCATATCTTCTGGACATACCTTACATTTCTGAACTAACATAAAGTATGTCTATATCTTAATCCATGTTGATGTGAATTAAAACCATGCCAATTTCATGAGCAGCACATCAAACTTCTTAATTAAATTTATAATACCAATAATACCATATTTTACTGTTATTTTAGTCATGAAAGTTCTATGAACATCTTTTATTCCTATAATTCTATTATTTTCCCTTGTTATAAAAACTCAAAGTGTTCTTTGGATAAAGCATTTTCTTATTTAAGGAGAAATTATAAACCCTACATTTAACATATGTCTTATTACTTAAACTTGTTAAAAACTCATATTGCCTGCAGTAACATAAGACTTTTTTACATTTATTTTTAATTGCTTAAATAACTCATGGCAAAATTATTCTTTTTTTTAATTTACCAAACACAACTTGTCCTATACTCATAGATTGTCAAAATGAAGTTAACTATAGAATTATAGAATTTTGGAATATTTTCATTATATCATTTAGTGCACTGGGTAAAAGAAGTTCTCTTTCAGGGTTTTAGGATTCATTCTGTTGTAACAGAATAAAGTTTTCTTTTCTTCTTTTTTTTCAACCTATACTACTAAACTTTTTTAAAAGCAATCTTGCTCCTCTGAAGAATAAACCAGGGATGTTATGAATCATCACTTTTTAAAAGATTTATTCATTTATTTGAGACAAAGAGACAGAGAGAAAGAGAGAGAGAGAGAGAATGTTGGGGAGGGGCCGAAGGGTAGGGTGAGAGAAACTTTAGCAAAATCCACGCTGAGTGGAACCTGATGTAGGGCTTGATCTCACAACCCTGATATCACAACCTGAGCCAAAACCAAGAGTCCACCGGTTAACCAACTATACGACCCAGACACTGCTGATTTATTATTTTAAAAGGTGACTATTTGTGAAGTTTTTCTGCCTATACAAAGAACGTCTGTACATTGACCTTACCCTTGCCCCAGGAACTTACAAATACAACAAGGCAAATACATACAAAACCTGAAGAGTTAATGCATTCCCACACTCTCATTCAGTCCTACTTATAGGACTTGCTACTTGAGTGAATAAGATAACAGTTAAAAGCATTATTATGTGGCTAAAATGTATCAGCCTACTAAAGTGTTATCTTTTCACTCCCCTACACCCCTCATGCTACTGGACTATAGACTAAGTAAGTATTTTCCTTGCTCCTCATTATTCACTCCAATCCATTTTCACTATCTCCATAAAACAATCAGCTTTGAATCCTATATTATCAAAATATATTCTCAAACAGTTCTTTTTTGAAGTCATCTACTGATTTATAGGTGATTCCTTCTAATTCTTTGAAATTTCACAACCCGGATCATTCTCTAATTTTATAACTATTCTTATTATAACCCTTGGTTTATTTTTTAAAGATCTATTTATTTGAGAGAGGAGGGCAAATGGAGAGGGAGAGAAAGATGGAGAGAGTCTGCTTGACTCCCTACTGAATGTGAACCCCAATGCGGGGCTCAACGCAGGGCTTGATCTCAAAGGGCTTCATCTCATGACGCTTGATCTCACAACCCTGAGATCATGATCTGAGCAAAACTCAAGAGTCAGACACTTAACCAACTGAGACACTCAGGCACTACTATAATCCTTGTTTAGTTATCGTAGTAGATGAGGTCCTTCTACAGTATAATTCTGTTAAAATGAAGTAACATCATGTCACTCCTATTTTCAAAACCCTTCAATGATTTTTCATTTCTTTAAAAGTAAAAGCAAGAGTGTATATATTCTGGCCCCTTGTCACTTTTGTCTAATCTTCTAACACTGGATCCCTTATTCACTTTGCTCCAGTCACACTGCCCTTATTGCTGTTCTTTGAAAAAGTCTGTCAAAACTCCTGCTTCAGGATATTTGGGCTTACTATTCCTATGTGTGGAGGGTTCTTCTACTAGATGTCCTCATGGCTGGTTCCCTCCCATCTTTCATATCTTTCCTTAAAAGTCACATCTATAAAGGCTTCCACCAAAGCTTCAATTCATTCCCTTTCTCAAACTTCAAATCTGCCTTTCCACCTTTATTTTTCTCTTTAGGACTTATTACTATATAATATTATGTATATTTTACTAGTTTATCTGTCTGCTGTTTTTCTTCACCCACTAAAACATAAATTCTTTGTGTAAAGGGATTTTCTTCTGTCTGCTTTGTTCATACTGTATGTTGATTACCTACACTAGTACTTGGGATGTATAGGTACTCAAATGTTTTTTAATAAATTTAAAGAAATACTAAATATGAGTGATGCACAAAAAGAGTATAAGAAGAATTCAAAAAAGAGAGAATATTTTCTGGTATTCCCTTCCCTTCAAGGAAGGGTCCATGGAGGAAGTGACTTATAATCTAGGCCTTAAAACATGAAGGAAGCAGAGAATACAATTACAATAAAAGGCATTTTCCTCTTTATATTTCAAGAAACTGAATTTAGCTTTGTTTAAATACCAAGTTGTTTAAATAAAAGGTTTAATAATAGGATGTTTTCTCTTTTATGATGTTTTACATATGTTTAAATTACATCTATTTTTAGCCCTTGTCCCTCACCTCTTCCAAAAAGTCAACCAAATATTGATAGATATTTATGGAATAATACTGCCTTACTAATTTATCTTTTTTGGTTACTTCTAGCCAACCAAATATCACTGCTTATTGATGCATGTTCATGAATGGCGCAATAAATATCTACTTAAGTGTCTGCCTTCAGTTCAGGTCATAATCCCAGGGTCGTGGGAATGGGCTCTATGTTCGGCAACCTGCTTCGCAGGGAGTCTGCTTCTCCTTCTCCCTCTGACCTTACCACCTGCTTGTACTCTAGCGCTCTCACTCTCAAGTGAATAAATAAAAAATCTTTCAAAAAAATAAAGCATTTCTCAACTTCATGTGAAAAATGTTCACATGCCTAATAACTAGTCACATCAAGAAAATTATCTCAAATGCCAAAAAATAACTTGATTATTTATACCTTAATTAAGGCCACTGAACACTTGGAAAGGCTCTGCTTTTATAAGATTAGAGTGAAATTGCTTAGAAGGAAATATTGTAATATATTAGAAGTTATTTCTTCCAAATGGGGATTCATTTGTCCTTTGACACTATATGCTAGAGCTGGTCATTATAAATCAGAAAGTAGGCTCATGTAACCTTTCAGTTATGATTCATTTATTATACTACTCTGCTTATACATGTAGACCAAAGCCAAAATATGTCATTAAGATGTACACTTGAAGTCCCCATTGAATCCAGGAGCAGTTACATTCACATCTATAGTAAAACAAGGTTAGTCCAACCAGAGATCATGCCCACATATAATAACTAAATTACAAATATAAAACACTTCCCTAACCAAAATGCAGTTTATTGAATCACTGAATCCAAGCAGAAGTTCACACTGTAGTCCTTAAGTTATATAATGTAACTATAATAATTTCCAAATATTCTTGGGCTGTATTTTTTTAAGATTTTATTATTTATTTGACAGGCAGAGATCACAAGTAGGCAGAGAGGCAGGCAGAAAGAGGAGGAAGTAGGCTCCCTGCTGAGCAGAGAGCCTGATGCAGGGGCTCGATCCCAGGACCCTGGGATCATGACCTGAGCTGAAAGCAGAGGCTTTAATCCACTGAGCCACCCAGGTGCCCCTTGGGCTATATTTTCTGACCTTCATTCTGAATACTTAACTACAGGATGTTTTATACCTTACATCTCAAGGGAAGCCACAAGGAATGTTATTCTTGGAAATTCATGGATGTTGGTTATTTTTTTAAAAGATCATCTTTTATGAGATCTTTTTAATGCATGTTTCTTCTGTGGTTTGGCATTGAAAGAAAATATTCTTTCATAGAGTATAAACAACAGACTTTTCACTGTTACTCAATAACTTGAAAATATCTAATTATTCAAAAAAAACCCCTTTAATCAAGTATGCTTTCCTATAATAATGAAATCTGACTAGCATGGACTACATATACTTTTTTACTTAAATACAACTTTTTATTTTGAGATAACTATAGATTCGCATGCAATTATAAGAAATATACAGGGAGACTCAGTCTCTCACCCGTTCATCCTTTAGTAGGATGTTGTTTACCTTCCCTATATTTGCAGTCTATTCTTTCTTGTGGTTGACTTCAGGTTTCATAGCTTTGGGGTCAGAAAATATGGATGGTATGATCTCAAACTTTTTATATTTGTTTAGGCCTAATTTGTGACCCAGTATGCAATCTATTCTGGAGAATGTACTCTGTACACTTGAAAAAATGTGTATTCTGCTTCTTTAGGATGAGAGGTTCTGAATTTATTTGTTAAGTATCTGGTCCAGTGTGCCATTCAAAGCCATTGTTTCCTTGTATGATTTTCTGCTTAGGTGATCTATTGCTTTAGGTGGGGTGTTAGAGTCCTTTATGATTATTACATTATTATCAATGAGTTTCTTTATGTTTATTTTTATGTGATTGAGTTATCTATTTGGTGCTCCTAAATTGGGGGCATAGCTATTTATAACTGTTAGATCTTCCTGCTGGATGAACCCCTTAATTACGATATAATGCCCTTTATCATCCCTTGTTACAATCTTTAGTTTAAAAATCTAGTTTGATAAAAGTATGGCTATTCCAACTTTCATTTGATATCCATTAGTATGGTAGATGGTTCTCCTTCCCTCACTTTCATTCTGGAGGTGTCGTTAGTCTAAAATGCGTCTCTTATAAGCAACATACAGATGGGTCTTGTTTTTATCCATTCTGCTACCATATATTTTTAATTAAAGCATTCAGTTCATTTACACTTAGAATAATTATTGATAAATAAGAATCTGGTGCCATTGTATTACCTGTAAATTTAGTGTTTCTGGAAATTTCTTCTGTTCCTTTCTAGTTTTAGTCACTTTTAATCTTTCTTTACTACTTATAAGGTCCCTTTTAATATTTCTCTCAAGGCTAGTGTAGTGGTCATGAACTCCTTTAATTTTGTTTGTTTTGAAAGCTCTTTATCTCTCCTTCTTTCTGAATAACAGTCTTGCTGGATAAAGTACTCTTGGCTACATATTTTTCCCCAAGAGTAAGTTGAAAAGTTGAATATATCATGCCACTTTTTTAAAAATTTATTTTTTATTTATTTTTAGCATAACAGTATTCATTAATTTTTCACCACACCCAGTGCTCCATGCAATCCATGCCCTCTATAATACCTGCTGCCTGGTACCCCAACCTCCCACCCCCCCACCACTTCAAATCCCTCAGATTGTTTTTCAGAGTCCATAGTCTCTCATGATTCACCTCCCCTTCCAATTTCCCCCAACTCCCTTCTCCTCTCTAACTCCCCATGTCCTCCATGCTATTTGTTATGCTCCACAAATAAGTGAAACCATATATGATAATTGACTCTCTCTGCTTGACTTATTTCACTCAGCATAATCTCTTCCAGTCCCATCCAACGTTGCTACAAAAGTTGGGTATTCATTCTTTCTGATGGAGGCATAATACTCCATAGTGCATATGGACCACATTTTCCTTATCCATTCATCCATTGAAGGGCATCTTGGTTCTTTCCATAGTTTGGCGACCATGGCCATTGCTGCTATAAACATTGGGGTACAGATGACCCTTCTTTTCACAACATCTGTATCTTTGGGGTAAATACCCAGGAGTGCAATTGCAGGGTCATAGGGAAGTTCTATTTTTAATTTCTTGAGGAATATCCACACTGTTCTCCAAAGAGGCTGCACCAACTTGCATTCCCACCAACAGTGTAAGAGGGTTCCCCTTTCTCCACATCCTCTCCAACACATGTTGCTTCCTATTTTGTTAATTTTGGCCATTCTAACTGGTGTAAGGTGATATCTCAATGTGGTTTTAATTTGAATCTCCCTGAGGGCTAGTGATGATGAACATTTTTTCATGTGTCTGATAGCCATTTGTATGTCTTTATTGGAGAAGTGTCTGTTCATATCTTCTGCCCATTTTTTGATATATTTGCCTGTTTCGTGTGTGTTGAGTTTGAGGAGTTCATTATAGATCCTGGATAAGGAAGATGTGGTCCATATACACTATGGAGTATTATGTCTCCATCAGAAAGGATGAATACCCAACTTTTGTAGCAACATGGACAGGACTGGAAGATATTATGCTGAGTGAAATAAGTCAAGCAGAGAGAGTCAATTATCATATGGTTTCACTTATTTGTGGAGCATAACAAATAGCATGGAGGACAAGGGGTGTTAGAGTGGAGAAGGGAGTTGGGAGAAATTGGAAAGGGAGGTGAACCATTAGAGACTATAGACTCCGAAAAACAATCTGAGGGGTTTGAAGTGGCAGGGGGATGGGAGGTTGGGGTACATGGTGGTGGGTATTATGGAGGGCACGGATTGCATGGAGCACTGGGTGTGGTGAAAAAATAATGAATACTGTTTTTCTGAAAATAATTTATATTAAAAAAAAAGATACACCTGCAGGGTTTCATATAAGCTGCTCCAGCTTCCCTTGGGGGTGCTATGTTTCTCATTGAAGTCTGTTGATGCTGATGGGCAGGAGGAAAATGACATCACCTCACTATTCATCACCAGAGAGGAGAGTACATGCCCACAACTATTCAGGAAGCCCTCACTGAAGAGTGAAAAATCTCCCCTCTTTTATCCTGGGCTTTCATCTATGTCCAAGCCATCCATCTGCCTGGCAACACAGTATTTCTGTGTTTTATCTTGGGCATATGGCTGGGTTTCAAAGCTCCAAATTTCAGGGACTTGTCACAGCACAGATGCGTACCTATCCTCTGGTGGAGGGTCTCACAGCACTGTGGCTGGTGCTGGTTTGTCCCAGAAGAGTAGTTGCATGACTGCACAGGCCCAGGATTTTATGGTAAAGCACAGCCAAAAGCTGGCTTTCAGGTTAGCTGCCTTCAGCAGGTGTCTCTGCTGCTGTGTTATTTAATGGAGCTGCTCAATTTTTCCCACCTTCTCTTTTGTTCCCTGAGAGGCAGTGTCACTATTCCCAAATGCACTCCAAGGCGAACTCTTTCTCCCCATGGCATCCAAGGCACCCTCAGACCATGCTGTCCTTTTCTGGACCATTGCCTTCTCTCCCCACAGGAACACTGTTAAGCCCTCCAAGCATGACCCCAGTGATGTTGTGGACTTCTAAAACTTCAGACTTTGAACTCTACTGCTATAAAAACTTGTGATAGTTAACTCTACTCCCTTTCACAGTCAATGATTTGGGAAAAGTGTTTTTCTTGTTCAATCCCCTGCACACTGTGCGCACTCTCTCTCCCCTCTTCAGCACCTGCAGTTCTGTTCTCCCCCCCAATCAACTTTCTGCAGCTCCTACCTTCCACAATGTGACCATTTTTCTCCCTCTAGATGTGTAGTTTTTTCTCTCAGTCCTCAGATCAACTTCTTGGGTATTCGGAATGATTCAATATTTATCTGGCTATGTTGGAGGGAAAAGGAAAGCACAGAATCCCCCTACTACTCCACCATCTTAACTCCTCCCTCAAATACATTTTAAATTATTCAAATTACTTACTACTTACCCAGTTTAAAATGATTCTCTGTTCCATTTCATAAAACACAATTGACATTCTTTGAAAAGATTAAGACCACTAATACTGAATATAAGTCAGAGAACACATTAATTCTGAGTCAATTACCACACCTCTGTTGATGATTCCCCAAATATAATAAAAATAATAATAACTAATTATCATAACATAATGTTTATTTAACAATTTCTACATGACAAGAAAGGATGAGTAAGCCACAGACCTAACATCAAGGAACTTACAATGTAAATACATATGCAACTATGGGCAGTATGTGAGAGATGTCAGAAGTGGCTAAATTATGATGCTATAGGAATTTAGAGGAGGAAGGTGATAATCTTTCCCTGGACTCATCATAAAAGGCTTCATGGGAAAGGTGATAGATGTATCACATTTCATTTCAAAAGGCAGAGTCCAAGGAATGAAAAGACACTCATAGCAATGCAAATAATAAAAATAGTAATAATAATAGCTGAATTTATTAAGTGTTAACTATACATCAAACGATGAGATAAGTGCTTAACATATATTAACTCATTTAATGCTTACAACCACCCAATCAGGTAGATACTCCTACTTTCCCCATTTTACAGATAAATTGAGGTTAAATGTTCACAGAATTAATACATTCACCCAGACTGAAGTCAATTTCCAACTGCTTATAGGCATTACTAAGTCAATGAATATAGCAGCTCATGATCTGACTCGAGATTAACATTCCTTCCTAAATCTGTCATTTCTGTCACCATTTCCACACTCTACCTGGTTTGTAGAAATCTTCTGTCATGATCCACATCAAATAATTTACCTAGAATTTTCCCTTTGTTGTCATCCCCAAATATATGTCTTCCTCTTCATTCCCATGGCTATTATAATCACCCAGATCCTTACCATCTTTGTTTAGCTAGGTATCCAAATCCTCCTCTAGTCTATGTACTTCTTTAGCAAGCATTTATTGCATCTTGAATAATATGCTGAGCAATAAGGATACAAAGATGAATAAAACATACTTCCTATACTCAAGGAGTCTAGGTGATAAGCACATATAGGAGAATAAGCAGGTGAAGCAGAATGGTCAGAGATATGGGGGGAAAGGCGAACAGAGTGTGTTCCAGGTAGAGAAAACAGTGTTAATAAAAATCTGAAAATGAGAAAGAAAATGGACTGTTCAACAACACCAAAGTAATTGAATTGATAGTAAGGGAACAAATAGCAGAGATTAGATTAAAAAGTAGGCAGTGATTAGATTCTTAAAGGGTAGCATTTCTCATTTCTCTACCTCAACAATATTGATGTTCCAAGCTGTGTAATTTCTTTATATTTGGGGAACTTCCCTGGGCATTATAAGATTTAGCAGGATTCCTGTTTTCTACCCACTAGATGGCAAGTAGCACTGCCTCCTCCCCCACCCAACCCTCAATCCATGACAACAAAAAATGTGTCCAAATATTGTCAATTGTTCTATCAGAGCAAAATCATCTTCAGTTGAGAACCACTGATATAAGGCCTATAAAGTCACATTTAATACATTTGGACTTTGCCCGAAGATCAGGAGGAGTAATGGTGTGCCACAGTGTAGAGGAGGGAGAAATTCTCACCATCAGTTAAGAATGGAGGTAAAGATGTAAATAAGGTGAGTATTCAATATCTAATGTTGTTCGTATTATTCCCCAGTGTTATCACTTCAGTGTAAGTGGGACAGAGTTCTACAATATTCCCATAGTATGCTGTAATTATTTGTATCTGTGTACCTTTGTTCACGTGGGGCTCTCAAAACCTAGAATAATGCACTTTTTTGACAATTCAAATTTCCTAAACTCATTTATGGTCTGAGTTGGAATCTTATTACCTCCTGCCTTATTGTCCTTTATGCAACCATTTCAAGATTTTCACCTTATCATAAATAGCTTTAATTCTTATGCCTTAAGTCTATATATAATACTGTATCACACTTTTTTCTTTTCTTCCAAGTTTTTATTTAAATTTAAATTAGCTAACATATACTGTAGTATTGGTTTCAGGAGTTAGTGATTCATTATTTACACACTTTCTTAATTTAGTACTTTGGGTTTATTCTCAATTGATTCATGTTTATAGCTAGTCAACTGAATTATAAACTCCTAGAAAGTAGAGAAAATGTGTTCTCCATCTTATATATATTACAGACCACTGAGCAAAATCTTGAGCCAATGTCATTTTAATTAAATTAAGAATCATGTACTCTTGTGTATTTCTCCACCACCTAGAAGAAAATTCAGAATCAAAATTAGTTAACTTTTTATATTAACTGAGGTAAATCATTATGACATTGAATGGTAGATGGTATTTTCTTAACTATTAATTGAGGACAAAATTATAATCTCTGAGCATAGTCAGAGGTAACTAAGGATTTTACATCATTTCATTAAATGTATAAATAAAAAATATTAATGCAAAAATACCAGAGATCCTTCTTTATATAATTGGCTTATGCTGGAAATGAGTATATGGATTTTTATTCTCACAAAGACTAAAATTTGATAAGAAATAAATGCTTGGAAAATTCCTTACATGCATATTTTTTAAGACCTCATGTATAAAAGCTAGGCTAATTTTGATGTTCATGCTTATGTTATATTCATATCATTTAAGTTGGGTAGTTTCAGTATTTTACACCCAATACCTCCAATTGTTGATGTTTTTACAACTCCTTATAAATCATGGACGAATTCCACCAGAAAGGACCTCAAAATAACCATCTAATCTAACCCTTTGTTTCAAAAAAGTAGGTGGCCAAACAATCCAGGATACTTTCAAGGTCCAAATAACAAAATTTTTCATTTTTGATAAATTGACAATAAAACCAAGGCAGGAAGTTCATTTTATTTCCAATATTTTAAATCATCTCAGATTGTTTAAAAGAAAAACTGATAGAGAATCTCCTACAAATAACACTAACGTGTTATTTCTGAGCCTACCAAACATACAAAAATCATTCTATAATATCCAATTACCTATTTATTCCACTTTTATAAAGACCTCAGAATTAAAATCAAATTTTAAAAATCATCTTTCCTCTGAGCTTAGAGCTAGTCAATGTACAGTCCACTCCCTTTCTCCTTCTCCCACCTTTCTATATAAGGGTATTATCAGACACTGTAACTTTAAAGAACCCAACAGCTTATGCTCAAACTTAAAAGAAGCATTACAGATTTTCTTTGAAAACTTAAGTGACAGAAACAAATCTGTCCATTTTCAGCTACTGAACATATTTACTAGTTTAACAGAGATTTTTTTTTTTAACCAAAGACTTTGCCAGCCTTCACTTTGTCAGATGAATTTAAAATCTACAACACTTCTACCCTACATGGAGTAAGATCTAATGGATTAAGATACAAGTAGGCTTTTGTGTATGTCATGTTGGAAACTTTACAGGCACCCACATGTCCCTGATATAAAAGTAACCAAGGGGTACCAATGATTAAAGACTTTATTGCCATGGTGTCATCACATAAATCTTCAATTATTGTCTGTTACTATGAGTGTGACAGCCACATACTGTCATAAAAGGATTTGCATTTTCATCTAGTTTGAAATCTTTTTTTCCAGATATCATTTGCTTTGTAAAAGAAATGTCATGACAACCATAGACTACGTAAGCTTGTTATGAAATGTTCAAGCATTCTCTCAGACTTTGTCAGTTTGGCATTTTGGCATCCCAACCTCTTTTGCATTATTGAGTTGTTTATCCTTATGGGTCATAAATGTATTTCTAAACATGAGTATATAGCATAATAGGCTAAAGCCAACAGAAGAAGTGCAACTCTTTGGTTGCTATGACAACCTAAACTGATCAATTTCCTGTCATTGTTTTAAAAGAGGCACTCTCCTGTGGGCATAAATACTAATTACAAATGCAAGCCATTTGCTAACATGTTCAGTTTACAGATTTAAGCAGTTCATGCCCAATTTATCATTTAACATGTCCTCCCACATTTGTAGTGTGGTACAGAATGAATAATAACTTCACTTGTTTACAGAATTTTCAATTTAATTTCACTAATTATTTTTGGAGTTGCTGGAACTTAACTGTGATGCTACAAGTTCAGTAAACTTAATGGATTTTCAAAGCGCAAGTAGAGATTTATAAATGTAATTTCTGAATTAAAGTTGAAATATTTTGCTTAAAACTCCTTCCTATAAATACTTATTTTAAAGAAGGAGTTTATATTTTATGTAGGAAACTTGCAAATCTTTCAAGAGCGGATGAGTGTCTTGTCCCACAATTTATTCATGTCAATTAAACAAAGAGCTAATATATTTGGCTAAAACCTGCAATGAATAATTTTATGAAAGTTGATACTCTGAATGGGAAATCTCACTTTTAAAAGAAAGTAGTAGATTCAGGAAAAAAAATAAAAAATTCCATCATGCAATGCAGTCATAGTACTATATGATCTCTTTTTTTTTTTTTTGAGAGAGAGCACACATATGTGCAAGCCTGAATGATGGGGGGAGTGGCAGAGAGAGAGAGAGCAAGAGAATCAAGCAGGCTCCAGGCTCAACACAGAACCCCACACAGAGCTTGATCTCATAACCGTGACATCATGACCTAAGCTAAAATCAAGAGTTGGATGCTTAATTAACTTAGCCACACAGGGACCCCCATACTACTATATAATATAATATTAAATGCCCCCCTTCTCTACCCACACACATATTTTATACAAGCCTAAAATTAAAATTTATACTTCATCTTTTGAGAGTAAAGAATTTATAACCATCTCAGAATAGGAATAAGAGCAATGCTACAAATTGTTAAAGTATTTTTGGAGAATTTCTACCTCTGACCAACATCTGGAAAATGTAGGATACCATTATCCTATATAGCTTTTTGAAAGTAAAGCACTTCTATTTTTCAGCACCCATTAATTTCATGACAAAGCTTTGCTATATGTATCATTATGATTTACATATTAAGAGAACAAAGACCTCTAAACTAATCTTTTCTATTTTCTCACTAACTTATAAGCCTATTTGATTTAAATATTTATTTTTTACATTTTAAATATTAAACTTAATTTAAATATTGAATATTTAAATAATTAAATAGTTTTACAAATTCCAAAACTGAATGGGTTCTTCCTTAGGTGACTTCAAATAATCAACTAACATTTCTAGAAACGCTGACAATTTCTCAAAATCAAATATAATAAGATGTTCTAATTGATTCTCTGAAAAAAAAGAAGCTGATACCTAAAAAGTTTACCTCTGGGAATACCTACAGAATGCATTACTTTGTGGGGGATTAGACAAAATGAATGATGTGAGATCCTTGTTCCTGCTATTATCTGTACACTACTCACCAAAACATATTTCTTAACAAGGCATCGCAGGTCTACCCAACAACTACTGTTAACCAACACAAATTAAACATCCAAAGAAGGTAAAAATTCATTAGTTGATCCCCTGTGGTTGCAGAGAAAAGACAAAGCACTTCCAATTGATTCTAAACCCAGCAGCTGTTGCCTCAAACTCTAGGGCTCTGAAGGCTTTCTGATAGCCTGTGCTCACAGGTGCTTCTCTTCTTCTAGCACTAGCTCACTGACTCTGCAGCAGGAATTTCACATCACCACAGTGTGAGGTGAAAACTCCAGTGCCCTGATTTAAAAAAAAAAATCTGCTGTGCTTGAAGTAATGAAAACTAATCTGAATGCAGTCAGTAATTGGCTGTGAGCACATGCTCGGCAAAGAAAGGTTGGCATCATGAAGTTTTGTTTTTGTTTTTGTTTTTGTTTGCATATATAGAGCCACTTCAACTGTGTTTCTACCTGCATTTTTGTTAAATGGACACCTAATTTCAAAAAACAATTTATAGAATATCTTAACTGCTATTTAGCACTTGGTGAGAAACAGAAAATAAAGTAAGAAATAGTAAATACCATTTAATTGCTCAATAAATATTTATTGACTATTGAAGATTAAATGTCAGGAAAATATGCTAGATACTGGAGATAAAAGTAGCCAGTAAAACAAAGGCATGGTTCCTACCTTCATGGTGCTTATGACATTTTCACAACATTTTAGCATTTCCAAAACATTTTTACATAATTTTGCTCAAGTTTTGCTCTTCACAATAATTTCATGAGGGACATTCACAGATCCATTTTACAGACAGGAAAACAGAGACTTACAGATGTTAACTGATTTGCCTGTGATCATAGAACTAGTTGTTGGTACAGTAAGGAATCAAACACAAGATATCTGACTACAAATTCAGGGCTCTTACCACTATAGCAGCATTTCCAAAAGTGTTTCATAGAATGCTGTGTCAGAACAGAAAGTTTCCTTTAATGAAAAAAGACTGTAAAGTCTTGTGTATTATACTTCTGCCTACAGGTTCATAGAGCAGATTAACAAATTATAGGCTCTGAGAAGAGCTGTGATGAACAAATTTTTATTTGTATTTAACGGTATGTTTTCTGATTTTGTTTGACTACAAAACCTCTCTGAGGAAAAAAAAAAAAGAATCCGTGGTGACTCAGGAACTGATGATAAACTACTAGATTGGATACAGAGTGGGGGTGGGTTGCAGAAAGGACATGTATTTTGGAGAGTTGCACAATGCATTTCTAAATCCATACCTATGAATGTTTGTGACTGCAGAACACTGAGAGATATTTTATTTTTTTTAATTCTTTCCTCACTAAATATTATGAAAGAAAGGGCAGATGTGTGTGGTGAAAGAATGAAGTCTGTATGCATTATTAATATGATAGAAAATTCAGGGTACCAGCAAGAAAATGGAACTGAGAGAGTTCCCCTAACCCTCTTTCTTAGCCACCTCCAGTACTTGCTCAGAATTGAAATGATCAAATTGTCCCTTAACCAAAACTTCCTGTAATGGCTGGTTCTAGGACTAGGGAAAAAAATATACAAGATGAGCCTGAAGCATTTTGTAGTGGTAGAAAGCAAGAAAATGCTAAAAAAAAAATCCATGATGATGAGAGCAGGTAAAAAGTACACACAGACAACTTAAAGAGCTCCTACTGGTCAAACCTAGAAAAACTTAAGCAATAAAATAAATATCATAGTATTGGATTATAATCCAAAGTACAAAATAAATACCTGAGTCCCTACTGAAATAAATGACTAAATAAATAAATAAATCACAAATTATAAATAAGGAAGAAGGAACAACTCTCCCATGCAGAACTCTAAATAAATTCTGATACTCTGTCCTTAGGAAAGTGAAGCAAGGGTACCCTGAATCTCAGTCAGTCAAGCTTCAACTCCCGGTTTCAGCTCAGGTCATGATCTCACAGTGGTGGGACTGAGCCCCAAGTCAGGCTCCTCGCTCATCCTGAAGTCTGCTTGAGATTTCTCTCTCCCTCTGCCCCTCCCCCCACTTATGGTCTTTCAATCTCTCAAATAAATAAATAAATCTTAAAAAAAAAGTGAAGCAAAACTCCCTATCCTTTAACTGTGGGCTGCACATAGTGATGTCCTTCCAAAACTTCCAGAGCTGTATAAAGAGGGAAAGGGAATCAGTAACTTTACAGTAGAGAAACCTGACAAATACTCCATGAGCTGGGTGATCAAGGCCAACTGCAACAATAATAAGTTATAATGATAGTGTGTACCCTTGTTATGATGTAATGATGTGATGAAAAGTCCTCTTTAACTCTGTGGTCTTCTGCCCCCAAACCCAATTTTACAATGAGAAAAACACCAGACACATCCCAATTGAAGGGCATTCTACAAATACCTGACCTATAGTCCTCAAAACTGTCATGGGCGTCCAAAACTAGGAAAGTCTAAACTGCTATAACCAAGAGGAGTCTAAGTAGACATGATGACTAAATGTAAGGGTATCCTACTTCCTGGAACAGAAAAAAAAAAAAAAACATTAAGAAAACAGTGAGGAAGTCTGAATAAAGTCTAAATTTAGCTAATAATGGTGTATCAATATTTCTTCAATAATTGTGACAAATTGATTCATTAATTATAAGATGTTAACAATATGAAAAATGAGTCCAGAGTGTATGAAGATTCTCTTTACTATTTTTTAAATTTTTGTGTAAATTTAAAGTTATTCTAAAATTAAAATTTGATTAAAAGAAAAAAAATATTGCTTTTAACCACCTTGTTTGTGCCCAGTCCAACTTTATTAAAAACTCCTTTATCTCTACATGAATTGGAGTTTAATGTATCTCCAAAACACACAAGCAGTGATTTCTGAAGCAGGAGAACTGAACAAATACAAATTAATGAAAGCACAGTTTGTTTTTTAAGCAGCCAAAAGTAATTATGTATATACCTTTTCCAAATGTGCTGCCTGAAATAGATGTCCTAAATCCTTTCAGGTAATGTTCAGTAGGTGCTTTACTGCCAAATGTAAATCATGATAAAAAACTAAAAACCACTTTATACTTAATATTTTAGATATATCAAGATGTGATTTAATGAGTATTTGTAAAACTCTTATAGCATAAAGAATATAAAACCACAATTAGCCTAAATAAAAAAATAGTGATTTTTGTTATTTAATTTTACCTTAAAGTAGCATAACTGTATGGTAATATATTATTTGGCTAGAACTAGCCATTTAAGATGAAAATGTCCAGGGCACCTGGGTGGCTCAGTCTGTTAAGTGTTCAACTCTTGGTTTTGCCTCAGGTTATGAGGGCTCATTCATCATGGAGTCTGCTTGTCCCTCTCCCTCTACTTGTCCCCCTGCTCTCTCTTTCTTCCTAGAATAAATAAATAAAATCATATTAACTAAATGAAAATGTCCAAATCATTTGATTTTCAACAAATAAAAATAAAATAATTTTATTTTATTATCTAAATAAAAATATTGTCTGTAGGGAGAATATTTTATAATGACGTATCATTTCAAAATGCTTTAAATTCTCCTACTTGCAACAAATCAAAGCATGTCTGCTGTTACTAAAAGCCTTCAGTATTTTATATGTTTTAACAGCTTTTATGTATTTTTTAAAAAATCTGGAATACTGTATATATCAGATGATCTAGCACTTTACATATTGTAGATTATGAATAATATATCATTTACATAAATCACTTGATTGAGTTACATATTTTTTACATCTCATTTTTCTAACAGATTTATTTAAAAACAATATTTAATGTTTTATGGCTTAATCATATTTTACTTGCCTCTTCTTGAATGTTAGAATTAGTTAAACAACAAAAATTCCAGATGAAAATCTAAAGTTAACAGTAAATCTTTGGAGTCTTAATATGCTGAGAGAACTCTTTCAGCAAATATATTCATGGTATTGAAAACTTAGTGTTATCAAAAATACTAAACAGGACTAGTCTTCAAAGCACGTCACATGTATCTATCTGCAAGACTGTAGAACACGTCGCCATGGAACATAATTCCTTCAAGGACTACAAACCAAAGAACGGCCATTTTGGCATAATAGTCCCATTTCTTAACATTATTTTGCAGCATTCATCAAGATGTATTATAAACCCTAACAATTTAGGAACAATACAGTGCCTTTTTAAATGCATTCATACTGAATCTTAGAATCAACTCCGTTTAAGCAACTAGTAAGTTATACTGACAAACAAGATTAGGGCTATACAATTTTAGAAAATGTCACCACTATCTTTATAAAATAATGATATGTTCCCCATTGCATAATAATAGGTGGTTATCAGCCTTTCTTTTTTATCCTGTTTCAGTCATTTAGTTGAATCCAACCAGCACCCTCCAGAGAAATTCATGGTCTGTCACCTTACCCATTGGTGTCTAAATTTATGGATATTTTAGCAGTCCTTCATTTTCACATCACTAGGCAACTCTTCTAAGTTAAAAAAAAACAAAAACAAAAAACAGACTTCACCTGAACATTCAGACAAGTATCCTACTACAAAGTCCATTTTCCTTCTATAATTCTACTTTCTTTTCATTTATGTTAAAGAAACACACAGCCTGAGACCTAATGTATTATACCTTCACATTACTAAATGTAACACACCAAACATTACACATTATTATTCTATACATGGCCAAGAAATGTTAGTATTCACAGGATTATGGTAATTAAGTCTTCCTTCACTTTGGGTGATGTGACGCTTGCTTGACTATAATGTCAATCCACTTAAAGTCTGTGTAAACAACATTATCTGAGTCACTCTGCATTGCATTTCCAACTGTGAGCAAAATTACAATGTCAGAGTGGACAAGAATGTAGGTAATCCCAAGGAAACTTCATGGAAATGACTTGCTCAAGGTTTAAACTGGGTTTTCAATAATAGCCATACTATATTATAGTATTATTATTTAGATACCATCCATGGCAATACACATGGGGATTCTTGGAGACAGTGACAAAGATAAAATGCCCATTATTTTGATGTTTTGTAGATGAAAGATAAATGTTGCTTGCCAAGGGGTTTGTTTAGGCTAACAAAAGTGTAGTAGTCCATTAAAAAAGAAAGAATATTAAAAAAACCTAAAAAATAAATAAGGAATATTACATAGAAAAACAGCAAATTATTTTGTAAATAAAGATACATTGTCATCTCAAATATAAAGAGCACTTTTTAGAAACACACATAATAAAGGCAATACAGCAATGCTTATATTTCCACCTTTCTGGGTTTTTTTTTAAGATTTTATTTATTTATTTGGGAAAGAGAAAGAGCTTGCACTGGGGAACATGAGCAGGGCGAGGGGTAGAGAAAGGAACAGACACCCCTCTGAGCAGGGAGCCCAGAACCCTGGGATCATGACCTGAGCTGAAGGCAGACACTTAACTGACCGAGCCACCCAAGCATTCTCCCAAATTTATTTTTTAAATAAACACTCGGCAGCCATAATACTTATTTTCTTAAAGTAATGATTTTTCAATAGTTGTGTTAGCCACCTAGTGTGTTATGTCCAAAAAGTGCTGTTGAAAACTAGCTTAAAGGCTTTATGATATCTTGTGTATTAATTGACTTATTTAATGTTTATTGAAAAAGTTAGATAACCTAATTAAATCTCCACATAGGATAGGTAGGATCTAGGCAATTTGTCACAAGTTTCTCTGAACTTGTGGAAGTAACAGAGAAAGCAAAATAGTGGTTTTTCAGGGTATGCTTAAACTGTAAAATGGGGTGTTCCAGTTAGCAAAAATAGCAATGGAAGTTCTTAAATAGGAGTCTCACAGTCAGTTCACAAATAGGCTAATGTAGGTAAAAGCCCTCAAAAGCAACATATGTGGGATTCTCCAGGCTTATTGTCACATTTGAACAATGAGGTACACATGTGTGAATTGTATTAATCTGGAGATCATCTGAACAAAGTGTATGAACCACAGTTTTCTTGTAATATCTGATTTGAAACACTGTAGGAAGTCAGTTCACTTCCCAGGAATGCCATTATCAAAAGTTTTTCCCAGGATTGCTTACAGAGAAGTCCCTAAAAATGTCATCATAAGAGATTAACTGATTTAGATTTTGTTTGCCAGAATTGTCACCTTCCACAAGTAGGAGCTTCACTAAAAACATAACTATATTCATTCATAGATTTCATTTTAAAAGTAGTTATAAATAATAGGTATTCTGTGATAGAGATAAGATATATTTGTATGTGTGAATGTGTGATGATACTTGAGTGTGTTTGTGAAGTTTAAGTAGAATCAGTTTCAAGTAACTATCTTTTTTTTTTTTTTTTTACATTGTATTTATATGTTGGTCAGAAAGAGAGAGCACAAGCAGGGGGAGCAGAAGGTAGAGGAAGAAGCATGCTCCCCATTGAGCAAGGAGCCTGATGTGGGACTCAATCCCAGGACCCTGGGATCCTGACCTAAGCTGAAGGCAGATGATTAACTGACTGAACCACGCAGGAGTCTCCCAAATTGCTACCTTTTATAGTTTAATCTCTTACAGTATTAGGTTTCTAACTGGACATTCTTTCCAGTACATGTGGAATCTAAGAAACTCCAAAAGCTCTTTGTTAAACTCCAGGGTACAGATCCAGCTCATTCTAATAAAAAAAACTCCCCAAACACAAAATCCAATTAGTTACCCTCCATCCAAAAAGAAGCACAGAATATATGGAACAGTCAATCTGAGTCCTCCTTCTAAGTATCTATGTACAGGACCATAAAAGAATTCTTGGAATCAAATCTTAGGTGAGTTGAAAATATTGAAGACCCTTTTCTCTGAATCTAAAATGTATGTAAATACACTCAAGATGGTGTGTGACTAGTGTCTAGTCATAGTGCTGAGATCCTGCTCCAATCTTCTATCCTACCTCCTACCTCCAACTGCCCTTCAATTAAGAGAAACACAAAGACAAATAGGATAAATAAGTATCTATGTATGTGTGAATGTGTGATCATAATTATGATCTTAACAATGACAGAGAGTACTATAACACTTCACAAATTGATAAAATTCAATTTTATCTTTATGATTTATGAACAATAAGTAAACTATAGCTTCAGGAAAAAGGGAACATACACATTATAGATGAAAGGTTATAATATGTCTTTAAGAGACTGTTTAGTCCAACATCCTAATTTTACAGATATGGCAACTGAGGTCCCCAGCCACAGAGTTATTTTCAGTGTTGTTTTTAAGTCCATGGAGTTCTGACTCTTTCCAGAGCTCTTCCTGCTATACCACGCTCTCATCAAATGAGTCTTTATGGGAAAGTTCTTTGTAACCTAGAAAACACTTCACAAATTTTAAATAGCATTTTAGTCATATCTGAACTACATATGTTTTTAAATGAAGAATAAAGAACAAATAGTTTCAGAAAGCATTGTTATGTGCCTTAAGTGATCAGAATTAGTGTTTCATCGCTGCATATAATCATGAAAGAGAATCAATAAAAAGAATTCTTTTTTCTTCAGAGAAATTTTTTCTTAAAAATATCTACCACAGGGGTGTCTGGGTGACTCAGTCAGTTAAGCGTCTGCCTTCAGCTCAGGTCATGATATTGGGGTCCTGTGATAGGGCCTTGAGTCAGGCTCCTTGCTCAGCAGGGAGTCTGCTTTTCTCTTTCTCTGTCTGCCCCTACCCCACACTTGTTCCCTCTCTCTCTTTTTCTCTCTTTCTTGCTCAAATAGATAAATAAAATCTTTAAAAATAATTCTACTGGGACGCCTGGGTGGCTCAGTTGGTTGAGCAGCTGCCTTCAGCTCGGGTCATGATCCCAGCCTCCTGGGATCGAGTCCCACATCGGGCTCCTTGCTCAGCAGGGAGCCTGCTTCTCCCTCTGCCTCTGCCTGCCATTCTGTCTGCCTGTGCTCGCGCTCTCTCCCTCTCTCTCTGACAAATAAATAAATAAAATCTTTAAAAAAAAAATAAAATAAAATAATTCTACTAGGAGGAGGAGTCAAGATGGCGGAGAAGTAGCAGGCTGAAAATACTTCAGCTAGCCTGAGATCAGCTAGATAGCTTATCTAAAGATTGCAAACACCTGAAAATCCATCGGCAGATCGAAGAGAAGAAGAACAGCAATTCTGGAAACAGAAAAACAAACACTTTCTGAAAGGTAGGAACAGCGGAGAAGTGAATCCAAAGCAACGGGAAGATAGACCCCGGGGGGAGGGGCCGGCTCCCGGCAAGCGGCAGAGCAACGGAGCACAAAATCGGGACTTTAAAAGTCTGTTCCGATGAGGGACATGGCTCCAGAGGCTAAACCGGGGCAAAGCCCTCGCGGGGTCAACGTGGCCTCAGGTCCCGCAGGGTCACAGAAGGATCGGGGATGTCTGAGTGTCGCAGAGCTTGCGGGTATTGGAACGGGAAAGCCGGCTACAGAGACAGAGCCTACAGTGAGCTCACAGCTCGGTGTTACCTTGAACGGGTCGCAGGCTCAGTGAGCTCGGAGCGCGGCCGGAGGTCAGGCAGACGGGAGTAACTGGGCGCTGTTCTCTGAGGGCGCACTGAGGAGTGGGGCCCCCGGGCTCTCGGCTCCTCCGGGCCGGAGAACAGGAGGCCACCATTTGTATTCCCATCCTCCGGGACTCTACGAAAAGCGCTCAGGGAACAAAAGCTCCTGAAAGCAAACCTGAGCAGATTACTCACCCCGGGCCCTGGTAAGTGCGGTGCAATTCGGCCTGGGGCAAAGACGCTTGAAAATCACTACAACAGGCCCCTTCCCCAGAAGATCAACAAGAAATCCAGCCGAGACCAAGTTCACCTACCAAGGAGTGTGGTTTCAATACCAAGGAGAGCAGCAGAATTCCAGAGGAGGAGAAAGGAAAGCACGGAACTCATGGCTTTTTCCCTGTGATTTTTTTTAGTCTTGCAGTTAATGTAATTTTTTTCTTTTTCATTTTTTGTTTTTTTTTCTCGCATTCTGGTAAATTTTTTTTTCACATTTACCTTTTTCTTCTTTAACGTTTTTTAACTAGTTTATCTAATATATATATATTTTCTTTTTTACATTTTTCTTATTTCTTTTTTTAAATTCTTTTCTTTTCTTTTCTATTTATTTTTTCTTTTTTTTCTTTCTTTCTTTTTTGAACATCATTTTAACCCCGTTCTCCCCCCTCACGATTTGGGATCTCTTCTAATTTGGTTAAAGCATTTTTCCTGGGGTTGTTGCCATCCTTTTAGTATTTTACTTGCTCCTTCATATACTCTTATCGGAACAAAATGACAAGACGGAAAAATTCAACACAAAAAAAAGAACAAGAGGCAGTACCAAAGGCTAGGGACCTGAACAATACAGACATTGGTAATATGTCAGATCTAGAGTTCAGAATGACAATTCTCAAGGTTCTAGCCAGGCTCGAAAAAGGCATGGAAGATATTACAGAAACCCTCTCGAGAGATATAAAAGCCCTTTATGAAGAAATAAAAGAACTAAAATCTAAACAAGTTGAAAACAAAAAAGCTATTAATGAGGTGCAATCAAAAATGGAGGCTCTCACTGCTAGGATAAATGAGGTAGAAGAAAGAATTAGTGATATAGAAGACCAAAAGACAGAGAATAAAGAAGCTGAGCAAAAGAGGGACAAACAGCTACTGGACCACGAGGGGAGAATTCGAGAGATAAGTGACACCATAAGACGAAACAACATTCTAATAACTGGGATTCCAGAAGAAAAAGAAAGAGAGAGGGGAGCAGAAGGTATACTGGAGAGAATTATTGGGGAGAATTTCCCCAATATGGCAAAGGAAACGAGCATCAGAATTCAGGAGGTTCAGAGAACGCCCCTCAAAATCAATAAGAATAGGCCCACACCCCATCACCTAATAGTAAAATTTACAAGTCTCAGTGACAAAGAGAAAATCCTGAAAGCAGCCCGGGAAAAGAAGTCTGTAACATACAATGGTAAAAATATTAGATTGGCAGCTGACTTATCCACAGACACCTGGCAGGCCAGAAAGAGCTGGCATGATTTTCAGAGCACTAAACGAGAATAACATGCAGCCAAGAATACTATATCCAGCTAGGCTATCATTGAAAATAGAAGGAGAGATTAAAAGCTTCCAGGACAAACAAAAATGGAAAGAATTTGCAAACACCAAACCAGCTCTACAGGAAATATTGAAAGGGGTCCTCTAAGCAAAGAGAGAGCCTACAAGTGGTAGATCAGAAAGGAACAGAGACCATATACAATAACAGTCACCTTACAGCCAATACAATGGCACTAAATTCATATCTCTCAATAGTTATCCTGAATGTTAATGGGCTAAATGCCCCAATCAAAAGACACAGGGTATCAAAATGGATAAAAAAGCAAAACCCATCTATATGTTGCCTCCAAGAAACTCATTTTAAGCCGAAGACACCTCCAGATATAAAGTGGGGGGTGGAAAGCAATTTACCATGCTAAAGGATATCAGAAGAAAGCAGGAATGGCAATCCTTTTATGAGATCAATTAGATTTTAAGTCAAAGACTATAATAAGAGATGAGGAAGGACACTATATCATACTCAAAGGGTCTGCCCAACAAGAAGATCTAACAATTTTAAATATCTATGCCCCCAACGTGGGAGCAGCCAACTATATAAACCAATTAATAACAAAATCAAAGAAACACATCAACAACAATACAATAATAGTAGGGGACTTTAACACTCCCCTCACTGAAATGGACAGATCATCCAAGCAAAAGATCAGCAAGGAAATAAAGGCCTTAAACGACACACTGGACCAGATGGACATCACAGATATATTCAGAACATTTCATCCAAAAGCAACAGAATACACATTCTTCTCTAGTGCACATGGAACATTCTCCAGAATAGATCACATCCTCGGTCCTAAATCAGGACTCAACCGGTATCAAAAGTTTGGGATCATTCCCTGAATATTTTCAGACCACAATGCTCTAAAGCTAGAACTCAACCACAAAAGGAAGTTTGAAAAGAACCCAAATACATGGAGACTAAACAGATCCTTCTAAAGAATGAATGGTTCAACCGGGAAATTAAAGAAGAATTGAAAAAAATCATGGAGGGGCACCTGGGTGGCTCAGTGGGTTAAGTTGCTGCCTTCGGCTCAGGTCATGATCTCAGGGTCCTGGGATCGAGTCCCGCATCGGGCTCTCTGCTCAGCAGGGAGCCTGCTTCCTTCTCTCTCTCTCTCTCTGCCTGCCTCTCAGTGTGCTTGTGATTTCTCTCTGTCAAATAAATAAATAAAATCTTTGAAAAAAAAAATCATGGAAACAAATGATAATGAAAATACAACGGTTCAAAATCTGTGGGACAAAACAAAGGCAGTCCTGAGAGGAAAATATATAGCGGTACAAGCCTTTCTCAAGAAACAAGAAAGGTGTCAGGTACAAAACCTAACCCTACACCTAAAGAATCTGGAGAAAGAACAAGAAAGAAACCCTAAACCCAGCAGGAGAAGAGAAATCATAAGGATCAGAGCAGAAATCAATGAAATAGAAACCAATAAGACAATAGAGCAAATCAACGAAACTAGGAGCTGGTTCTTTGAAAGAATTAATAAAATTGATAAACCCCTGGCCAGACTTATCAAAAAGAAAAGAGAAAGGACCCAAATAAATAAAATCATGAATGAAAGAGGAGAGATCACAACTAACACCAAAGAAATACAAACTATTATAAGAACATACTATGAGAAACTCTACGCCAATAAATTTGACAATCTGGAAGAAATGGATGCATTCTTAGAAACATATAAACTACCTCAACTGAACCAGGAAGAAGTAGAAAGCTTGAACAGACCCATAACCAGTAAGGAGATTGAAACAGTCATTAAAAATCTCCCAGACGGCTTCCCGGGGGAATTCTACCAAACATTTAAAGAAGAACTAATTCCTATTCTCCTGAAACTGTTCCAAAAAATAGAAATGGAAGGAAAACTTCCAAACTCATTTTATGAGGACAGCATCACCTTGATCCCAAAACCAGACAATGATCCCATCAAAAAAGAGAGCTATAGACCAATATCCTTGATGAACACCGATGTGAAAATTCTCACCAAAATACTAGCTAATAGGATTCAACAGTACATTAAAAGGATTATTCACCACGACCAAGTGGGATTTATTCCAGGGCTGCAAGGTTGGTTCAACATCCGCAAATCAGTCAATGTGATAGAACACATCAATAAAGGAAAGAACAAGAACCATATGATACTCTCATTAGATGCTGAAAAAGTACAGCATCCCTTCCTGATCAAAACTCTTCAGTGTGTAGGGATAGAGGGCACATACCTCAATATCATCAAAGCCATCTATGAAAAACCCACCGCAAATATCATTCTCAATGGAGAAAAACTGAAACCTTTTCTGCTAAGGTCAGGAACACGGCAGGGATCTCCATTATCACCACTGCTATTCAACATAGTACTAGAGGTCCTAGCCTCAGCAATCAGACAACAAAAGAAAATTAAATGCATCCAAATCAGCAAAGAAGAATTCAAATTATCACTCTTCGCAGATGATATGATACTATATGTGGAAAACCCAAAAGACTCCACTCCAAAACTGCTAGAACTTATACAGGAATTCAGTAAAGTGTCAGGATATAAAATCAATGCACAGAAATCAGTTGCACTTCTCTACACCAACAACAAGACAGAAGAAAGGGAAATTAAGGAGTCAATCCCAATTACAATTGCACCCAAAACCATAAGATACCTAGGAATAAACCTAACCAAAGAGACACAGAATCTATACTCAGAAAACTATAAAGTACTCATGAAAGAAATTGAGGAAAACACAAAGAAATGGAAAAATGTTCCATACTCCTGGATTGGAAGAATAAATATTGTGAAAATGTCTATGCTACCTAAAGCAATCTACACATTTAATGAATTCCTATCAAAGTACCATCTATCTTTTTCAAAGAAATGGAACAAATAATTCTAAAATTTATATGGAACCAGAAAAGACCTCGAATAGCCAAAGGGATATTGAAAAAGAAAGCCAACGTTGGTGGCATCACAATTCCGGACTTCAAGCTCTATTACAAAGCTGTCATCATCAAGAAAGCATGGTACTGGCACAAAAACAGACACATAGATCAATTAAACAGAATAGAGAGTCCAGAAATAGACCCTCAACTCTACAGTCAACTAATCTTCGACAAAGCAGGAAAGAATGTCCAATGGAAAAACGACAGCCTCTTCAATAAATGGTGCTGGGAAAATTGGACAGCCACATGCAGAAAAATGAAATTGGACCATTTCCTTACACCACACACAAAAATAGACTCAAAATGGATGAAGGACCTCAATGTGTGAAAGGAATCCATCAAAATCCTTGAGGAGAACACAGGCAGCAACCTCTTCGACCTCAGCCGCAGCAACATCTTCCTAGGAACATTGCCAAAGGCAAGGGAAGCAAGGGCAAAAATGAACTATTGGGATTTCATCAAGATCAAAAGCTTTTGCACAGCAAAGGAAACAGTTAACAAAAGCAAAAGACAACTGACAGAATGGGAGAAGATATTTGCAAACGACATATCAGATAAAGGACTAGTGTCCAGAATCTATAAAGAACTTAGCAAACTAAACACCCAAAGAACATATAATCCAATCAAGAAATGGGCAGAGGACATGAACAGACATTTCTGCAAAGAAGACATCCAGATGGCCAACAGACACATTAAAAAGTGCTCCATATCACTCGGCATCAGGGAAATACAAATCAAAACCACAATGAGATATCACTTCACACCAGTCAGAATGGCTAAAATCAACATGTCAGGAAATGACAGATGCTGGCGAGGATGCGGAGAAAGGGGAACCCTCCTACACTGTTGGTGGGAATGCAAGCTGGTGCAGCCACTCTGGAAAACAGCATGGAGGTTCCTCAAAATGTTGAAAATGGAACTGTCCTATGACCCAGCAATTGCACTACTGGGTATTTACCCTAAAGATACAAACGTAGTGATCCAAAGGGGCATGTGCACCCGAATGTTTATAGCAGCAATGTCCACAATAGCCAAACTATGGAAGAACCTAGATGTCCATGAACAGATGAATGGATCAGGCAGATGTGGTATATATACACAATGGAATACTATGCAGCCATCAAAAGAAATGAAATCTTCCCATTTGCAACAACATGGATGGAACTAAAGCGTATCATGGTTAGTGAAATAAGTCAAGCAGAGAAAGTCAACTATCATGTGATCTCCCTGATATGAGGAAGTGGTGATGCAACATGGGGGCTTAAGTGAGTAGGAGAAGAATAAATGAAACAAGATGGGAATGGGAGGGAGACAAAACATAAGTGACTCTTAATCTTACAAAACAAACTGAGGGTTGCTGGGGGGAGGGGGTTTGGGAGAAGGGGGTCGGATTATGGACATTGTGGAGGGTATGTGCTTTGGTGAGTGCTATGAAGTGTGTAAACCTGGTGATTCACAGACCTGTAAAATAGTCTAAACTGATAGGTTTTATTTTTGTTTTGCATTGCATCTTAATAAATACATTCCAAACTGAAAAAAAAATAAATAATTCTACTATATTGGTAAAATGTGGGGAAATAGGAGTTCTTGTTTAATACTCATGGGAGTGTAAGTCAGAACAATTTTGGAGAGCAATTCAGCAATAACTACTCAATGATAGCCCACAACTCAATGATTTTACTTCTAGGTTTATTCCCCAGAGAAATTCTCCCACAAGTGGACAAGAAAATATGACGTCCATTTACAACACTGTTTGTAATAACAAAAAATTAGGAAAAAAAACCTAAATGTTTATCAATATAGTAAAGAATAATCAAACTGTGGTATACTAATGCAATTAAATAGTAGAATGGGTGATTAAAATATAAATGAACTAGATCAGCATGTATCAACATAGATAAAGCTAAAAAACATAATGTAAGAACAGTGATTAAAAAAGGATAGTATAGTATCAAACCACTTAGGTACATTTTAAAAACAAAACAAAACAAAACAAAAAACCCGACACTGCATATTGTTTGTGCATAAATACACATACAATAAAAAAAAACATAGTGATAATTCACACAAATTTTAAAACAGTAGTTAACTCTAATGAAGGGTTGAGGAGAAAGGAAATTAGTGTTAGTTATTCAATAATGCCTTACAGATACATATTTTTTTAAATAATGCGCTCTGAATGAAATGTAATGTAGCAAAATGTAGACTTCGTTATTGGTCCACAAATGTCTCTATTTCTTGCTCTTTCCATTTGAGCTATTTTATAATCAAACTTGCTAATTTATTACACAATCAAAATGATGCTACCAAAATTGATTTCAGAATAAGAATGTCATTTTCCAGTAAATCAGAATATACATACACACACACACAAACACACATATACATACATATGTCCATATGTCCATATAAAATCTATTGATCTAACATATATGATCTTTGTCATCAAACTGCCTTGATTCAAATGCTGGCTCTGGTATTTGTAGGTTTTGTGGCCTCAGATAAGTCACTTAACCTTCTCTGTGCTTCAGTACCATCTTCTGTAAAATAAGAATCACAATAATAGCATCTAGGGGCACCTGGGTGGCTCTGTGGGTTAAGCCTCTGCCTTCAGCTCAGGTCATGATATTTGGTCCTGGGATCAAGCCCCATATCAGGCTCTCTGCTCAGTGGGGAGCCTGCTTCCCCGCCCTCTCTCTCTGCCTCTCTGCCTACATGTGATCTCTCTCTGTCAAATAAATAAATAAAATCTTAAAAAAAAATAATAGCATCTACCTTATAGGGTTGTTATGAAGATTAAATGAACTAAATAACCTGGGATATAATGTCTGAAAAATGTTAGATATTATGTTCTGGCAAAAATAAGAATAGCAGTTGTTGATCAAAATTTTTCCTGAATTACATTATTTATGTCTATACTGGTTAAATGTATCAACTAATCATTCATCTCTTAAATTCTCTACCTCAAGGACTAACCAATTAACTAAGAATTTCCAGTTGTTAGAGTTTTTAGGCAACAGATTTAATTAAATAGTATATTTAAACATGGTTCATCCCTATCACACTACAGATTACTTGTGGTCAAAACTACCTGGTGATCCAAAAAGGGGAGCACTGTCTACCCAAATTTTATTTAGGTAAACATCATCTGTTTTGCACATTGTCATATGTATTGATCAGTTGTCCAACAATTTCTTATCTTTCATACATGTCTGTTTAAATATGCAACTAGAATAGTTTGTTGACCAATGGGAGGTTTTTTCTTAAGTTAGTACTTGAGATTGTGCATTCTTTTCTTTCTCTTTCTGTTTTCACTTTTCCCCTTTTTTAAAAAGTCCTCTGATAAGCTTCTCATCAGAAAGGACAATGTTAACTGACCACCCTTTTTTAAAAAATATTTATTTATTTATTTGACAGAAGGAGAGCACAAGCAAGAGGAGCAGCAGACAGAGGAAGAGGGAGAGTCAGGTTCCCCGCTGAGCAGGGAGACTCATGTGGGGTTCAATCCAGAATCTTGGGATCATGACCTGAGCTGAAGGCAGGTGTTTAACTACTGAGCCATGCAGGCTCAGACTAAGGATTTATGGTGCAGATAGTAGGGGCCTTTAAAGCAATGAAGTGTTTTTTTCTTTCTTTTTTTTCCTACAAAGTTTGGAATTTAATTCTTTTCTTTTTAGACAAATACACTTTTGGATTGCCGGTAATGAAAGGGGCATACAAATGTTAAAAGCACTGTAGCACAGCAGATTATATGCTAAAATCCAGGGCAAGACAGATAAACAAGTGAAGTCTCAGACCAATCAAACAGTTACCTCAAACAAAAATTTCAGAAGACAAACTTTTGTTTTATTTTTGCCAATGCCAACCAAAAGTTCAAATGAAGTTTTGTTGTGTTAACTACTTACATTTCTTTTATTTCCTAAATCATTTGTAAAAATCAAGGAATTTTGCTAGAAGAAATTGGGAATTTGTTGAAAGGCAAGTCAACTTAAAATTAAATGAACACATGCTATGTATATGGCGTTTTTCCTATTAAAGCACCATGAATTAGGTTTTAAATAGAAGCCTTAATTATGTTATGTGACAGAACCTATATTTAAATGCTCTCTTTGGACATGGCAGTAATGATCTTTTATGCTTTATTTCATTGATAAATAGGAAAGCAGAAAATTCATAATTTTATCTTAATTTTCCAAGCAAGTTAAGGGAAAATTATCTTGGCTATTTCCATGTAGTAAAGAAAAATCATGAAGCACATAATCGCAATTTTGAGTATCAGGAAAATTATTTACAAACATTCTACTTATTTTTAATCCACTTTACATGAATTTTCCATTGGATACATTTATAATATACTGTGATTTTTTTTTTTTAAATTCCAATACCTAGAGTACTTACAATTTAAGACAGAGATCTCTGGAAGAGATTATGCTGAGTGAAATAAGTCAAGAAGAGTCAAGTATCATATGGTTTCACTTACTTGTGGATCATAAGGAATAACATGGAGGACATTGGGAGACGGAGCAGAGAAGTGAGTTGGGGGAAATTGGAGAGGGAGACAAACCATGAGAGACTGTGGACTTTGAGAAACAAACTGAGGGTTTTGGAGTAGAAGGGGACAGCGGATTGGGTGAGCCTGGTGATAGGTATTATGGAGGGCATATACTGCAGGGAGCACTGGGTGTCGTACATAAACAATGAATGCTAGAACACAGAAAAGAAATAAAATAAAATGGAAAAATAAATAAAATAAGATAAATAAAATAAAATAATAGAGATCGCAAACTGGCAGGGAACTAGCAGGAATTAGGGAATTTCATATAAAAGTCTGCATTACTGGCTTGTCTTAAAAACTGAGTTTATCAGTATTGGGCCTACATTCCCACATGGTGGCAATCAGCTACACAGAGTAACAGCTGACACCTTTAGAAAGAATACATACTCTCCAGGTCACCCACCACTCCCTGCTGCTTATGGCCTTTCATTTACATTACCAGCCTTGTGTCAGTAGGCATTAGAGTTTGCTACTCTCCTGTTTCTCTGTAGTTAATGTGAATGAATCAGTGCATATACTTTTAAGAACATTTCATGATTTTTCTCAGATTACAGCAAATATAAAAATTCATAGCATACATATGTACATATGTAATGTGTGTTCTAATTTATCTAAAATAAATCTATACAGTTATAATCTATTATTATAATTAATTAAATGAAGAGAATATTGCATTAATTTGTATGTCATTTAACTAGGAAAATCGAAATAAAATGAAAGTCATTTCCAATGTCTGAATTCAATTGCATTCATTTAAAATTTTAAAAAAAGCATTTACTTTCAATATCCCAAACCTAAACTCAAAACTCAAACCATGTAAACTTTTTCAGTTACAATCATTCATTAATGAAATCTAATGGGTTCTTGTCTTCCCCAGCACTAAAGTTACAGTGTAATAGAAAGTTTGACACTTAAGAAGGCACAACCACTGCTTCAGGTCACTTGGGTATTATTTAGTGTGCATGATACTTAAAAGTAATATCTAGTATAGGAAATGTTCTGGATATTACAAACATCATCATAGTGGTTTTTAGTTTCTACATTGAAAATTCATATGGTGTGGTCCCCATCTCTCCCATAATCTTATGTTATTTTTGTTGTAGAAAAATATGGATAAAACATCATCAAGGGTAGCCCTGAATAAATTGGAAAAAAGTCACCAAAGGGTGATTTAACCTGAGAATGGTATATGGAAGAGAAGAGGGGCACTATTGGCCAGCAATATCAAATATACTTTTGTACTTTATTACCATGGTTTGCCCTCCTTTTCCCTTGCTTCTCTGAGTTAGTCCATTATTTTCCTCATTACAACCTAAAAGGTATAAAGCCTAGAGCAATATGGTATTGCAATTCAACTGAAATTGTCATAGATAATTTTTAGAAGTTTCAAGCATAAATCTTCTTAGACTTCCAAATTTTTTAGAAATGTATTTTTAGAAAAAAAATAGTTTTGAATATTTTAGAACTACTAGCATGCTTACAAAATATATCCATGCCTAATGCTTAGAACAACTCCACAAAATTAGATGGCCTATATTTTTTCTTTATTGCTATAGCACACTTAATAATCTGTGCTGCCCTGCAAAAGTGAATGTACCTTCCTAAGCACTCGGAAGTTATGCAGTGAGTGAATCACCTTCTTGTTATTTTACATAGGTGTCATGGTTTTTGTGTTCGTGACACTTACTCGACCCACATGAACTTTGCAGACTTTCTCTAGCTTCTGCCTTAGTTCCCAGGAAAGGAGTTGTTCCCTGTGGTTGGAAATCACCTCTCTACTGCATGAACCTAGGATCTATTCCCAGTTAATAGATATGAATGATTACCATCAATAACGAAACTGTGGATACCAAATTAACTAGTGCCCACAAATGGATAGATAGGGTCCAATTAGCTATTTGGATTTCATTTTTCTTATTATTAACTAAGAATAAAGAAAGATTCGACATTTGTTCTGAAAATTCAAATGGCTCTACTTTCGTACCTTAATAAGTACAGTACAGGGAACAAAATTATTGAAGTTGGGCTGAATCTGTACAGGCTCCAGGACATTCCCAGGAAGTTGATTTATAAAGAAAAATACATAAATACCTGTTAACAGCTTGTTTTCTTGTCATTTGCCTCTTCCTTCTAAAAGGAGAGTATAGCAAAAAATAAATAAATAAAACTGGTTAATTGAGATTTCTGGTTAGTAAGCTTCCAATTAATCAAGGTTTTATTATATTTCACAAAAAAGCTTCTTCAATTCTTCAAGAATTTTAGATAGGTTACACACAATGAAACACCAGCAGGGAAGAGCACAAAGAAGGTAAGAAAGCCTGAATTGTTATTAGATAGTGTTTTAAATATATGGACAATACTATTGTATTTCTGATCTAATCCCCACTAAGTAAAGAATAATTTGAAATGTCATGAGATTTATGGCTTTGCCATATATGAAGGCAAAGAAATAAGGTTATAGATTTCTGTTAAAAAAAAAGTGGCCTTGGGTCATAACAATTCTTAAAAAAGATTCAGCATTATTATGTCTTCTTCCTTTCTCTCAAGAGCCTTCTTCCCATCCTAATGGGTATTCCAATATATTCAGAAGGATTCTGTCCTAGGATTTTTTTTTCTATTTTCTATTTGGCCAGCAGGATGATTAAAATGAGCCAATATCACTGCTATGCCTTAATTTTCTAAACATGGAGATATTAATCACACAGCTCATTATATTCTTATTTCTGGAACAATAATAATGAACTATCTTACATCCTTCCCAAAAGGGTTACACACACACACACACACACACACACACACACACACAGAGTCATACACATACCACACAAAATAAATACTTAAAAATGAGATTAATAAAAACCCACAAAACTTTTTCCTCCCCTACCCCCCAAACCCCCCATTCTGTCTCCTATCAGGGAGATCATATGATAATTGTCTTTCTCTGATTGACTTATTTCCCTCTCTCCCAAAACAAACTGAGAGTTGCTAGAAGGAGTGGGGGTATGGAGAGGGTGTTTGGTTATGGACATTGGGGACTGTATGTGATATGGTGAGTGCTGCAAAGTGTGTAAGCCTGATGATTCACAAACCTGTACCCCTGGGGCAAACATGTTAATAAAAATAATTTTAAAAAATTTAAAAACCCACAAAATTATCTTAATTAACAAAACAAACATTATTTCCAATAGCACAGTATTTCCTAGTGAAGAACAATGAAATCTAAACTAACATACTGCTTTTGGGGAAGATAGCAGAGTAGGAGGGTCCTTGTCCCCTACTTGTCACTTCATCCTGTGATTACGCCCAAATAACATCCGCATCAGAGTTAATAAACCAGAAAATGAGTGAAGACTGGCAGAATAGACTCTCCAGAGCTAAATGTAAAGAAGCCACCTCAAAGAGGGTAAAAAGGTAAAGATAAGATCAGGAGCCAAATTGACCCACAGGATTGTTCATGGGTGGGAAGGATACCTTGAGCGAGGAAAAGAGAGAGGAACAGACCCTATACCAAGTACCACAGACATTAGGAACCCACACTGAGAAGATGAATCCCCATAATATTTGGCTTTGAAAACCAGCAGAACCTGTTTTGTGAGTTCTTACAATCAGTGAGGCTTATCATCTGGAACTTTAAAATTCAGCAACTCCACTCTGGGAGAGCCAGAGGGTGACTGGAACCTTAGTCTCTGCCCTTAGACAGTACTATAAACAGACCCACTGAAAAGTCATTAGAAACACAGTTTTTAAAATGTCTAGGGTATACAGGAAAGATATTTATTTACTAATCTCAGAGCATGTGCTGGTGGAGGGATCTTTTGAAGACTCCTAGAATGAAAGAGCTGGTAGGTGTCATTTCCCTCCACTTCCCCAGAGCCTATGTACCCAGACAACTGTGGGAACAAGTGCAGGATGAACACTCTCCACAAAGCTTGCCTGACCCCTGTCTTCTACAGACCATCCACTCCATCCCAGACTGGGCAGTTTTCCCAGGGTGGCTGGAGGTCTCCTCCTTCAGTGGAATGGCATAGACCTTGCTGGCACTATGTGCCCCACTGCATTTTCCCCCTTGGACGTGCCCCTTCCAACATGCCCTTGGCAGGAGACCATCCAAAGGAGTGCCACAAGCCTGGCAGAGTGAAGCAAACCTGACAGAGTTCAAAACCACTCCAAAGGGACTCCAGCCCCAGGGAAAGAAGAAGATAATCACAAATACCATTCTGACTGCAAATTCAGTAGTGGGCTGGGGATCACACATCTGGTCTGACTGAAGGGCCTGCCCATCAATGACAGTTTTTCAGGGGACAAGACAGGGAGAGCACCCTGCAGTTTGGTGCTGCCACAGCTCTGGTAAATACCTGGTCTGATTAAACTCAAGCCTAAGGTGACCCAGACTTGCTCCCTAACAACAAAGGGACCAAACACTTACCATGAGACAAAGAGAGCCACTGCAGACAACTGTGATAAAGGAAAAATAGGGTACATGCAACAAACATAGAAGACATGCCTGAGTGCCAGGTTATGGTGAACAAGGAACATTGTATTGCAGGCACCACAGGACCTCTTCTTCATATGGCCACGTTCAAGAGGAGACGTAGCTGACTTTCCCAACACATAGAAACAGACACAGAGAGTTAGACAAAATGAGGAGACAAATATGACATGAAAAGGGGGAAAAATCACAGCAAGAGAACTAAATGAAACAAAGACAAGTAACATGCCTGATAGAGAATTTAAAGTAATGGTCATAAAGAGATACTCACTGGACTTGAAAAAAGAGAGCCTTAGTGAGACCCTTAAAAAAAAAAAAAGATAGAAAACACATACATACATACATACACACACACACACACTCAGAAATTAAGAACTCTGCTCTTCTCCTTGCTTGTGCCCTCTCTGTTAAATAAACAAACAAACAAATAAATAAAATGAAGAAATGAAGAACTCAATAACTAAAATTTAAATACACTAGAATAAAGACTAGACTAGAGGAAGCAGAACAGAGCAGAGACATTGAGGACAGAGTAAAGGAAAGCAATCAAGCAGAATGTGAGAGAGAAAAATAATAATAACAAATGAAAATAGACTTACAGAACTCAATTACACAATAAAGTACAAAAAGATGACCATTATACGGATCCTAGAAAGAAAAGAGAGAGAAAAGGGGACAGAAAATGTATTTGAAATAATAAGTGAAAATGTCCAGAATATGGGCAGGGAACAGAAATCCAGATATAGGAGACACAGAGAGCTCCCAATAAAATCAACCCAAGGAGGTCCACACCAAGATGCACACTTATTAAAGTGACAAAATATGGTGATAAGAAAGAATTTTGAAAGCAGACAGAAAAAACATCACATTCAAGGGAAACTCCATAAGACTATCAGTCTTTTTTTGTTTTGTTTTTAGCAGACACTGCAGGCTTAAAAGGCATGTCATGATATATTCAAAATGCTGAAAGAAAACAAAACCTGCAACCAAGAATACCCTATCCAGTAAAACTATCACTCAGAATAGAGGAAGAGACGAAGAGTTTCTCAGATGAAAGGTAAAGGAATTCATCACCACTAAACCAGCCTTCAAGAAATGTTGAAGAGGACTCTGAGTGGAAAGGAAACCTCTGGGGAGGAAGGAGTGTAAAGTAAGAGTAATAAAAGTAGGAAGCACAAAAGCACTAAAATTAATTATAGCTATAAAAATCAGGCAAATAATTCACAAAATAAAAGTATATAAAGTATGACACTATCTATCTAAAATGTTCATGGAAGAGGAGAAAAAATGTAATGTTTTTAGAATGGGTTCAAACTTAAGCAACCACCAACTTAACATAGAACTGCTATATGCATGAGATGTTATATACAAGCCTAATAGTAACCACAAATCAAAAACTGGTAATAAGTAAAAAATAAAGGGAAAGGAATACAAATATATCTCACACACACACACACACACACACACACACACAGCCAGCAACACATGAGAAAACAGTAAGAGGAGGAAGAGAGAAAAATCACAAGTAACAAAGTAGCAATAAATATATACCCATCCATAATGACTTTGAAAGTTAATTGACTGTATGCACCATTCAAAAGACATAAGGTAAATGGATAAAAAAGCAACAACCATTTATGTGCTTCCAAGAAGAGATTCATTTCAGACTTAAAGACATATGCAGTTTGCAAGTGAAAGGATGGAAAAACATTTATCACACAAATGAAAGTGAAAGGAAAGTGAGGGTAATAATGCTTATATCAGACAAAATAGACTTTAAAACACAAACTTTAACAAGACAAAGGACACTACATAATCATAAAGAGAAGAGTTCAACAGAAGATATAACAGTTGTATTTTTGATCCAACATGAGAGCACCAAAATACATAAGGCAGCTGATAACAAACATAAAGGGAATAATTGATCATAATATAATAAGAAAGTATCTTAATGGCCCACTTACATCAATGGACAGATTATCCAAGAAAATAAAAAAGGAAACAGTAGTTCTGAATGATACATTGAATGGATCTAACAAATACATTCAGAACATTCCATCCCAAAACAGTAGAATACATATTCTTTTCAAGTGCACATGGGACATTTTCCAAAAAAGATCACAAAACAAGTCTCAACAGATTAAAAAGATCAAAGTCTTTTCTAATGACAATGCTATGAAACTAGAAACTAGAAACTAGAAATCAACCACAAGAAAAAACCTGGAAAGAACACAAATACATGGAAGTTAAATAACACTACTAAATGATGAATGGGTCAACCAAGAAATCAAAGACAAATGAAAAATATATGGAAAGAAATGGAAATGAAAACACAATGGTCATAATAATTCCAGATGCAGCAAAAATGATTCTAAGAGGAAGTTTCTATCAATACAAACCTGTGTCAAAACACAAGAAAAATCTTGGGGCACCTGGATGGCTCAGTGGGTTAAACCTCTGCCTTTGGCTCAGGTCAAGATATCAGGGTCCTGGGATTGAGCCCCACATTGGGCTCTCTGCTCAGCAGGGAGCCTGCTTCCCCATCTCTCTTTGCCTCTCTGCCTACTTGTTATCTCTCTCTCTCTCTCTCTCTGTCAAATAAATAAATAAAATCCTAAAAAAAAGAAAATCAAGAAAAATCTCAAAGAATCTAACCTTACACCTAAAGAAACAAGAAGAAAAAACAACAACCAAAAAGAGTAGAAAGAAAAATTAAACAGAGCAGATATAAAAGAAATAGAAACAAAAATCATAGAACAGATCATTGGAACCAGGAGCTGGTTCTTTAAGAAGATCAACAAAATGGATAAAATTTTAGTCAGACTCATCAGGGGAAAAAGAGGGGGGCTCAAATAAAACCAGAAATGGAAACAAAAGGGGAGAAATAGCAATCAACACCACAGAAACACAAAGGATCATAAGATTATGAAAAATTATATGCTAACAAATTGGGCAACCTAAAAGAAACAAATTCCTAAAATATATGAGCTTCCAAAACTGAATCAGGAAAAAATAGAAAATTTGAATAGACAACTATTAGTAATGAAATTGAATTAGTAATCAAAAAATTCTTAACAAATACAAGTCCAGAACCAGATGGCTTCACAGGTGAATTCTACCAAACATATAAAGAAGAGTCAATACCTAGTCTTTTCTAATCTTCCAAAACACAGAAAAGGAAGAAAGATTCCAAATCCATTCTATGAAGCCACCATTACTCTGATTATCAAAACCAGATAAAGAGAACTATAGGCTAATATCTCCAATGGACTTAGATGCAGAAATCCTGAGAAAAATGTTAGCAAGCCAAGTCTGATCATACATTTAAAAAAATCATTTACTTCGATCAAGTGGAATTTGTTCCTGGGATACAACGTTTGTTCAGTATTCATGAATCAACATGATGTATCACATCAATAAAAGGATATATAAAAACAAATTTGACACTTCAATAAACGCAGAAAAAAGTATTTCAAATCCATTCATGATAAAAATACTCAACAAAATAGGTTTAGAGCAAACATATCTCAATGTAATAAAGGCTTTATGTGAAAAAGCTGCAGCTAACATCATACACAATGGTGAAAAACTGAGAGCTTTTCCCCCTAAAGTCAGGAATAAGACAAGTATGTCCATTCTCATCACTTTTATTCAACATAGTGCTGGAAGTCCTAGCCACATCAATCAGACAACAAAAAGAAATAAAAAGCATTAAAATCAACAAGGCAGAAGTAAAACTCATTATTTGCAGATATCATGATACCATATATATAAAAAACCCTAAAGATTCTACCAAAGAAACTACTAGAACTGATAAATAAATTCAGTAAGGATGCAAGATATAAAATGAATATACTGAAATACATTGCATTTCTGTACACTAATAATGAAGTAGCAGAAAGAGAAATTAACAATCTTATTTATATTTTCACCAAAAGGAATAAAATACCAAGGAATTAAACTTAATCAAGAAGGTGAAAGACCTGTACACTGAAAACTAAAACACTGGTGAAAGAAATTGACGATGACAAAAATGGAAAGATATCCCATGAGCATGAAATTAGGAGAACAAATATTATTAAAATGTCTATACTTCCCAATCAAGCTATAGATTTAATACAGTCCCTAACAAAAATGAACAAAATTTCTCACAGAACTATAACAATCCTGAAATTTGTATGGAACCAAAAAAGTCCCTGAATAGCCAAAACAATTTGAAAAAGAAGAACAAGACTGGAAATATCACAATCCCAGATTTCAAGATATACTACAAAGCTGTAGTAATCAAATGGTATGGTACTGGCACAAAAATAGACACATACATCAACAGAACAAGATAGAGAGCTCAGAAGTAAACCCATGGTTATGTGGACAATTAATCTTTGACAAAGGAGGCAAGAACATACAATGGAAAAAGGCAAATTGTGGTGGGAAAACTGGACAGCATCACGCAAAAGAATGTAACTGAACCACTTTCTTACACCACAAAATAAACTCAAAATGTATGAAAGACCTCAATGGGAGAACTGAAACCATAAAAATCCTAGAAGAGAGCACAGGTTATAAATTCCCTGACACTAGTCATAGCAACATTTTTTCTAGATATGTCTCCTGAGGTGAAGGAAACAAAAGCAAAAACAAACTATTGAGACTACATCAAAATAAATAGCTTCTGCAGAGCAAAAGAAACATTGAACAAAACTAAAAAGCAACTTACAAAATGGGAGAAGTTATTTGCAAATGACATATCCAATAAAGGATTAGTATCCAAAAGATACAAAGAACTTATAAAACTCAACACCCAAAAACAAATAATCCAAATAAAAAATTGACAGAAGACATGATAGACATTTCTCCAAAGAAGCATCCAGATGGCCAACAGACACATGAGAAGATACTCAAAATCACTCATCATCAGGGAAATGAAAATTAAAACCACCATGAATTATCATCTCATACCTGTCAGAATGGCTAAAATCAACAACACAAGAAAAAACAGGTGTTGGTAAGGATGTAGAGAAATGAGAACACTTCTGTTGGTGGGAATGCAAACCAGTGCAGCCACTGTGGAAAACAGTATGAAGGTTCCTCAAAAAATTAAAAATAGAGGGATGCCTGGTTGACTCAGTCAGTTAAGCATCTGTCTTCAGCTCAGGTCATGATCCCAGGGTCCTGGGATCCATCCCTGCTTTGGGCTCCTTGTGCAGAGCAGAGCCTACTTCTCTCCCTACCTGATGTTCCCCCTGCTTGTGGGCTCTCTTTCTCTCTTTCTCTCTCTCCCTTTCTCTCTGATAAATACATAAATAAAATATTTTTTAAAAATAGAATTACCATATGATCCAGTAATTCCACTGCTTGGCATTTATCCAAAGAATACAAAAACACTAACTCAAAAAGATATATGCACCCCTATGTATATTGCAGCATTATTTACAATAACCAAATTATGGAAGCAACCCTAGTGTCCTTCAATAGATTAATGGATAAAGAAGATAAGGTATATATAGATATTGGAATAGTACTCAGTCATGAAAGAGAATAAAAGAGAAAGAGAATAAAATCTTGCCATTTGCAACAACATGGATGGGTCTAGATGATATAATGCTTAGTGAAATAAGTCAATCAGTGAAATACAAATACAATATGATTCATATGTGGAATTTTAGAAACAAACAAAGGAAAAAGAGGAAAAAAAAAAAAAACCCCGAAACTCCACAAACAGATGGTTACCAAAGGGGAGGTAGGTGGGGGAATGAGTGAAATAGTTGAAGAGGTTTAAGAGTACACTTATCCTGGGGCATCTGGGTGGCTCAGTGGGTTAAAGCCTCTGCCTTCAGCTCAGGGCCTGATGTCAGGGTCCTGGGATCCAGCCCCGCACTGGGTTCTCTGCTCAGTGGGGAGCCTGCTCCCCTTCCTCTCTCTCTCTGCCTGCCTCTTTGCCAGCTTATGATATCTGTCTGTCAAATAAATAAATAAATAAAAATGTTTAAATAAGAAAGAGTACACTTATCCTGATGAGCCCTGAATAGCGGAGAGAATGGTTGGATCACTATATTATACACCTGAATCTAATATAACACTCCATGTTAAGTGTACTGGAATTAAAATTAAAAATGAAAAAAGTACATAAAAATAAAACAACACACTTTAAAAATCTATAAGGACTTTAATTTGGCTCTTTTGAGCTCTAGTGCAATTTTTAGTAGTACAGAAACATCAACCTCTCTAAAATGCCCACAACAGATACATATGGTTTGTTCATCACCCCTCTGTAATCTCCTGCAGTAGTATTTTTTTTAAGTCTCCTTTTAGTAAGTCAGTCAGGGAAAGACAAATACCATATTATTTCATTCATATGTGGAATCTAAGAAACAGAACAAATGAACAAACAAAAAAAGAGACAAAGAGATTCTTAACTAAGAGAATAAACAGATTGGTTACCAGAAGACAGGTGGGTGGGACAACGGCTGATAGGTGAAAGAGATTAAGAGTATTATAGAGGACACGGATTGCATGGAGTACTGGGTGTGGTGAAAAAATAGTAAATACTGTTATGACAAAAATAAATAAAAAATAAATTTTAAAAAAGAGTATTCTTTTTTTTTTCCAGTTTAAATTGCAAACTGCAATTTTATTAACACTATTTTTCTTTCAAACCAAGTTCTTCATGCTGACATTCCCAGTGTTGGGAGGCACAAATACCATTAACCATCTTCATTCTTTGCATCACCAAGGAGTTCTTTCCCCATCTTGTTCTGAAGGATGAACAAAAGCTTGAGGTGTACGTTTCAGAAGATAAACTGCTGCATGAAGACCCCCTATGTTCACCCAGACAGTATGTACCTTCCGCCAAACATGTCCCATTCCAGATAATGCCTTGGTAAAGCATTTCTTGTCCTGAGTAAGTAGTGCAGCTCGGCCTGTCCCTGGTTTACAGACACGGCTCATCTCCCGTAGGCAAGCTGGATAAAGGTTCCAGTTTCTCTTTTTGGAGCCCATCCTTTTTCCAAATGGCATGTCTGACACAATAATGTCCACAAAGCCAGTTCTCAATGGCAGATTGCAGATATCCCACTGAACAGCATCTATGGGCAAGCTCCAGGACACTTTGCCTTCTTTAATTTGGCTCTTGGTCAATAAAGATGAGATGTTATTTGCTGCTCTATTCACAGCCAACGGATTATTATCACCAGCAATATGATAACAGTTAGACCATTCAGTAGACCCCTCTATTGGTATTGCTCCCGTTCCACACATCGGATCCACAATTATATCAGTAGGTTGAGGAGCACAGAGCCTAAGCATCCCATAGGCAAGAGTAGATCTAAGAGTTGTAGGTCCAAAATGTGTGATATTTCTTCGGTGGAGACTCTCTTCTGTCAATGCAATGCCCACAACAATTTCATTATCATGGATGTTCAAAAGAACCTCCACATCAAAGTTGGTCATGTCAGCCTTCCACTTAAAATAATCTTGAACAGCACCCCCAAAATCTCTTGCAGCCTCATTTGAGGAAAAGCAGTGTTTCTCTCCTGCCCGGTTGCACGTGACTCTAAACTTCAGCACTTTAGGATGAGTTTCTTCTTTTTCATCCTTCTCGTCTTTGGAAGATGCCAAATCATCACCTACTAATGTTGATATCTCTTCCTTGATGGCTGGATTTTCATAATAGTCTAAGATATGGGAATCTAAGGTATTATTAGTGAATCCTTTTTTATCCTCTTTCTCATCTGTTTTGTCTCCTTGTCCATTATCAATCTTTTCTCTACCTGAATTCTGATTTATCTTTTTGTGCTTTTTTTTTTTCTTGAAACTGGTGTTAATTTTCCATACTTTTAAAGGGTCTGACCACGGAAGCTTCCCAGCCAGTTCTTCAAAATCCTTGAGAACTTCTTCCTTTGTTTCTTTGAACTGATAATCTTTAAACTCCTTAACAACCACAAATAAGTTATCAACTGATCTCAGACAATGAACCTGAGCCAGACTTTCCACTGAAATGTCAAAATATATCTTGCCCCAGTCTTTGCTGATTTTGCATGATGACCCCAATTTCTCTCTCACTTCAGCTGCAGCTGTTTGCTCAAAACCAGTAGGTACAGTGGCTCCAATAGTGACTTGGAGGTGCTCAGACTCACTTCTGGGACCACTTTCTGTCACTTGATTAGCCCTCCAGTTCTCATGAAGGTTCACATCCAAGAGCTGCTTAGTGGCTTCTTGAACATTACACATGTTGGCAGTGCTTCAGAGATGCCGACAGTCCCGTCCGCCAGCGTAGACCCTTCTCGCTCTGGCTCCCCGCCAGACCCAGCGCGCTGATGTCACGCCGCCGGAAGCCCAAAAAAGAGTATTCTTATTATAATGAGTAGTGAGTATAGAATTGTTGAATCACTATGTTTTACACCTGAAACTAATATAACACTGTATGTTAATTTTATTTGAATTAAAAAAAAATTAAACTGAAAAATGTCTCTCTCTTTGTGTGTGTGTGTGTGTGTGTGTTTGCTTATTTTGAAAGGCAACTGCTTTTCTGCTTAAAGGTCTGTAGAAAGATTTCTAAATAAACCATAAATGCAAACATGTATCTGGGGTTGCTAGAAAAAGGGAGGCAGGAGTGAAAGAAGGTGAAACATTTTTTCACTTCTTATGTTCTTCAGCTTGACTGCTAGAACCATTTGATTTTGTTTTATAGTTCATTCACTCAAACTGTTTTGAAATGATTCTTTTTTTTTTTTTAATATAATTTTTTATTTTTTATAAACATGTATTTTTATCCCCAGTGGTACAGGTCTGTGAATCACCAGGTTTACACACTTCACAGCACTCACCAAAGCACATACCCTCCCCAATGTCCATAATACCACCCCCTTCTCCCAAACCCCCTCCCCCCAGCAACCCTCAGTTTGTTTTATGAGATTAAGAGTCACTTATGGTTTGTCTCCCTCCCAATCCCATCTTCTTTCTGAAATGATTCTTTTTTGGGAGAGAGAGATAGAGGGCAAAGGGAGGGGCAGAGAGAGAGGGAGAGAGAGGATCTCCAGCAGGTCCCAGCATGGAGCATGTCATGGGACTTGATCTCATGACCCTGAGATCATAACCCGACCCGAAATCAAGGGTTGGATGCTTAACCAATGGAGCCACCCAGGCACTCCAAAATGACATTTTCTTAAGGTAAAATATAGTCATACATACCAAGTCAAAGGTAAAGTTTACTTTCTTAACTCAATGGGCTGCATAATATTGGACTGGAGGACTTATATTTCTTTTTTACCAGAGATTCCCCCTTTTTTCTATATGTAGAAAACTTTCTGAACTCAAGAGAATTTTTTTGGCTATTACCATATATATATATATATATATATATATATAGTCAAAAAAATCATTTAAATCTTCTGAGATTCATAGATTAAGTTTAGACTTTAAAATTACCAAATACTGAAACATTCTTGTTAGAATTATCTGACAGATATATAAATGTCCATGAATTAACTGCTCTTTTATTAAGAATTTAAAACTTTCTTGGAATTTTTGGAATTTTTTGGAATTAAAACTTACTTGACTTTAAAAATTGTTTCATGGGGCGTTTGGGTGCCTCAGTCATTAAGCATCTGCCTTCAGCTCTGGTCATGGTCCCAGGATCCTGGGATCAAGCCCGGCATTGGACTCTCTGCTCAGCGAGAAGCCTGCTTCTCCCTCTCCCACTCCACCTGCTTGTGTTCCCTCTCTCACTGTATCTCTCTCTGTCATTTAAATAAATAAAAAATCTTTAAAATATTAAAATTGGGGGCACCTGAGCAGCTCAGTGGGTTAAGCCTCTGCCTTCTGCTAAGGTCATGATCTCAGGGTCCTGGGATTGAGCCCCACGCTAGGCTCACGGCTCAGCAGGGAGTCTGCTTCCCCCTCTCTCTCTGTCTGCCTTTCTGCCTACTTGTGATCTCTCTCTGTCAAATAAATAAAATCTTTTTTAAAAAATAAAAAAACTAAAAATAAAGAAAATAAAATTTTAAAAAATTCTTTCATTTGACTTGTCAAGTGTAAGAACGTATTTTACAATACTACCTAACTCTAGTTATGGCTCTAGGACTTTAGAGTCTACAAGTTAGACTCACATAATTTATTTTTAACATTCAAAATAAAATGTGATTTTTATACTTCTGAATTTGTTCATCCTGCGTGTCAATTAATTTATTTTAGATTTCCTTATACTTTGACAAGTAATAAACATTTTGGAAAACTTCACTGAACAAGCAGGTGATGCTACAAGATACCAGATCAGTATAAACAGTATAAACAGTTCTCATCTGTGTTTCCTGGAGTTGGCCTAGAATGTTTCTTAGCCCCTTCTAATATCTCTTAGCCTCTTCTAATTACCTTTTTGCTTCCTCTCCTCACTTCTAAGTCTGGCTGTAAAATTTAAACCATAAATAAAGGGCTTGAAATTCCCTAGAACTTATCTTTGTGGCTGAAATTTGCATATTATTACATTCTTGTGAAAATATTGACAAAATGGGGCTACACATGTTCAAGAACACTGGGCCAGACACCATACTCAATATGTCACTACCGCCAATAGAATTATTACCAAGTTTCCACAACATATGGTGATAAGTAGTAAGGGTCTCTACACAGCTTACCAGCTTCAATAATCATCAATATTGCACAGCATTAGAACGAATTTTCCTGACTACAGAAAGACTGTCCCCCACATAGAAGTTATAACTAGATGTTGAGTCTGCACTGGCTTAGACCCAAGAATTAAACAAATGAAAGAAGGCTATATTTTGGGTTTGTCAGGATCATTTTTACCCCATACAACTGATAAATACATTTTCATACTTTGAGTCTTCTAACTTGTAGTGTGTGATGCAAGGCAATGAAGTTAATGGCAATGACTGTTACCCAGTACCCCTCTCTGATTGAAGTTAGTTTAGTAGAATCAGAGATGCAGAATTCTTACTTTTGAAACCAAAACTTAGACCACAGAATCACATTTATCAATTGATAAACAGCATACAAAACACATGACAAGAGGCAACAAAATATCAGAAAGTGAGAACACCAGCTAAGAACTCATAGAATCATTGGATTTAGGTTTTTTAGTCATTTTGAAGATAAATTGAATATTCGCTATCAAATACCACTAGTAAGTCCTATCTCTGATGTGAGAGTAACTAAATAAAGTGCTATATTCACTAATACTCAAATAGGGAAAATTACTTAGAGTCTGAGAAAGAAACAGGGTTTTGGAGGGGAGGGGTTTGGGCGGTTGGGTGAGCCTGGTGGTGGGTATTATGGAGGGCACGAATTGCATGGAGCACTGGGTGTGGTGTATAAACAATAAATTCTGGAACACTGAGAAGAACTAGAATAAAATAAAATGAAAAAAAGAGCATTTTACGGATATGGTCATCCTTTGAGATAAACTACTCCAGTGGATTTGAATCTGGACTCTAAAGAAAAGTAAAGTGCTGGTGGTTAGTATAAGAAAATATAAGAGGGAACTATTCCTTTTCATCCCTTCAATTAGTAGTGAAGCCCTTCTTTTCCCTACATGATATATTGGGAGTCTGAACTGTTATACTTTACTACCCACCACCACCACCACTTGACAGCTTAGAAAATTAGCCCCTGAGATTTTAAATTTTTTGGCCAACATTACATAGAAAATTAGTGTCAGAATCTCTGACACTAATCTCTTAGTGAGATTCGTGTCACTTGACTCCTAATTCAAGATACTGCCCCTGAATTCATCACCCTGTTTCCCCTATATATTAGGGGAACCACATTTTGAACTCTCCACCAAATATTATCATATATGTGTTATTCTCATGGGAACATAATAAAATTGACAAATGTGCTATACATTTAGATAGTAGAAGAGATAGACAAGATCTGTGCCCCTTGATCTCTAAGCAAGTGCTTTTTCTATACCACACTACTTTTAAAGCAAAGCCTGGAAACTGAAAAACCAAGGCTGCCAAATGTATTTTGCTTGCTCTGCCCAGAGCTATGAAAATCTGAGAAATTTATATAAAATCTGAATTTCCAGCAGACTCTAAAAAAATCTTCTAAAATATCTGGTCCCACATATTTACTGGCTCATCACAACTATATGAAGTAGAGAAGCAATGGCTACCCACAGACAGAACATGCCCTCTTCTGTCCCCTGCATAATTGAAGTCCCACAATGTCCTATGATCTTACATGTGGCCCTCTTAATTAATATATGTTATATTCCTGTTTCCATTAGGAATTTGAGTTTTACGGCCACTATTTTTCTTAAAGATTTTATTTATTTATTTGACAGCAATCACAAGTAGGCAGAGAGGCAGGCAGAGAGAGAGGGGAGGAAGCAGGCTCCCCACCGAGCAGAGAGCCAGATGTGGGGCTTGATCCCCGGACCCTAGGATCATGACCTGAGCTGAAGGCAGAGGCTTTGACCCACTGAGGCACCCAGGTGCCCCTTATGGCCACTATTTTAAAGTTCATAGATATAATTGACTTCAAACATCACTCAATTTCCTCATAGAAAATATGAGATATCTGGAAACTTCTATACATGTGTACACTATTGATTGAGGGTACACTAAAAGTGCTAGATTGTTTATCTACCTAGAGTCATATGTACTTTCTTTAATTAGGAAAGACAAGCCTTCAATCCTTGAAGTAGAACCTTTTTACTATTTTCTCATATACAACAACAAAAAAAAAGCCTAAAGCAAGCTGTGTTAAATTAAAATAGATTTAATTAGAAACCGTTATTATACTCCAAGAAACCTCATCATTCAATCAGAGTAATAGTCATATATTCAAAATTCTAGCAAATCAATAACATGTTTCTTATGTTTTGATATATGTATACATAATGAAATGATTGTATACCTCAAATATATACAAATTCTGTCAATTATACCTCAATAAAGCTAGCAGGAAAATATTTCTTGTGCTTTGAAATAGGAGCCAGCTGTTAACCTGGAACTTATTTTGCTATATTTTGGGGATTACTAAATTACCCTTTACATGGTTCCTTAAACATACAAGATCTTTTAGTCATGTAACTTCTTTTTCTGGCCCAATATGATAAACAAAATATTGATTGGGAACAAATGTAAAATATAAATAGGACATAAGTCAAACAATGCTCTGTCCATCCTCCCAACTTCATCTGTAATATACAAATGGCCAGTAAAGATAAATTGATAAAACATTGTTAAGTTCTCTTTGTAGATGTGATTAAATCATATCAGCTGTTGCATTTCCACAGTTGGAGATTTTAGGGAGCTTTTCTCTTACTCTCTTAGCTAATAACTTTATTCATTTTATATGTCAACTCTCACTCCATAGCAGCAGTTATAAAGCTATTTAATCTCTTTAGTAATCCCAGAATTTTTTATAAGTATGTAGGCTAAGAAAAATGACTGAAAATGTATTTTATTATAAAAGTATAAAAATAAAGGCCTGGATATGTTAGGCTTATTTAAGTTGTTGGAAGACATCCAAGCAAACTCTGTATTACTTAATTCCCCAAAGACACATTCTTCTCATTCAAACCCAAACAATTAAAACTGACCATTTTCTTTCTTTCAGGAATTTATTTTTCCTCAAATGATTTAGGGATAACAAAACTCTTGGTCATATTAAATATCTGCTTCTTTTGAAAGAATTTGGTGCATAAACTTGACTCTTTTAAACATCAGTGAGTTTAAAATCAGAATCTAGAGAAAAAAGAAAAAATGAATATGGGATGGGGTAATAGCAAAGATAAAAAACCTATGACATTTTAAAAAATGTGTACAAAAGGGCACTTCAGGATATATATTGTATTAACAAAGGCTGTCAATATAATTTTAAAAATACAAGACTCTATGCCAATTGCATCTTACAGATGATCTTTTACACGAACAGAACTTTGTCAATCCAGTCTGTAGAGTCTCAATAGATTCAGTGATACTTCCCATATTACCTATGATAATAAACAATCTCAGAATTACAGTTCAGAATATCAATTGTGTTTTTCATGGCAATGATCGCAAAAATAAGAATAACATGTTCTTCTCACAATACAGTAATAATTATAGTCAGTATGCACAAAATGAGTATATGTTCTATCAAGGAAACCAATTACATATCTTTAGTGGTACTATAAATGCATCTGAAATGGGTTTTTAAATAATATATTTCCACATATTCAAACTCAAAAAATCAGTCACATAAATGAATTGATTATTGAATAGCTTACCTGAAATGATTTATATTGTATAAAACTATAAACATCCCTCAGAATCTTCATATATTTTTAATCTCTTAATACTGTGGCATCTTTGTCCACAAAAATTCTGTTGGAAATTTTTTCCCTCATTGTCTTGCTATCCATGTTTGTAGGCTTGGCTAAAGACACAAAGAGAGACCCTTTGAATCTTGTCCTTGCTCTATGGGAGTTCTACCCAGCCTTTTATTTGGGCTTTTTAAAACACTGAATACTAGTTATATCTCATGTCTTCTAGTTGATCATCATGTCTTGTTATTGCATGTTCAGAAAAACTCACAGAAAGCACTAAGGAAATGTTCCAGAGGCCAAACAAAACATTTATTGTAGATATATATTAAAATCCTTAAAGCATTGGACAAAATAACTTTTTTACAAGCCTCTATTTGGCTTTAGGCTTGATGGATTGATATCATACTGAGATGATAATAAGTTGACCCGCTTCCTAAATAGTATGCTGCCTATGTAGAGAAATTAGTAGCAGCCTCCAATTTGGAATTGCTAAAATGGTGTTTCCTTCATAGCATTTATAACAATGTGTAAATCTTTTATCTATTTCATTATTTTAGATCTATTTTCCCTATGAACATGCAATTTCCATCTAAGAATGTGTTTGGGATTCTTGTCCACTGTTTCACTCCAAAACCTAAGAAAGATGCTGGCACAGAATGGGCACCCAGTAAATATTTGTCAAATAAACTGAATTTTTATTTCAGTGTATGAAGGGACATTTTATTCATTCAAATTTGTTACTGTAGAGTCTTCAAACTCATTTTCATAAAACATATTTTAAGAACCTATTTCCACTATGCAGCGTAGTTTTAATCATTGATGGTGATGCTTAATTTATGTTAGAATAACCATGGTGCTTTAGAATCTGAGTAAACTTTCCCTGAGCACCTAAAATTGATCAGAAACATCATGAACCCAAACTTAGCTAATGACATCAAATACACTGAATTATTGATGAAAAAATATATATTCATTATAAAGTTATTCAGAGAGAAAAATATTTTAAAAATTTACTTTAATTATACCTTGACTTTTTTTTTTAACATTTGGATTGTTTAGTGACACTTAAATTAGATGTAAAATGCTGACAGTTCTTTAAGTAGAACTCAGCTAAGCTGTTCCTAAGAAAATGACTTCATATGCCAGTTGATCATTCTTGGTCATCCTATCTGGTTTAGTCTAGCACAGATCAAGACAATCAAGCAAAGGAATCTTGGCCTAAACATACTTTCAATGTATTACTAAAAGGCAAAAGTGGAAATGAAGAGGATTACTTAAGAAAGTGTATTAAATCCCTTAATATTCATCCCCCTTAATGTAATCCCCAATGAGGGCTACTCTACTATCTAAAATAAAATAAAAATTAAAATAATAAAATAAAAAGCATGTTCTACATGAATTAAGCCCCAGAGGTGTTACTTAAAGCTACAAATGATTATCTTTTGAAAAAGTAGATCTCATTTATGTGTCTAAAATCTTATGTTAAATAACATCTTACTGTTACACAGATTTACAGTTAATGAAGCATTTATTCTTTACTAACGAATGAAGTACAACTATTCTGTGTATAAAGTGGGTTTGATATATTGTTCCACTTTTAAATACCTAGAAGCTGAAACTGGAGTCTTTAAAGTCTGATTCCATGCCTTCCACTTTTTGTTGTTTACAATATTTATCTATGAGAATATGACTGAAATACTGTTTTGATAATTTCTTTGATCATCTCGTCACTTTCCTGGCATGTAAAAAACCAAATTCTTTAAGAATTAAAGAAAGCTCTTTAAACATATTTATAACTGATATATAACAATTTGTTTACTGATCCCATGGAGGTCACATTTATCTCTTCACCCTATGAATATCAACTTCTTAGCTTAGTATTTATTCTACAAATACTTACTAATCAACAACTATGTACAAAAGGTCTTTGCTATGGGCTCGGTAGAATACAAAGATTTTTAAGCATGATTCTCAATATCAAGAATATTATAATCTAAAAAAAGTGATAAATCATAGTCCCAAATTATCACACTGAAAGCCTGTGAATGATAAACCACACATTCCTGACATAGAGTAGGCACCCAAGAATATCTGATGAACAATTGTTGAATGAATGGTTGATATAAACTAAGTGATATAAGAATTTAGAAGAAGGTATCCCTTTTACCTGAAGTGGTAAGTCATTGTAGAAGAGAAGAAATTTGATTTGAATCTTGAAGATAGATTTTGAAAAACAAAGACAGAAAAAGGACAAAAACACTTTAAGAAACTGCAACTGACAAGATGTGAAGAATGAATTGTTACAAAAGAGTTTGAAGGTGAGACCAGAGAGGAGGTTACTACAATGTTCTCAGCATGAAATGACCAAGTTGATAGAGAAGAGGATCAGATAGAAGGGGTATGTGTAGCAGAAGTCTAAAGCTAGCATTAATATGATTGGAAGGCTAAATTTACATGGAAATAGCATATAGAATAGAGCAAAGAACTCGGAGTTTATGACTTTTTTCCATGACAAGTTATTTTACAACTTGCATAAAACCAAGTTAAAAATGAATTTTCAAATAACCACCTCCCGGAAGCAATAGTGTTAACAGAAAGAACACTGAACAATGCATAAGGAGACTTGGGTATTAGTCTCAACTATGAAACTAACTAGCTGTGTAACCATAAACAAATGACTTCCCTTCTTTACATACCAGTATCCTAATTTGTAAAGCCAGGGTTGTACAAATTGACCTGTGTGGCCCATTATATCTCAATACTCAAATAACTCAACAACTCAAATACCCTATGGTTCTCTTATTCTTAAGTTGTTGCTATTTTCTTAAACTATAGGTAGATGAAAATGAAATTCCTCTAAAAAGTTAGTGGCAACTGCAGATTAGTTGCTACTCTTTAGATATACTATTTTTATAAACAGTTATTGGAATGTTTGTTACTGGTATTCAGTTAAAGGCATGTCCTTTCTATGTTTCAGAAAAACATTGAAAATTCTTCAGACATTTTACTTCTTTTTTAAAAAAAATCCAGAATACACCAGCTGTCTCTACACCATAAAGAACTGGAGAATCAACAACAAATCAAACCAACTCCACACATAAGAAGGGAAATAATCCAGATTAGAGCTGAGATCGATGAGTTAGAAACCAGAGATACAGTAGAATGTATCAATGAATCTAGAAGCTGGTTTTATGAATCAATAAGATTGATAAGTCATTGTCCACACTAATCCAAAAGAAAAGAGAGAAAGCCCAAATTCATAAAATTATGAATGAAAAGGGAAAGATCACAATGAACACCAAGGAAGTGGAAGCAATCATCAGAAGTTTTTATCAACAGTCACATGCCAATAAGCTAAGCAAACTAGATGAAATGGATGAATTCCTGGAAAACAATAGACTCCCATAATTGAACCAGGAAGAAATTGACATCCTGAATAGACCGATATCTAGTAACGAGATTGAAGCAGTGATCAAAAAACCTCCCAAAAAACAAGAGCCCTGGACCTGATGGATTCCCTGGGGAATTCTACCAAACTTCCAAAGAAGAAATAACATCTATTCTCCTGAAGCGGTTTCAAAAAATTGAAGCACAAGGAAAACTTCCAGACTCTTTCTATGAAACTAGCATTACCATGATCCCTAAAACAGGCAAAGACCCTACCAAAAAGGAGAATTTCAGACCAATATCACTAATGAAAATGGATGTTAAGATTATCAACAAGATCCGAGCAAACAGGATCCAACAGCACATTAAAAAGATTATCCACAATGACAAAGTGGGATTCATCCCTGGGCTACAAGGATGGTTCAACATTCACAGATCAATCAATATGATAGAACAAATTAATAAGATAAGAGAGAAGAACCACATGGTCCTCTCAATTGATGCAGAAAAAGCATATGACAAAATCCAGCATCCGTTCCTGATTAAAATGCTTCAAAGTAGAGGGATAGAGGGAACATGCCTGAACTTCATAAAATCTATCTATGAAAGACCCACAGCAAATTTCATCCTCAAATGGGAAAAAGCTTGCAGCCTTCCCGTTGAGATCAGGAGCACAACAAGGATGCCCACTCTCACCACTCTTGTTCAACATAGTATTAGAAGTCCTAGCAACACAGATGATATGATACTATATGTGGAAAACCCAAAAGACTCCACTCCAAAACTGCTAGAACTTATACAGGAATTCAGTAAAGTGTCAGGATATAAAATCAATGCACAGAAATCAGTTGCATTTCTCTACACCAACAGCAAGACAGAAGAAAGGGAAATTAAGGAGTCAATCCCATTTACATTTGCACACTAAACCATAAGATACCTAGGAATAAACCTAACCAAAGAGACACAGAATCTATACTCAGAAAACTATAAGGTACTCATGAAAGAAATTGAGGAAGACAAAGAAATGGAAAAATGTTCCATGCTCCTGGATTGGAAGAATAAATATTGTAAAAATGTATATGCTACCTAAAGCAATCTACACATTTAATGCAATTCCTATCAAAGTACCATCCATCTTTTTCAAAGAAATGGAACAAATAATTCTAAAATTTATATGGAACCAGAAAAGACCTCGAATAGCCAAAGGGATATTGAAAAAGAAAGCCAACGTTGGTGGCATCACAATTCCGGACTTCAAACTCTATTACAAAGCTGTCATCATCAAGACAGCATGGTACTGGCACAAAAACAGACACATAGATCAATGGAACAGAATAGAGAGCCCAGAAATAGACCCTCAACTCTATGGTCAACTCATCTTCGACAAAGCAGGAAAGAACGTCCAATGGAAAAAAGACCGCCTCTTCAATAAATGGTGCTGGGAAAATTGGACAGCCACATGCAGAAAAATGAAATTGGACCATTTCCTTACACGACACACAAAAATAGACTCAAAATGGATGAAGGACCTCAATGTGTGAAAGGAATCCATCAAAATCCTTGAGGAGAACACAGGCAGCAACCTCTTCGACCTCAGCCGCAGCAACATCTTCCTAGGAACAAAGGCAAGGGAAGCAAGGGCAAAAATGAACTATTGGGATTTCATCAAGATCAAAAGCTTTTGCACCGGAAAGGAAACAGTTAACAAAATCAAAAGACAACTGACAGAATTGGAGAAGATATTTGCAAACGACATATCAGATAAAGGACTAGTGTCCAGAATCTATAAAGAACTTAGCAAACTCAACACCCAAAGAACAAATAATCCAGTCAAGAAATGGGCAGAGGACATGAACAGACATTTCTGCAAAGAAGACATCCAGATGGCCAACAGACACATGAAAAAGTGCTCCATATCACTCAGCATCAGGGAAATACAAATCAAAACCAAAATGCGATATCACCTCACACCAGTCAGAATGGCTAAAATCAACAAGTCAGGAAATGACAGATGCTGGCGAGGATGCGGAGAAAGGGGAACCCTCCTACACTGTTGGTGGGAATGCAAGCTGGTGCAACCTCTCTGGAAAACAGCATGGAGGTTCCTCAAAATGTTGAAAATAGAACTGCCCTATGACCCAGCAATTGCACTATTGGGTATTTACCCTAAAGATACAAACAGAGTGATCCAAAGGGGCACGTGTACCCGAATGTTTATAGCAGCAATGTCCACAATAGCCAAACTGTGGAAAGAACCTAGATGTCCATCAACAGATGAATGGATCAAGAAGATGTGGTATATATACACAATGGAATACTATGCAGCCATCAAAAGAAATGAAATCTTGCCATTTGCAACAACATGGATGGAACTAGAGCGTATCATGCTTAGCGAAATAAGTCAAGCGGAGAAAGACAACTATCATATGATCTCCCTGATATGAGGAAGTGGTGATGCAACATGGGGGCTTAAGTGGGTAGGAGAAGAATCAATGAAACAAGATGGGATTGGGAGGGAGACAAACCATAAGTGACTCTTAATCTCACAAAACAAACTGAGGGTTGCTGGGGGGAGAGGGTTTGGGAGAAGGGGGTGGGATTATGGACATTGGGGAGGGTATGTGCTTTGGTGAGTGCTGTGAAGTGTGTAAACCTGGTGATTCACAGACCTGTACCCCTGGGGATAAAAATATATGTTTATAAAAAATAAAAAATTATATATAAAAAAAAAGAAGTCCTAGCAACAGCAGTCAGACAACAAAGATAAATAAAATGTATCCAAATTGGCAATGAAGAAGTCAAACTCTCTCTCTTCACAGATGACATGATTCTTTATATGGAAAACCCAAAAGACTCCAGCCCCAAACTACTGGAGCTCATACAGCAATTCATCAAAGTGGCAGGATACAAAGTCAATGTGCTGAAATCAGTGGCTTTCTTATACACTAACAATGAAAATACAGAAAGGGAAATTAGAGAATCGATTCCATTTACTATAGCACCAAGAACCATAAGATACCTGGTAATAAACCTAACCAAAGAGGTAAAGGAACTGTACTCAAGGAACTACAGAACACTCATGAAAGAAATTGAAGAAGGCACAAAAAGATGGAAGACCATTCCATGTTATTGGATCGGAATAATAAACATCATTAAAATGTCTATACTGCCTAGAGCAATCTATACTTTTAATGCCATTCCGATCAAAATTCCACCGGTATTTTTCAAAGAGCTGGAGCAAATAATCCAAAAATTTGTATTGAACCAGAAGAGACCCCGAATCTCTAAGGAAATGTTGAAAAACAATAATAAAACTGGGGGCATCACGTTACCTGATTTCAAGCTTTACTACAAAGCTGTGATCACCAAGACAGCATGGTACTGGGATAAAAACAGACACATAGACCAGGGGAACAGAGTAGAGCGCCCAGATATGGACCCTCAACTCTACAGTCAAAGAATCTTCGACAAAACAGGAAAAAATATACAGTGGAAAAAAGACAGTCTCTTTAATAAATGGTGCTGGGAAAACTGGACAGCTATATGTAGAAGAACGGAATTCGACAATTCTCTTACACCGTACACAAAGATAAACTCAAAGTGGGTAAAATATCTCAACATGAGACAGGAATCCATCAGAATCCTAGAGACATTTTACTTCTGACAGAGGAAATCAATAGAATATTATTCTGCTTACATGCTACAGAAAGATGGACTTTAAAAGCTGAAGAGTACAGATGCTTATTTTAGCAAACTTCACTTCTATTAAAATTTATACATTTCTTTTACAATAATCTGTGTTGTAATAAAAACAGAGTTGACATTATCTGTATATATGTATATTGAAGTGAGTTTATTTTCAATTAAATCTTTAACCTTTGCTCTTTAAAGGTTACAGAAACTCAGGGTCCCATCTTGTCTTAACAGCTTATACCTTGCAGACCTAAGGTCAATCTAATTCCCTTTCTTAAATGCTACATCTCTCTTTTTTAATATGGTAACCAGAAACAACATAATGTTTTAAATCCAGTTATAGGAATGCTATAATCTCATTGTATATCCTTTACATTTTTAGATCTTTCCTACAATCATGTATGCAGGTAAAAATAAGATGTCATTCATCAAGAAAGCCACTGTTATTTTCATTTCTCCTCCAGGCAGTTAGTTTTATCTTAGACTTCCTGATTGGAAATTCCTATAAATAAAGAGAATAAGTTACCTAGTTCAGCTAACAATTGCAAGATTAAAACACACCACCCCCACTGACTGCTGCCTACCATTCTACTTTATCCTCTTCAGATAAAAATAAAAGGATATATGTGCATTTATATTTATTTATTGATACATTCACATTACCTAACCCCATGAATGTCTGTTGATTTTATCGCTTAAACTTCAAACAACTAAAGAACCATAACTAATGGATATCTCCCTGTAATGTCTAGCAAAAGATCATGGGGACAAAATCACCTAATTAAAAAATGGTTTTAATTAACATTTAAAAGGACTGAAACTTTCTGGTCCTTACTTTTACTGTGAATCAGTTACTATATTACTTTCTAATAGTAAAATCAGACCAAATACTAAGCTAATCTTAACATTATCCCTGGTGGGTTTATTTTTGTCATTTTTAAAGCACATAAACTCAATCGTAGCTTCTTCCTCTCTTGCTCACATAGCAGTTTGTGCATGCTTTTGTTTTAGCATTCACTCATTATGCTTATCTCCCTCAATAGAGTGTGAGAGTAACAAAAGCTAACTATTAAACACCTTAAGATCAGCTCCAACATTATAAAACATTATTAAAGTATTTAGAAGAAACATATTCAATAAAAAGTATTTGAGATGATGGTATTTATTTCAAATGTGAATGTCAAGGCAAAGCTTAATTTTTTTCAGGTCTTAAATCTAATCTTTGATGCAATGAAATACTGCTTTTTTTTACCCACATTCATTTATGTTCATTTCAGTTACTGTCAGATAACTGGAGGGTTTAAGAGGGGAAAAGAGAAAAAACATGGGATAAAATACTAGTAAGTGTGCTTAAGTACCACTGTGGTTTACTTTGTCCTTTTCCTACAGTTTTCTTTTCTTTTCTAGGGTATTAACCTTTATGTAAAAATTATTGATTATGGTATTAATGATAAACATCTCCAGAGATCTTTCTCCATTTGGTACAATCACTAGTGCAAAGGTAAAGCATATGATACTTATTTTTAATTTTAAGATTTGGGGAAAATCCATACACATGGATATACATATATAAATTTCACTGCAGTGGTTTTCTTGTTCTGTAAATGAACAGTCAAATGGGTTTTTCCTTCCAAAAAAATCAATCTTTGATTTTTCTGGAAGTAAAGTTTTCATTTCATTGCTTCAAAAACATATTCAAATTTGAAGTAGATGTTGTAGTCTGATGGTAAATTATATTGCCTTTAAATGGAAATTAAACTTAATCTTTACTTCTCTGTGTTTATTATTCCCCAGAATTTAGTGAGTATTATTAAAATATTTATAAGCAGGGTTTGACTTTTTGCCATTTTCTGATTTTAATACTTGTTACAATGTCATAAATTTTGAATTACACAAAACTTTCTACAACTGAAATTTCCTTCCTTTCCTTTCCTTATTTTATTCTTTACACACCTTCTATAGTTAGTTTTCTGTTGCCTCAAATGTGTTCACTATCATCTTACTCCATTTTATGCATATTTTTTTCTTTATCTCTTGTTCAAAACAAAGAAAATAACTTCCTCTTGGTGAAAATCAATATACTGATACTGTCTTCTATTTTAGGTACCAATTTTAATATTTTAGCAAAATCAAACAGGTCCATCAACAAGTCTCTAAACAAAATTTCCAATATATGGATATCCAGTCAACTTATTCAAATATGAATCTTGTACTTAAGTTCATATCAATGGATATGATTAGCACTAAATGAGTGTCTATGAAGGCTATTAGCTATTTCACTCCCTAATATTTTCTTTTGGCCATTATGTTTGTTTAAGTGACTAGTTTATTTTACTCCTTTTCAGATGATTCTTTTTGTATATTTACTCTTTTGCCCTGGTGGCTTTCAAGAGATTATACCTACAATTATAATTCCTCAATTTGACTATCAGGTGTTGTAATGTTTTTTTGGAATGTATAATCTTAGGTGGAGACCGTTTAGCCTTTAGTACATGAACGCTGGTTCCATTCGCGAGATTGGGAAAATTTTCATGAATGACTTGTGACTTTATCAATTACTAGAGGTTACTCATATAAACTATCTGCTCAAATAATGCATAACCATCTTCTTTATTCAAACATAGTTATATATACTCTATCTAATAGAAGATATTCCCCCTAAGTCTAAAACTTCACCAGGCATGCATTTTTCCTAAAGTTTCATCAGCAAACTTGTCACAGGGTTTTGGAGAAAACTCTTCCCATCACTTTGTCTCTTGATTCAAGCAAATTTTATAAGAATTTTAAAAAAAATTAAAAAACAATGAAAGAATAAAAGAAAGAAGAGAACTCTACTTTTCTCTTATGTGAATATGAACCACTGCTAATGGAAATGATTCAATACTACCTTGAATGGATTTGGGGTTCTTCCCACCATCACAACATGCTTCTCCTTATGTCTCTATAGTCACCTCTCATTTAGGACTCCTTAGCATTACATTCTTCCTCTTCCTCACTGTAGAAAGTATAACATTCCTCACACTGAAAATTAAGGATTTCAGACTGCATCTTCACCTCTCCAGGGCAACTAGGCTTCTTTTTTGCCCTTTTATTCATTGTAGCAATCCCATATGAGATCTTTAATCTTTTACTCTTCTTATTTGGTCTTATACTGTTCAAATCTTGAAGAATGTCTTTGTACCTGTTAATGTTTCCCCCCTACAAGTCATATCAGGTGACCAAGAACACTCAGTTACTTCTGAAGGTGCATTTGTAGTAGGAAACAATGGCAAAAATTAAAAAAAAAAAAGAAACAACAAATGTTAGTGGGGATGTGGAAAAAGGGGAACACTCTTACACTGCTGGTGGGAATGCAAACTGGCACATCCACTCTGGAAAACAGTATGAAGGTTCCTCGAGATGTTAAAAATGGAGGCACCTGTGCAGCTCAGTGGGTTAAACCTCTGTCTTCGGCTCAGGTCATGATTTCAGGGTCTTGGGATAAACCCCTGCATTGGGCTCTCTACTCAGCAGGAAGCCTGCTCCCCACCCCCATCCCCACCTGCTTCTCTGCTTACTTGCATTCTCTCTCTCTGTGTCAAACAAATAAATTGAAATATTTTTTAAAAAGTGTTAAAATGGAGCTACACTAGAACCCAGGAATTGTACTACTACTATATTTATAACAGCAATATCCACAATAACCAAACTGTAGAAGGGGATGAGATGCCCTTCAACAGATGAACAGATAAAGAAGATGTGGTACATATATAAATAAAATATTACTCGGCCTTCAGAAAGGATGAATCCCCACCATTTTCATCAACATGGATGGAACTGGAGGGGCTATGCTAAGTGAACTAAGTCAGGAGAGAAAGACAATTATCATATGGTATCACTCATGTATGGAACATAAGGAATAGCATGGAAGACCATAGGGGAAGGGAGGGAAAACTGAAGGGGGAGAAATCAGAGAGAGTGACAAATCATGAGAGATTCTGGACTCTGGGAAACAAACTGAAGATTTCAGAGAGGAGGGGAAGTGGGGGGATAGGGTAACTGAGTGATGGATATTGAGGAAGTCACATGTGATGAGCACTGGGTGTTATATGCAACTGATGAATCACTGAACACTAAATCAAAACTAATGACATACTACTATACTGTGACTAACTGAACATTATAAAAAATAAAAATTAAAAAATTTTAAAATTTTCTAAAAAGAAAAAATAAGACTGGTGAATCACTGACTTCTACCACTGAAACTAACACATCATGTTAATTAATTGAATTTAACTTTATTTTTTTATTTTTTACATTTTTTAATATTTTATTTATTTATTTGACAGACAGAGATCACAAGTAGGCAGAGAGGCAGGCAGAGAGAGAGGGGGAAGCAGGCTTCCTGCAGATCAGAGAGCCTGATGTGGGGCTCAATACCAGGATGCTGGGATCATGACCTGAGCTGAAGGCACAGGCTTTAACCCACTGATCCACCCAGGTGCCCCCTTAAATTTATTTTAAAAAGGAAAAAATACATGCTCACAAGTAGTATGTCCTTATTCCCTCACACTATTTACCCATTACAAACTGCAGCAAATGGAAATGAAAAAAATTAATAGCAATGTCAAACAAAATAGGCAAATAAGTCTTAAATTCTTCACATACAAATTAGAGGGCATTTAGGGGTGAGAAAAAGTTTAAAGGTGTTCAAAGCCTTGACTTTCTATTAAAAGCTTCATTTTCGAGAGGAGGAGTCAAGATGGTGGAGAAGTAGCAGGCTGAGACTACTTCAGCTAGCTGGAGATCAGCTAGATAGCTTATCTAAAGATTGCAAACACCTGCAAATCCATTGGCAGATCGAAGAGAAGAACAGCAATTCTGGAAACAGAAAAAAAAAAAACCACTTTCTGAAAGGTAGGACCGGCGGAGAAGTGAATCCAAAGCGAGGGTAAGATAAACTCCAGGGGGAGGGGCCGGCTCCCGGCAAGATGCGGAGCAATGGAGCACAAAATCAGGACTTTTAAAAGTCTGTTCCGCTGAGGGACATCGCTCCAGAGGCTAAATCGGGGCGAAGCCCACGCGGGCTCAGCGTGGCCTCAGGTCCCGCAGGGTCACAGAAGGATCAGGGGTATCTGAGTGTCGCAGAGCTTGCGCGTATTGGAACAGGAAAGCCGGCTGCAGAGATAGAGCCTACAGTAAGCTCCCAGCTCATGGTTACCTTTAACCTGTCGCAGGCTCCGAGAATCTGCCGCAGCCGGAGGTCAGGCAGACGGGAGTAACTGGGCGCTGTTCTCTGAGGGCGCACTGAGGAGTGGGGCCCCCGGGCTCTCGGCTCCTCCGGGCCGGAGACCAGGAGGCTGCCATTTGTATTCCTGTCCTCCAGAACTCTACAGAAAGAGCTCAGGGAACAAAAGCTCCTGAAAGCAACCCTAGCGGATTACTCAGCCCGGCCCCTGGTAAGGGCAGTGAAATTCCGCCTGGGGCAAAGACACTTGAGAATCACTACACCAGGCCCCTCCCCCAGAATATCAACAAGAAATCCAGCCAAGACCAAGTCCACCTACCAAGGAGTGCAGTTTCAATACCAAGGAGAGGAGCAAAATTCCATAGGAGGAGAAAGCAAAGCACGTAACTCATGGCTTTCTCCCTGTGATTTTTTTTTCTTTTTTTTTTCCCTGTGATTTTTTTAGTCTTGCAGTTAATTTAATTTTTTTCCTTTTCATTTTTTTTCTCTTCTGCTAATATTTTTTTTAAACTTTTACCCTTTTGTTTTTTAAAGTTTTTTAACTAGTTTATCTAATATATATTTTTTCCTTTTCATATTTTTCTTTATTCGTTTTCTTTTTTTTAATTCTTTTCTTTTTTTTACTTTTCTTTTTTTTTTTTCTTTCTTCCTTGTTGAACCTCTTTTTATCCCCTTTCTCCCCCTCACAATTTTGGATCTCTTCTGATTTGGTTAAAGCATATTTTCCAGGGGTTGTTACCACACTTTTACTATTTTACTTGCTCTTTCATATACTCTTATCTGGACAAAATTACAAGGCGGAAAAATTCACCACAAAAAAAAAGAACAAGAGGCAGTACCGAAGGCTAGGGACCTAATCAATACAGACATTGGTAATATGTCAGATCTAGAGTTCAGAATGACAATTCTCAAGGTTCTAGCCAGACTCGAAAAAGGCATGGAAGATATTAGAGTAACCCTCTCGGGAGATATAAAAGCCCTTTCTGGAGAAATAAAAGAACTAAAATCTAACCAAGTAGAAATAAAAAAAGCTATTAATGAGGTGCAATAAAAAATGGAGGCTCTCACTGCTAGGATAAATGAGGCAGAAGAAAGAATTAGTGATATAGAAGACCAAATGACAGAAAATAAAGAAGCTGAGCACAAGAGGGCCAAACAGCTACTGGACCACGAGGGGAGAATTCGAGAGATAAGTGACACCATAAGACGAAACAACATTAGAATAATTGGGATTCCAGAAGAAGAAGAAAGAGAGAGGGGACCAGAAGGTATACTGGAGAGAATTATTGGGGAGAATTTCCCCAATATGGCAAAGGGAAGGAGCATCAAAATTCAGGAGGTTCAGAGAATGCCCCTCAAAATCAATAAGAATAGGCACACACCCCGTCACCTTATAGTAAAATTTAGAAGTCTTAGTGACAAACAGAAAATCCTGAAAGCAGCCCGGGAAAATAGGTCTGTAACATACAATGGTAAAAATATTGGATTGGCAACTGACTTATCCACAGAGACCTGGCAGGCCAGAAAGAGCTGGCATGATATTTTCAGAGCACTAAATGAGAAAAACTTGCAGCCAAGAATACTATATCCAGCTAGGCTATCATTGAAAATAGAAGGAGAGATTAAAAGCTTCCAGGACAAACAAAAACTGAAAGGATTTGTAAAAACACCAAACCAGCTCTACAGAAAATATTGAAAGAGGTCCTCTAAGCAAAGAGAGAGCCTACAAGTGGTAGATCAGTAAGGAACAGAGACACTATACAGTAACAGTCACCTTACAGGCAATGCAATGGCACTAAATTCATATCGCTCAATAGTTACCCTGAAGGTTAATGGGCTAAATGCCCGAATCAAAAGACACAGGGTATCAGAATGGATAAAAAAACAAAACCCATCTATATGTTGCCTCCAAGAAACTCATTTTAAGCCCGAAGACACCTCCAGATTTAAAGTGAGGGGGTAGAAAAGAATTTACCATGCTAATGGACATCGGAAGAAAGCAGGAGTGGCAATACTTATATCAGATCATTAAGATTTTAAGCCAAAGTCTATAATAAAGATGAGGAAGGACACTATATCATACTCAAAGGGTCTGTCCAACAAGAAGATCTAACAATTTTAAATATCTATGCCCCCAACGTGGGAGCAGCCAACTATATAAACCAATTAATAACAAAATCAAAGAAACACATCAACAATAATACAATAATAGTAGGGGACTTTAACACTCCCCTCACTGAAATGGACAGATCATCCAAGCATAAGATCAGCAAGGAAATAAAGGCCTTAAACGACACACTGGACCAGATGGACATCACAGATATATTCAGAACATTTCATCCAAAAGCAACAGAATACACATTCTTCTCTAGTGCACATGGAACATTCTCCAGAATAGATCACATCCTCGGTACTAAATCAGGACTCAACCGGTATCAAAAGTTTGGGATCATTCCCTGAATATTTTCAGACCACAATGCTCTAAAGCTAGAACTCAACCACAAAAGGAAGTTTGAAAAGAACCCAAATACATGGAGACTAAACAGATCCTTCTAAAGAATGAATGGTTCAACCGGGAAATTAAAGAAGAATTGAAAAAAATCATGGAGGGGCACCTGGGTGGCTCAGTGGGTTAAGTTGCTGCCTTCGGCTCAGGTCATGATCTCAGGGTCCTGGGATCGAGTCCCGCATCGGGCTCTCTGCTCAGCAGGGAGCCTGCTTCCTTCTCTCTCTCTCTCTCTGCCTGCCTCTCAGTGTGCTTGTGATTTCTCTCTGTCAAATAAATAAATAAAATCTTTGAAAAAAAAAATCATGGAAACAAATGATAATGAAAATACAACGGTTCAAAATCTGTGGGACAAAACAAAGGCAGTCCTGAGAGGAAAATATATAGCGGTACAAGCCTTTCTCAAGAAACAAGAAAGGTGTCAGGTACAAAACCTAACCCTACACCTAAAGAATCTGGAGAAAGAACAAGAAAGAAACCCTAAACCCAGCATTCCTAGAAACATATAAACTACCACAACTGAACCAGGAAGAAATAGAAAGCCTGAACAGACCCATAACCACTAAGGAGATTGAAACAGTCATTAAAAATCTCCAAACAAACAAAAGCCCAGGGCCAGACAGCTTCCTGGGGGAATTCTACCAAACATTTAACGAAGAACAAATTCCTATTCTCCTGAAACTGTTCCAAAAAATAGAAATGGAAGGAAAAATTCCAAACTCATTTTATGAGGCCAGCATCACCTTGATCCCAAAACCAGACAAGGATCCCATCAAAAAAGAGAACTACAGACCAATATCCTTGATGAACACAGATGCGAAAATTCTCACCGAAATACTAGCCAATAGGATTCAACAGTACATTAAAAGGATTATTCACCAAGACCAAGTAGGATTTATTCCAGGATTGCAAGGTTGGTTCAACATCCGCAAATCAGTCAATGTGATACAACACATCAATAAAAGAAAGAACAAGAACCATAGGATACTCTCAATAGACGCTGAAAAAGCATTTGACAAAGAACAGCATCCCTTCCTGATCAAAACTCTTCAGTATGTAGGGATAGAGGGCACATACCTCAATATTATCAAAGCCATCTATGAAAAACCCACCACAAATATCATTATCAATGGAGAAAAACTGAAACCTTTTCTACTAAGCTCAGGAACACAGCAGGGATGTCCATTATCACCACTGCTATTCAGCATAGTACTAGAAGTACTCGCCTCAGCTATCAGACAACAAAAGGAAATTAAAGGCATCCAAATCGGCAAAGAAGAAGTCAAATTATCACTCTTCGCAGATGATATGATACTATATGTGGAAAACCCAAAAGACTCCACTCCAAAACTGCTAGAACTTGTACAGGAATTCAGTAAAGTGTCAGGATATAAAATCAATGCACATAAATCAGTTGCATTTCTCTACACCACCAACAAGACAGAAGAAAGAGAAATTAAGGAGTCACTCCCATTTAGAATTACACCCCAGACCATAAGATACCTAGGAATAAACCTAACGAAAGAGGCACAGAATGTATACTCAGAAAACTATAAAGTACTCATGAAAGAAATTGAGGAAAACACAAAGAAATGGAAAAATGTTCCATGCTCCTGGATTGGAAGAATAAATATTGTGAAAATGTCTATGCTACCTAAAGCAATCTACACATTTAATGCAATTCCTATCAAAGTACCATCCATCTTTTTCAAAGAAATGGAACAAATAATTTTAAAATTTATATGGAACCAGAAAAGACCTCGAATAGCCAAAGGGATATTGAAAAAGAAAGCCAACGTTGGTGGCATCACAATGCCGGACTTCAAGCTCTATTACAAAGCTGTCATCATCAAGACAGCATGGTACTGGCACAAAAACAGACATATAGATCAATGGAACAGAATAGAGAGCCCAGAAATAGACCCTCAACTCTACGGTCCACTAATCTTCGACAAAGCAGGAAAGAATGTCCAATGGAGAAAAGGCAGCCTCTTCAACAAATGGTGTTGGGAAAATTGGACAGCCACATGCAGAAAAATGAAATTGGACCATTTCCTTACACCACACACGAAAATAGACTCAAAATGGATGATGGACTTCAATGTGCGAAAGGAATCCATCCAAATCCTTGAGGAGAACACAGGCAGCAACCTCTTCGACCTCAGCCGCAGCAACATCTTCCTAGGAACAACGCCAAAGGCAAGGGAAGCAAGAGCAAACATGAACTATTGGGATTTCGTCAAGATCAAAAGCTTTTGCACAGCAAAGGAAACAGTTAACAAAATCAAAGACAATTGACAGAATGGGAGAAGATATTTGTAAACAACATATCCGATAAAGGACTAGTCTCCAAAATCTATAAAAAACATAGCAAACTCAACACCCAAAGAACAAATAATCCAATCAAGAAATGGGAAGAGGACATGAACAGATATTTCTGCAAAGAAGACATCCATATGGCCAACAGACACATGATAAAGTGCTCCATATCACTCGGCATCAGGGAAATACAAATCAAAACCACAATGAGATATCACCTCACACCAGTCAGAATGGCTAAAATCAACAAGTCAGGAAATGACAGATGCTGGCGAGGATGCGGAGAAAGGGGAACCCTCCTACACTGTTGGTAAGCTGGTGCAACCACTCTGGAAAACAGCATGGAGGTTCCTCAAAATGTTGAAAATAGAACTGCCTATGACCCATCAATTGCACTACTGGGTATTTACCCTAAAGATACAAACAGAGTGATCCAAAGGGGCACGTGCACCCGAATGTTTATAACAGCAATGTCCACAATAGCCAAACTATGGAAAGAACCTAGATGTTTATCAACAGACTAATGGATATAGAAGATGTGGTATATATACACAATGGAATACTATGCAGCCATCAAAAGAAATGAAATCTTGCCATTTGCGACAACATGGATGGAACTAGAGCGTATCATGCTTAGCGAAATAAGTCAAGCAGAGAAAGACAACTATCATATGATCTCCCTGATATGAGGAAGTGGTGATGCAACATGTGGGCTTAAGTGGGTAGGAGAAGAATGAATGAAACAGGATGGGATTGGGAGGGAGACAAACCATAAGTGACTCTTAATCTCACAAAACAAACTGAGGGTTGCTGGGGGGAGGGGGGTGGGGTTATGGACATTGGGGAGGGTATGTGCTTTGTTGAGTGCTGTGACGTGTTTAAACCTGGCAATTCACAGACCTGTACCCCTGGGAATAAAAATATATGTTTATAAAAAATTAAAAAAATTTTAAATTTAAAAAAATTTAAAAAAAACAACAACAGAAACACACCAGTCCAAAACCTTTGGGATACTGTGAAGGCAGTCCGAAGTGGAAAATACATAATCATTCAAGCCTCAATCAAAAAACAATAACAAATATAAAAACAAAACAAACAAACGAACAAAAACCAAAAAAACAAAAAACTCTCCACAAACAAAGATACTGAATTCACCAAAGAACTTTACACCTTAAAGAACTGGAGGAAAAAAAACAACAGATGAAGCCTAAGCCATGCATAAATAGAGAAATAATTATGATTAGAGCAGAGATCTATGAATTAGCAACTAGAAATACAGTAGAGCAAATCAACAAAACTAGAAGCTGGTTCTTTGAAAGATTTAATAAGATTAATAAACCATGGCCAGACTTATCCAAAAGAAAAGAGAAAGGACCTAAATTAATAAAATTATGAATGAAAAGGGAGAGATCACAACTAACACCAGGGAAATAGAAACAATCATCATAAATTATTGTCAACAGGAGACAAGATGGCAGGGAAGTAGGAGGAGGCGCCGTTTCAACCTGTACCCTAAAGTGAGCTGATTACCTACCAAAGAACTCCGATTGCCCATGAAATCAGACTAAGAACAGAATTATACACATCTGTCTCTCTACAGGGGCAGAAGACACCAGTGGGCACGTAAAGCAGAGTGGGAAGGTCGGACTGACATCAGAAGATAAACAAAAGGGGGAGGGAGCCACCAGAGGTGACTGATTGGAAAGTAATACCCCTAATATAAGGGTGCCCTGCATCTGGGGACCATCATTAACTTGGAGACTGGTTGAAAGTACTCAAAAAGAGCAAAGGATCATGGGGTGTGGGGGGGAGGGAGGGAAGTGTGGAAATCGGGGTGGCTAGGGACAGGGGCTTACGTTCCTGGACCTAGGATTGCTCCCCTGGTGCTGAGCCAGAGAGAGTGAGGAGGAGAAACCAGTTCTTGGTCCCTGAGCCACCAGCGCCCCCGAGAACACTTGGGGTCTGGCTCCTGTGAGGGGCTGGGAACCACTCCAGACGGCACAATGCTGAGCTGTGCTACAGAGCCTGAGATCCGTGAGCACCTCACCCTCCCCTGAGACAGGTGTGGGAAGGCCAAACGCGGAAATCTTAGACCCTCGCCATTGTTGCAGAGCCTCAGATGCATGCGTACCTTAAACCCTCCCGAGAGATGTTCGTGAAGGTCCAGCCTGGTGCTCTCGGACCTGCGCCCTGCTACCAGAGCCTGACACGCAGGCACGACCCACAGCCTCCCCTGAGAGAGGTGTGTGCAAGCCCGGTGCTCTTAGACTCAGAAAGACCAGGCACTCCCATCCAGGGCCAGTGGGAAAATCTCAGTGTGCAATCGCAGCTTGTAACCTCTCTGGCAGTCTGGAGCTGGCCAAACAGCCACTGCTGCCGTGATTTGGGGTACAAGCAGAAGATCCTGTGTCCCCAGGGACCACGACTCAGAACCTCCTCTGCCAGCGGCCAAAGGGGAATTTATATGGACTTTGCAGCACCTACAGGGGACCATACTGAAGCTTCTCTCTGAGAGGGAGGTCAGGGTGCAGTTTGCTTTCCTCTAAAACTAAAAACACCATCAAAAGCGGTCAAGGTGAGAGGAAAAAAAAAAGTGAACAAACATAAAAACCTCCAGAGAACAAAAGCCTGAAAAAAAAAAGTTTCCTCAGAGCCCACCCCCTTGATGAGGGCAGGAGGACTTAACTCAGGGAACGTCATTGACTGAAAACCCACGTGGAAGACCCCACCTCCAGAAAACGAACCAGGAAAGAAAAAGAAAAAAAAAATAATAAAAAGACTACAAGAGAACAACCACCACCACTTTATAGGACAACTTTTATTTTTAACTTATTCCCACTATTCTCGTCCATTTTTTTATATATAAATAGTTTTTTAACATATTTACCATCACAGTGAGATGTCTAGTACATCGAATTCCATAATAACCTTCTAACCTGAACTTTTTGATACATACACCTGTGTTTTCATTTGCGTTTCTATTTTTTAAATTTTTTTTCAAAAATTTAGTTTAGTTTAGTCTAGTTTATTCCTTTTTTATTTTTATTTTCTAATATTCATATAGAGTTAAACTTCAAGGTAATCCCATTTCCCCCAATCAATGCTACCCCTATAGGTAAACCAATTTTTTATCCCCCATATCTTAGGAAAGTTGAGTCCTTTAACAAAGATATCAAGATACATCCAGGAAGAACCAAAACAACCTTCCTTGCCCACACTGTGAATTTATAACCACTCTCCAATCTTTTCTTCAACCAGTGTGTCTGTGTTTTTGTTATTGTCCTGATAGTATATAAATCTTATACTTGAGGTTTTTTTGACAAGGTTCTTTCTTTTTGTTTGTCTGTTTTTGTTTGTATACTTCATAAATCTTACCTTGGGGCCCATTTGGGCTGATCTCTTATCTTCCCTTTTTTTCCTGTCTCTCTCTCTATTTTTTTTTCTTTTTCTTTTCTATTTTCTCTCGTTTGGGTGGGGAACCCTGATAGCTCAGAAGTGTTCCAGGGTGCACCTTGACTGCACCACAGTTCATACATCCAGCTATACCCATTCAGTCTTCTCTCACCAAAATAACTAGGAGGAGGAATGCCCAGCAGAAGAAAAATACAGAGGATGGGCTTTCTGCAACAGAGCTAATGGCTATCAACATAGACAATATTTCGGAAAGAGAAGTCAGGCTAACAATGATCCAGGCAATAGCTAGGTTGGAGAAAGCCATGAATGACCAAACAGAATTGGTTAGGGCCGAACTGAAAGCAACAAGGGATGGTGTTCACAATGTTAGGGCAGAGCTGAAAGCTACCAGGGATGAGGTTTACAATGCTCTCAATGAGTTCCAATCTAATCTAAATTCTCTCAAACCTAGGGTGACTGAGACAGAAGATAGAATTAGTGATCTGGAGGACAAACAGAGAGAAAGGATCAGGAGGAAGCCTGGAACAAACAGCTTAGAAGTCATGAAAACAGAATCAGGAAAATAAATGATGCCATGAAACATTCCAATGTCACAATTGGAATCCCTGAAGGGGAGGAGAAAGAAAAACGTATAGAAGATATAGTGGAACAAGTTCTTCATGAAAATGTTCCTAATTTCGCGAATGGAACAGCGTTCATGTACTAGAGGCTGAACGGTCTCCACCCATGATTCTAGATTCCAGAAAAACATCAAGGCACCTCGTAGTCAAATTGAGGAATCATAAATGTAGATACAATCTCTTGAAAGCTGCTAGAACAAAGAGGCTCCTTACTTACAGAGAAAAGCTCATCAGAATAACATCAGACCTGTCCTCAGAGACTTGGCAAGCCAGAAAAGGCTGGCAAGATATATTCAGGGCACTAAATGAGAAGAACATGCAGCCAAGAATACTTTATCCAGCAAGACTGACATTCAAAATGGATGGAGAGATAAAGAGTTTCCAAGACCGGCAAGGTTTAAAAGACTATGCGACCACCAAGCCAACACTGCAGGAAACATTAAGGGGGGATCTATAAAGGAGGAAAAATTCTAAGAATAGCATTGAACAGAAATATAGAGACAATCTACAGAAAGAAAGACTTCAAAGATAACAGGATGTCAATAAAAACATATCTATCAATAATCACTCTCAATGTGAATGGGCTAAATGCACCCATAAACAACACAGGGTTGCAGATTGGATAAAACTACAGGACCCATCCATATGTTGTCTACAAGAGACCCATTTTGAACCTAAGGATATAACCAGGATGAAAATAAAGGGATGAAGAAGCATTTTTCATGCCAATGGGCCTCAAAAGAAGGCCAGGGTAGCGATTCTCATATCAGATAAATTAGACTTTAAACTAAAGACTGTAGTCAGAGATACAGAAGGACACTACATCATTCTTAAAGGGACTATTCACCAAGATGATCTAACAATTGTAAATATCTATGCCCCCAATAAGGGAGCAGCCAATTACATAAGAAAACTGCTAATCAAGATAAAGAGTCATTTTGATATGAATACGATAATAGTAGGAGATCTTAACACACCTTTCTCAGAAAGAGATCATTGAAGCAGAAAATCAATAAAGAAAAAAGAGCATTGTATGATGACACATTGGACAAGATGGACTTCATAGATATATACAAAACATTCCACCCTAAAACAACAGAATACTCATTCTTCTCAAGTGCACATCAACCTTCTCCAGAATAGACCACATACTGGGTCACAAATCAGGACTCAACCGATACCAAAAGACTGAGATTTTTCCCTGCATATTCTCAGATCACAATGCTTTGAAACTGGAGCTCAATCACCAGGAAAAAGTCAGAAGGAACTCAAACACCTGGAAGCTAAAGACCACCTTGCTTAAGAATGCTTGGATCAACCAGGAGATCAAAGAAGAACTGAAACAATTCATGGAAACCAATGAGAATAAAGACACTTTGGTCCAAAACCTATGGGTTACAGCAAAGGCGGTCCTAAGGGGGAAATACATAGCCATCTAAGCCTCCCTCAAAAAAATTGAAAAATCCAGAATACACCAGCTGTCTCAACACCTTAAAGAACTGGAGTATCAACAACAATTCAAATCAAATCCACACATAAGACGGGAAATAATCAAGATTAGAACAGAGATCAATGAGGTAGAAACCAGTGATACAGTAGAATGTATCAATGAAACTAGAAGCTGGTTTTTTGAAAGAAACAATAAGATTGATGAGCTATTGGCCACACTAATCCAAAAGAAAAGAGAGAAAGCTCTAATTCATAAAATTATGAATGAAAAGGGAGAGATCATAATGAACACCAAGGAAGTAGAAACAATAATCAAAATTTATTATCAACAGTTATATGCCAATAAGCTAAGCAAACTATATGAAATGGATGCATTCCTGGAAAACTATAAACTCCCATAATTGAACCAGGAAGAAACTGACAACCTGAATAGACCAATATCTAGTAACGAGATTAAAGCAGTGATCAAAAACCTCCCAAAAAACAAGAGCCCTGGACCTGATGGATTCCCTGGGGAATTCTACCAAACTTCCAAAGAAGAAATAACACCTATTCTCCTGAAGCTGTTTCAAAAAATTGAAGCACAAGGAAAACTTCCTGACTCTTTCTATGAAGCCAGCATTACCTTGATCCCCAAACCAGACAAACACCCCACCAAAAAGGAGAATTTCAGAACAATATCACTGATGAATATGGATGCCAAGATTTTCAACAAGATCCCAGCAAACAGGATCCAACAACACATTAAAAAGATTATCCACCATGACGAGGTGGGACTCATCCCTGGGCTATAAGGATGGTTCAACATTCACAAATCAATCAATGAGATAGAACAAATTAATAAGAGAAGAGAGAAGAACCACATGGTCCTCTCAATTGATGCAGAAAAAGCATTTGACAAAATCCAACATCCGTTCCTGATTACAACGCTTCAAAGTAGAGGCATAGAGGGAACATTCCTGAACTTCATCAAATCTATCTATGAAAGACCCAGAGCAAATATCATTGCAATGAGAAAAAGCTTGCAGCCTCCCCGTTGAGATCAGGAACACGACAAGGATGCCCACTGTCACCACTCTTGTTCAACATAGTATTAAAAGTCCTAGCAACAGCAGTCAGACAACAAAGAGAAATAAAAGGTATCCAAATTGGCAATGAAGAAGTCAAACTCTCTCTCTTCACAGATGACATGATTCTTTATATGAAAAACCCAAAAGACCCCAGCCCCAAACTACTAGAACTCATACAGCAATTCAGCAACGTGGGAAGATACAAAGTCAATGTACAGAAATCAGTGGCTTTCTTATACACTAACAATGAACATACAGAAAAGGAAATTAGAGAATCAATTCCACTTTCTATAGCACCAAGAACCATATGATACCTGCGAATAAACCTAAACAAACAGGTAAAGGAACTGTACTCAAGGAACTACAGAACACTCATGAAAGAAACTGAAGAAGACACAAAAAGATGGAAAACCATTCCATGCTCTTGGATCGGAAGAATAAACATCGTTAAAATGTCTATACTGCCTAGAGCAATCTATACTTTTAATGCCATTCTGATCAAAATTCCACCGGTATTTTTCAAAGAGCTGGAGCAAATAATCCAGAAATTTGTATTGAAACAGAAGAGCTCCCGAATCTCTAAGGAAATGTTGAAAAACAAAAATAAAACTGGGGGTATCACGTTACCTGATTTCAAGCTTTACTACAAAGCTGTGATCACTAAGACAGCATGGTACTGGCATAAAAACAGACACATAGTCCAGTGGAACAGAGTAGAGAGTCCAGATATGGACCTTCAACTCTATGGTCAAAGAATCTTTGACAAAACAGGGAAAAATACACAGTGGAAAAAAGACAGTCTCTTCAATAAATGGTTCTGGGAAAATGGACAGCTGTATGTAGAAGAGTGAAACTCGACCATTTTCTTACACCATACACAAAGATAAACAAAATGGATAAAAGAGCTCAATGTGAGACAGGAATCCATCAGAATCCTAGAGGAGAGCATAGGCAGTAAACTCTTCGATATCAGCCACAGCAAATTCTTTCAAGATACTTCTCCAAAGGCAAAGGAAACAAAAGTGAATATCAACATTTGGGCCTTCATCAAGATCAAAAGCTTCTACACAGCAAAGGAAACAGTCAAGAAAACAAAGCGGCAACCCACAGAATGGGAGAAGATATTTGCAAATGACAGTACAGACAAAAGGTTGATATCCAGAATCTATAATGAACTCCTCAAACTCAACACACACAAAACAGATAATCATATCATAACATGGGCAGAAGATATGAACAGACACTTCTGCAATGAAGACATACAAATGGCTATCAGACACATTAAAAAAATGTTCATCATCACTAGCCCTCAGGGAGATTCAAATTAACACCACATTGAGATATCACCTTACACCAGTTAGAATGGCCAAAATTAGCAAGACAGGAAACAACATGTGTTGGAAGGGAAGTGGAGAAAGGGGAACCCCCTTACACTGTTGGTGGGAATGCAAGTCGGTGCAGCCACTTTGGAGAACAGTGTGGAGATTCCTCAAAAAATTAAAAATAGAGCTTCCCTATGACCCTGCTGTTGCACTCCTGGGTATTTACCCCAAAGATACAGATGTCTTGAAAAGAAGGGCCATCTGTACCCCAATGTTTATAGCAGCAATGGCCATGGTCGCCAAACTGTGGAAAGAACCAAGATGCCCTTCAATGGATGAATGGATAAGGAAGGTGTGGTCCATATACACTATGGAGTATTATGCCTCCATCCGAAAGGATGAATACCCAACTTTTGTAACAATATGGACGGGACTGGAAGAGATTATGCTGAGTGAAGTAAGTCAAGCAGAGAGAGTCAATTATATGGTTTCACTTATTTGTGGAGCATACCAAATAACATGGAGGACAAAGGGAGTTAGAGAGGAGAAGGGAGTTGGGGGAAATTGAAAGGGGAGATGAACCATGAGAGACTATGGACTCTGAAAAACAATCTGAGGGTTTTGAAGCGGCCAGGGGTGGGAGGTTGGGGGAACCAGATGGTGGGTATTAGAGAGGGCACAGATTGCATGGATCACTGGGTGTGGTGCAAAAACAAGGAATACTGTTATGCTGAAAATAAAAAAAAATTAAAAATTAAATAAGTAAAAAAAGACTTAAGTATCAATCCTTTATACTTGGAAGCAAAAGGTGAGGAGTTAAATAAGATCTTCAACAGAAAGCTTAGATTGTAAATATTAAGGAGATTTTCTCTGTAGTATAAACTAGTGAGGGATGGGGGAAGCATGCAGTATTCAAAGTGTTTGATTCATAGAATGAAACCTGTATTAGTGTTTATTTTTCTAATTAATTTCAGTAGAATTTCTTAAATTAAAACATTCCCACAGACCATCACAGACACCTTCCAAAACTGGCTAGTAACTACTTCTACCAGAGGGATCACTCCTCTAAAGTTTCTCTTATTCTTTTCACTGATAATTCTTCATTATTTAAGGGAAATTGCAAATGAAGCTGTGTCTTTTCAATTACAAACAAGTTCTCCCTGAAAACATTATGTCTGAAGAGCAATAAACAATTAAGACATGACATTAAAACAATCTGAGGGGTTTTAAGTGGTGGGTGGGTGGGAGGTTGGGGGAACCAGGTGGTGGGTATTAGAGAGGGCACAGATTGCATGGAGCACTGGGTGTGGTACAAAAACAATGAATACTGTTATGCTGAAAATAAATAAAAAATAAATTTAAAGAAAAGGCATTGACATTAAGATAAGAAAAGTGAATAAAATTATATTCATGTTTATAACTCTATATTATACTGAAAAACTATTATAAAAATTATTTGTAAAGTCACAGAGAATATCCTGAACTCTAACATGAAATAGTCTATGTGCCCAATGATTGTATTCAGTCAAATATCTCCCATAATTTCTGGGCATAAAACCACCACTAGGGGCACCTGGGTGCCATAGTAGGTTAAAGCCTCTGCCTTCAGTTCAGGTCATGATCTCAGGGTCCTGCGATGGAGCCCTGCATTGGGCTCTCTGCTCAGCGGGAAGCCTGCCCGCCCTCCCCTTCTCTGCCTGCCTCTCTGCCTACTTGTGATCTCTGTCGAATAAATAAAATCTTTTTTTAAAAAACCACCCGTATTAAATCCAGAGAGGCTGCACCATGTTGCACCATGTTGCAAACCCACCAACAGTGAAAGAGAGCTCCCTTTCTTCACATTCTTGCCAACACCTGTTTCTTGTGTTGTTGGTTTTAAGCATTCTAACAGGTGTGAGGTGATATCTCATTGCAGATTTTATATGTACTTCCCTGATGATCAGTGATATTGAGCATCTTTTCATGTGTCTGTTGGCCATCTGTGTGTATTCTTTGGAAAAATGTCAATTGATGTCATCTGACCATTTTTAATGGGATTATTCCTTTTTTGGATGTTGAATTCTTTAAATATCTTGGATACTTACCCTTATCAAATATGTAATTTAGAGATACCTTCTCCTATTCCAAAAGTTGCCTTTTGTTTTTGTTGATTGTTTACTTCGCTCTGAAGGTTTTTATTTTGATGTAATCTTAAAGTTTATTTTTGTCTGTGTTTCCCTTGCTTCAGAAGACATATCAAGAAAGAAGACATTACAGCAGCCATCAAAGAACTGACTGGCTCTGTTCTCTTCTAGGATTGGTGTGGTTTCAGTTCTCCCATTGAGGTCTTTAACCCATTTTGAGTTTATTTTTCTGTGTGCTGTTAGAAAGTGGTCTTGTTTTTTTCTTTTGAATGTGGCTGCCCAGTTTTCCCAATACCATTTGTTGAGGATAGTATCTTATTCACACTGAATATTCTTTCCTCCTTTGTAGAAAATTAATTGACCATATAGTTGTGGGTTCATTTCTGTGTTTTCTGTTCTGATCGATTCATCTAGGTGTCTATTTTTGTGCCAGGAACACACTGTTTTTGATGACAACAGCTTTGTAATATAACTTGAATTCTGGGATTGTGAAGCCCCCAGGTTTGCTTTTCTTTTTCAAGGTTGCTGTGACCATTCAAGATCCTCTGTAGTCAAATACAAATTTTTAGATTATTTGTTCTAGTTATATGAAAAATGATGGTGGTATTTTGATAGGGATTGCATTAAATGTGTAGATTGTTTTGTGTAGTATTGACATTTCATTAATATTTGATTTTACAATCCACAAGAATAGAATGTCTTCCCATTTCTTTGTGTTGTCTTCAATTTCTTTCATCAGTGTTTTACAGGTTTCAAAGGACAGGAGTTTCACTACCTTGATAAGGTTTATTCCTAGGTATCATATTGTTTTTGGTGCAAGTGTAAATGGGATTGATTCTTTAATTTCTCTTTCTGCTCTTTCATTATCAGTGCATAGAAATGCAAGAGATTTCTTTTTGTTGATTTTTCTATCCCATGACTTTCCTGAATTTGTGTATCAGTTCTAGCAATTTTTGTCTTTCAGGCTTTCCACATAGAGCATTATGACATCTGTGAAGAGTGAAAGTTTTCCTTCTTCCTTGCTGATTTGAATGCCTTTTACTTATTTTGTTGTCTAATTGCTGTAGGTAGGACTTTCAGTACTATGTTGAATAAAAGTGGTGGGAGTGGATATCCATGACTTATTCCTGACAGTAAAGGAAATGTTCTCAGTTTTTCCCCATTTAGGATGATATTTACTGTGGATTTTTCATATATGGCCTTTATTATGTTGACATATGTTTTCTCTAAACCTACTTTGTTTTTTGAGTGTTGAGTTTGAAAAGATCTTTATAAATCTTGGATACTAGCCCTTTTTCTGTAATGTCATTTGTAAATATCTTCTCCCATTCCATGGGTTCCCTCTTTGTTTTGTTGACTGTTTCCTTTGCTGTGCAAAAGTGTGTTTTTTGTTTGTTTGTTTGTTTGTTTTCTTTTGTTTTTGTTTTATCTTGATGAAGTTCCAAAAGTTCATTTTCACTTCTGTTTTATTTCCCTTTGGAGCTGTATCTTGAAAGAAGTCACTGTGCCTGATGTCAAAGATTACTGCCTATGTTCTTCTCTAGGATTTTGATGGATTCCTGTCTCACATTGAGGTCTTTCATCCACTTAGAATTTATTTTTGTGTATGGTGTATGAGAATCATCCTGTTTCATTCTTCTGTATATAGCTATCCAATTTTCCCAGTACCATTTACTGAAGAGACTGTATTTTATTGGCTGGATATTCTTTCCTAATTTGTTGAAGATTTGTTGACCATACAGTTGAAGGTCAATTTCTGGAGTCTCTATTCTGTTGCATTGATCTGTTTCTCTTTTTGTGCCAATACCATGCTGCCTTGGTGATCACAGCTTTGTAATATAGCCTGAAATCAGGCATCATGATGCCCCCAGCTTTGGTTTTCTTTTTCAACATTCCCCTGGGGATTCAGGGTCCTTTCTGGTCCATACAAATTTTGGAATTATTTGTTGCAGCTCTGTGAAAAATGCCCATGGTATTTTGAGAGGGATTGAACTGGAAGTGTAGACTGCCCTGGGTAGCATAAACGTTTCATAATGTCTATTCTTCTAATCCATGTGAATGAAATGTTTTCCATCTCTTTGTGTTTCTCAATTTCTTTCTTAAGTATAGCTCCTTAACCTCTTTGTTTAGGCTTATCCCTAGGTATCTTATGGTTTGAAGTGCTACTGTAAATTCAGTCAAAAAATGGGCAGAAGACATAAACAGACATTTCAATCCAGTCAAAAAATGGGCAGAAGACCTGAAGACATTTCTCCAAAGAAGATATACAAATGGCAAACAGACACATGAGAAAGTGTTCAATATCACTAACCACAGGAGAAATACAAATCAAAATCAATGAAATATCACCTTATACCAGTTAGAATGGCAAAAATTGACAAGACGGGAAACAACAAATGTCAGAGAGGATGTGGAGAAAGAGGAACCCTCTTACACTGTTGGTGGCAATGCAAGGTGGTACAGCCACTCAACAAAATACTAGTAAACCAAATCCAATAATACAATAAAAAATTCACCATGACCAAGTGGGATTTATTCCTGAGTTGAAAGGGTGTTTTCTCGTTAGTCAAGTGGTACAGTATTTTCTCATTAGTCAAGTGGTACATCACATAAATAAGAGAAAGGATAAGAACCATATGATCATTTCAATAGATGTGGAAAAAAATTTGACAAAGTACAACATACGTTCATGATAAAAGCCCTCAACAATTTTTTAATTTTTTATGATTTTTTATTATGTTCAGTTAGCCAACATCATTAGCCATCATTAGTTTTCGTTGTAGTGTTCAATGATTCATTAGTTGTGTATAACACCTGGTGTTCATCAGCACACGTACCCTCCTTAATACCTATCACATGGATACCCCTATCTCCCCACCCCTTCCCTTCTGTAACCTTCAGTGTGTTACCCAGAGTCTGGAATCTCTCCCTTCCCCTATGGTCCTCTGTCCTGTTTCTTATTTTCCACATATGAGTGAAATCATATGATAATTGTCTTTCTCTCCTTGACTTATTTCTCCTAGCATAATCCCCTCTAGTTCCAACCATGTCAATGAAAATGGTAGGTATTCATCCTTTCTGATGGCTGAGTAATAGTCCATTGCATATATGTACCACATCTTTATGCATTCATCTGTTGAAGGGCATCTCATCTTCTTCCATAGGTTGGCTATTGTGGATATTTCTGCTATGAACATTGGGCGTGTTGCCCTTCTTTTCACTACATCTTATCTTTGGGGTAAATACCCAATAGTACAATTGCTGGGCCATAAGGTAGCTCTATTTTTAAGTTTATGAGGCACCTCCATACTGTTTTCCATAGTGGCTGTACCACTTTGCATTGCCACCAACAGTGTAAGAGGGTTCCCCTTTCTCCACATCCTCTCCAACATATGTTGTTTCCTGTCTTATCAATTTTTGCCATTCTAACTGGTATAAGGTGATATTTCATTGTGGTTTTGATTTGTATTTCTCCTATGGTTGGTGATATTGAACACTTTCTCATGTGTCTGTTTGCCATTTGTATATCTTCTTTGGAGAAATATCTGTTCAGGTATTCTACCCATTTTTGACTGGATGATGATGATGATTATTATTATTATTATTATTTGGTTGTTGAGTTTGTAGACCCTGGATACCAGCCTTTATCTGTAATGTCCTTTGCAAATATCTTCTCCCATTCCATTGGTTTCCTATTTGTTTTGTTGACTGTTTCCTTTGCTATGCAGAAGTTTGTTTGTTTTTATTTTTTATCTTGATGAGGTCCCCAAAGTTCATTTTTCCTTTTGTTTCCCTTGCCTTTGGAGAGGTGTCTTGAAAGAAGTCACTGTGGCTGATGTCATTGAGTTTATTGGCTATGTTCTCCTCTAGGACTTTGATGGATTCCTGTCTCACATTGAGGTCTTTCATCCATTTCGAGTTCATCTTTGTTTATGGTGCAAGTGAATGGTCAAGCTTCACTCCTCTGTATATAGCAGCCCAATTTCCCCAGCACCATTTGATGGGAGTTCTCTGTGTCTCTTTGACATGGATGTCTGTTTTCTTCCCCCAGATTATGGAAGTTTGCAGCTGTTATTTCTTCAAAGAAACTTTCTCTTTCTTTTTTCTCTATCTCTTCTTCTTCTGTGACTCTTATGAATATTATTATGTTTGATGAGTCACTAAGTTCCCTAATTCTCTTCTCATATTCTGTAATTCTTCATACTCTCTTTTGTTCAGCTTCACTACTTTCCATTACTTTATCTTTTAGGTCATTAATTTATTCCTCTGTTTCTTCCATCCTGTTGCTCATTGTATCAAGTGTGTTTTTAATCTCATTTATTGCACTCTTAACTTGTGATTGTTTCTTTTTAAACACTTTCATCTCTGTGGTAAGGGTCTCCTGATGTCTCCTATTTCTTTCTCAAGCCCTGTATCTTTTTTGCTTTAAATTCTTCCTCAGGGATGTTATCTTTATCTGTTTTCCTTATGTCTCTGGCCACAGACTTATCTTATTGTTCCATTTCAAATGAATTCTCCTGTCTTTGTATTTTGTTGAAATCTCTGTACTCTCTGTGCAAGAAAGGCCAATTATGTCACCTGCTCCTGAAAGTAACGGCCCTGAGAAGAAGAGATAGTGTAGTGACTAGAGCCTGGTGCTTCAAAAATATCTCTGGTATGTGCTGCATTCCTTGTGTTGTTGGGTTTTGACTGCCCTGTCCATCAGTCCGGTCACCTGCAGAGGCTCTCCTTGCCTGCAGTGGGTAGTGTTTGGTCCCTGGCTTAAATGTGGCAAACTTTAACTAGGTGTGGTCTTATCTGCATGTGAAATGAGACATCTCACCAACTTCACCAGAAGTGAGGCCTTGCAGAGCTCTCTGGTAATGAGCCGTAATGTGGGCAGGGGTTTGTGCTGGTCTTCTGGGGGAGGGACACATCACTCTGAGACTGAGGCAAGCTTGACAGAGAAGGAAAGTCCCAATGTACAGCAGAAGGCTGGGTCTTGGTGTATGCAAGTTAGCCAATGTCAGCACTTCACTACTTTCAGCAGGTGTCTCTGTGCTTATGATGAGGGGTGGGGAAAGAAAATGACACTGCCATCTCCTTTGTTCCCAAAGAGGTGTCTCCATAACACCTTTTCCATGTCAATGGCTCTGGGGAAACATTCTCCTTGTGAATATCCCTGTGTGCACCAGTCTCTCTCATCCTTCTGTGTGCCCATGGCCCCTCCCGTCTGCAGCATGCATGATCCATTTCTCCCCTTAAACATGTCTCCACACTTCCTACCTCCTTCAATATGTCCTCTTATTTTACATCAGTTGTAGAGTTTGTTCTGTCACTCTTCAGATCTAGTTTTGTGGTATTTAGGATGATTTATAGTTATCTAGTTGTGTTCATGGTAATAGACAAGCCTAAGGACCTCCTACTCTGCCATCATCTTCCTCACAACTATCAGTTTGTTTGTTTGTTTTCCTGTTCAGCAATACTTTCTTTTCAATCGTTCAGCAAATTACCAGCACTGAGAATTATTTCTTTCCTTTTATATATTTAGAAATCTTGATATATGCTTCTGAAACAGTTTGCGACAAACTCATAAACTAAAATCCATTAGACTAATAGCAACAAAATGTCTCATATCATAAGGGAAAGGTCCATATCCTTGGTTAAGCAGGAGACTTGCATAAATACAGTTAAATACAGTTTTGCCTTTGGCAGTTGGTGTGAGTTGAGGCTGCATAGTTCATTACGCTTCCTAATAAACTTGGCTAATTCCTTGAATTCTACTGAAGAATTCATTTTACCACTAGAAAGTTGAAATTTTCATTGAAAAAGAATTTATTCCTTTTTTCTGTTTCTTAATCATGTTTTTTTCTTTACTCTTCTTCCTTATTTCCTTCACTTCTTGCTCTCTCCTTTACTCTGTCTTTTCCTTATCTTCTTTCTTTCCTTTCTTCTTCCTTCTACTTTTATTTCTGCAGTGAACTGAAAAACACAACCTAACCCTTGTCAGGAAATCTATCTGTCATGTATGAAATAGTAAACTCACAGCACAGGGCTATTAAAATGTGGTTACTGGCAATGGAGTAAGTGTGACAAAACCACAACACTTCTATTTTTGTGAGCCCATAAGAGTAAAGAAACCACAACTGATACAACTGATAGAGCAACTTCATCAGGATACAGACATCAATATCCACCTACCCTGGTTGAACAATTAAAGTAAAATTCAGCCTCTGAATTGCCTCCATTTCAAAGAAAGATGAGAGAAACTTTATAATAAAATAAGAAACAGCTTGAAAGTTAAATGATTTCAGATGAAAGGAAGGGTAACATAATTTTAATACTGCTCACTCATGTCAGTCTCTAGGATTCCTAATCATAACTATGCTACAGTCTCCAAAAGACAGCATCAGCAACAGAAAATAATTTTAAATAGGTCAATATCAATAAAACCTTGATTTTTGATGCTTCTTTCCATTGTGTTCTTCTGCTTTTATAGTTTTTATGCTTTTTTTTCAATTTATTTATTTTCAGAAAAACAATATTCATTATTTTTTCACTGCACCCAGTGCTCCATGCAATCCGTGCCCTCTATAATACCCACCACCTGGTACCCCAACCTCCTACACCCCTGCCACTTCAAACCCCTCAGATTGTTTTTCACAGTCCATACTCTCTCATGATTCACCTCCCCTTCCAATTTCCCCCAGCTCCCTTCTCCTCTCTAACACCCCTTGTCCTCCATGCTATCTGTTATGCTCCACAAATAAGTGAAACCATATGATAGTTGACTCTCTCTGCTTGACTTATTTCACTCAGCATAATCTCTTCCAGTCCCGTCCATGTTGCTACAAAAGTTGGGTATTCATCCTTTCTGATGGAGGCATAATACTCCAGAGTGTATATGGACCACATCTTCCTTATCCATTCATCCGTTGAAGGGCATCTTGGTTCTTTCCACAGTTTGGTGACCATGGCCATTGCTGCTATAAACATTGGGGTACAGATGGTCCTTCTTTTCAAGACATCTGTATCTTTGGGGTAAATACCCAGGAGTGCAATTGCAGGGTCATAGGGAAGTTCTATTTTTAATTTCTTGAGGAATCTCCACACTGTTCTCCAAAGAGGCTGCACCAACTTGCATTCCCACCAACAGTGTAGGAGGGTTCCCCTTTCTCCACATCCTCTCCAACACATGTTGTTTCCTGTTTTGTTAATTTTGGCCATTCTAACTGGTGTAAGGTGATATCTCAATGTGGTTTTAATTTGAATCTGCCTGAGGCCAAATGATGATGAACATTTTTTCATGTGTCTGATAGCCATTTGTATGTCTTGATTGGAGAAGTGTCTGTTCATATCTTCTTCCCATTTATTGATATGTTTGCCTGTTTCATGTGTGTTCAGTTTGAGGAGTTCATTATAGATCCTGGATATCAATCTTTTTTCTGTACTGTCATTTGCAAATATCTTCTCCCATTCCGTGGGTTGCCTCTTTGTTTTTTTGACTGTTTCCTTTGCTGTACAGAAGCTTTTGATTTTCATGAAGTCCCAAAAGTTCATTTTCGCTTTTGTTTCCTTTGCCTTTGGAGACATATCTTGAAAGAAGTTGCTGTGGCTGATATTGAAGAGATTACTGCCTATGTTATCCTCTAGGATTTGATGGATTCCTGTCTCATGTTGAGGTTTTTTATTCATTTTGAGTTTATCTTTGTGTACGGTGTAAGAGAATGGTCGAGTTTCATTCTTCTACATATAGCTGTCCAGTTTTCCCAGTACCATTTATTGAAGAGACTGTCTTTTTTCCACTGTGTATTTTTTCCTGTTTTGTCCAAGATTAATTGACCATAGAGTTGAGGGTCCTCCCATACAAATTTTCGGATTATTTGCTCCAGCTCTTTGAAGAATACCGGTGGAATTTAATTGGAATAGCATTAAAAGTATATATTGATCTAGGCAGTATAGACATTTTAACAATGTTTATTCTTTTGATCCAAGAGCATGGAATGGTCTTCCATCTTTTTGTGTCTTCTTCAGTTTCTTTCATGAGTGTTTTGTAGTTCTTCGAGTACAGATCCTTTACTTCTTTGGTTAGGTTTATTCCCAGGTAGCTTATGGTTCTTGGTGCTATAGTAAATGGAATCGATTCTGTAATTTCCCTTTCTGTATTTTCATTGTTAGTGTATAAGAAAGTCACTGATTTCTGCACATTGACTATGCTTTTATAGTTTTAAAAAATATTTATTTGTGTTTCCATTATCTGTCCTCTACATAATATATTAAAGAATTTCTTAAATTATAGCTTCCAAGAACATCAATATAATGGATTTATTTCATAAATTTAACTTGTTAATCCGTGTGATGTACTCTTAATCTACAGCTAAATCTTTAAAGATATATCAGTTTTCTTGAAGTCTCTAAACCCAAATTCTAATGCCTAAGTGTATTATTAATGCCCAGGGTAGTATTATCAATTTAATTGCTATTCTTGACCTTTATTATTTGGGCTACATTCTTTCTTCTCCTCTAGACAATCAGTGACTACAGCAAATGTTTTCTTTGAAAAAATGGATAGTTCTTCCATTGAATATGATTACAAGCTTCTATGCATTGTAGCTTACTAAGATTTGAATCATTCTACAGTACTGAACACAGAGGATGCAAATTGGAACTGAGACTAGAAACACACTCAGACAAATTGAAAGAACCAAGTCTCTAATTTCCCAAACAAGAACTGCTGTTGGAAGCTTGGTATGTGAACTACGTGAAGAGATGTCACACAGTATCCTTCCTAATCAATCTCCCACAGCTCCCTTTACAATCACTCCCCCCTATACAACCACTTTTAGTTACTTGTAAATTAAATAAATCTCCAACAGAAGTAGATTCTTTTTCCATTCAGTAATGAATGTTTGAGGAGTTAAGATTGTGGAAAGCAAGAGGATCCTATGCTTGCTTCATCCCCCAAACACAGCTAGATAAATACCAAATCGTTATGAACACCCAGGAAATTGATCTGAGGACTGAAAGAACAAACAACACAACTAGAGGGAGAAAAATGGCCACACAGTGGAAAGTAAGAGATGCAGAGATGTGATTTGGGAGAGAAAAGTTATGCCAGTGTGCAGAGGGGAGGAAGCCCTGATCAGGGAAAGAGGAGAGAAAGAGAGGGAGAAAGAGTGAATAGAACACAGGGCATTACACAAGAAAAATACATCCCCAAAACTACTGATAGGGAAAAACAGAGGCTGATTATTGTAAGTTTTTACAAGCAGTAGAGCTCAAAGCCTAAAGTTTTAGAAGTCCACACTATTACTGGGTGGACCCTGATGGTATAGATTTGCTACTGTGAAGGAGAGCAGAGGCCGATGATCTGGGTCACACTGGCAGAGAAAGTTCCCCTTCCTGGAGTGCATTTGGGAGAGGTGGCACTGCTTCTCCAGGGACAAAAAAGCAGGCTGCCACAATTGAACTACTTTGGTCATTAGCATATGAGCAGAGATGCCTGATGAGTAAAGTTAACCTGGACTCCAGCTATTTATTGTACTTTATCATAAAGTCCAATTCCATGTGCTTTCATGTGACTCCTTTTCTTAAACAAAACAGCACTAGCCCCAGTGTGGTAAGACCCTCTCCCAGGGTATTAGCATGGGTTTGTGTCATACCATGTTCCTAAAATGGGAGTTTTAAAACTCAGACAGTACACTTGAGATAATATGCAGGAGTACTGCCTTGCCACGTCGGCAGACACCTTAGACACATACAGGGAGAAGGCAGGAATCTGAGGGATGTCTGGGACAAATGAGGGGACATTATTCACTCATCTACGAGAGTTTGCTGAATAGAAATAGTTGCAAACTCTGCTCTCTGGATACAGCAGAGACACCATTTCTCTCTCACAAATCAGCACAGAGGGACTTCAGTGAGCAGCACACCACCCCACAGTGAAAACTTGATCTGCTTTCCCCCAGACCTCACTCCATTGTGTTGTTGCTTCTGAACTACAGCAAGTACTCTTAAGAGTCAAAGCAACAAGATGCCCCTCCCCAGAAGACTAGCACGACCTCCCTACACACAACAGATCTGTTGATCATAGAGTGTTGCAAAACCTCACTTCTAGGGGAAATAGGACCTAGCCTCTTGTAATAAGCACACCAAAGAACACCTAGATAATAAAACTTGCTACACACTGGATGAGGTCCAAATACTCTCCACCACAGGCAAGGAGAAACTGTGCAGAAGACTGATCTGAAAGGAAAAGGAAGAAAAACACAAAAGAACAGTGCACACAGCATATATTAGAAACACTTCCTGGGTTCCAGGCACTGAATAGTGAAAGGCCTCTTCTTAATATAGCTGTTACTCTCAGGATCAGAAAATATACAGGCTTTCATTGCAAACAGAAGACACATCCCTAAACAGAATACCAAGATGGGGGTAATTCACCCCAAAATAACAAGTACAGATCATTTCCAGGGGGTTAATCAAACAGATATAAATAATATGACTGAACCAGAAATTGAAACAATCTTAAGAATATTATCTGGGCTTCAGAAAAGCATAAAAGACTCCAAGGATTCCCTTAGGGCAGAGATAAAAGATCTAAAACCTAGTCAGGCCAGGCACCTGGGGGGCTCAGTTGGTTAAGCGACTGCCTTCGGCTCAGGTCATGATCCCGGAGTCCTGGGATTGAGTCCCGCATTGGGCTCCCAGCTCCATGGAGAGTCAGCTTGTCCCTCTGACCTTCTCCCCTCTCATGTTATCTCTCTCTCACTCTCTCTCTCAAATAAATAAAAAAAAATCTTTAAAACCTAGTCAGGCTGAAATTTTGAAAAATGCTATAACCAAGATGCAAAACCAACTGGATGGAATGACCACAGGATGGAATGAAGCAGAGAAATGAATAGGTGATATAAGAAACTATGGAAAAGAATGAAGCTTAAAAAAAGAAGGAAAGAAAAATATTAGATCACCAGGGTAGACTCAGGGAATGCAGCTATTCCATAAAGCATAACATTTATATCATAGGAGTCACAGAAGATGAAGAGAGGGAAAAGGGGGAAGAAAGTTTATTTGAACAATGTTTAGTTTAAAACTACACTAATGTAGGGAAGGACACAGACACCAAAATGTAGGATATACAGAGAAATCTCATCAAAATAAACAAAAGCAGGGCAACAACAAGATATATCATAGTAAAATTTGCACAACACAGAGATAAGAAAAGAATCCTGAAATCAGAAAAGAAAATGCTAACCTAAGGGAAGATAAATGAGTTTAGTAGCAGATCTAGCCATAGAAATTTGGCAGGTCAGAGGACAGTGATATGATATATTCAGGTGTTGAATGGGAAAAATATGCAGCCAGGAATACCTTATCCAGCAAGACTCTCATTCACAATAGGAGAGATAAAGAGCTTCCCAGACAAACAAAATCTAAAGGAGTTAGTGACCACTAAACCAGCTCTGCAAGAAACATTAAAGGGGACTCTTTGCATGGGAAAGGAAGAACAAATTCAACAAAGAGTAGAAAAGAAGAAAGAAAATTTCCAGAAATACTGACTTTATGGGTAATACAATGGCACTAGCTTTGCATCTCTAATCATTCTGAATGTAAATTGGACTAAATGTTCCAAAGAAAAGACATAGGGATAAAATCAAAATGGATTAAAAAAAAAAATCTATATGATGTGTACAGGAGACTCATTTTAGAGCTAAAGACACTGCAGATTTAAAGTGAGGGAATGGAGAAACATCAATCATGTGAATAAACATCAACAGAAAGCCAAAGTAGCAGTAGTTATATCAGACAAACTATATTTAAAACAAAAGACTGTAACAAGCGATGAATTAGGGCACTATATCAAAATAAATGGGTCTATCCAATAAAAAGATCTAAAAATTATAAATAGTCATGCACCCAACCTGGGACCACTCAAATATGTAAATGAAATTAATAGCAAACTTAAAAAAAACTCATTGATAATAATATAATAATAATAAGGGACTTTAACACCCCACTTACAGCAATGGAGAGATCACCTAAGCAGAAAATCACTTAACGAAACAATGGCTTTGACTGACACACTGGACCAGATGGACTTAACAGATATATTCAGAACATTCCATCCTAAAACAACAAATGTACAAATTCTTTTTAACAGCACATGAAACATTCTCCAGAATAGATCACATACTGGATCACAAATCAAGCCTTAACAAGTACAAAGACGGAGATCATATTATGCATATTTTGAGACCATAATGCTATGAAACTCAAAGTAATCACAAGAAAAAAAATTGTAAACACCACAAATACATGGAGGTTAAAGAGTATCTAACTAAAGAATGAATGGGTCAACCAAAAAACTAAAGAATAAATAAAAGAACACATAGAAGCAAATGAAAATGAAAACATGACAGTCTAAAACCTCTGGGATGCAGCAAAAGCAGTCTTGATGGGGAAGTACACAGCAATGAAGTCATACCTCAAGAAGCAAAAAAAGTTTCAAATGCACAACTTAACCTTACAACTAAAGGAGTTAGAAAAGGAATAACAAATAAAGCTTAAGGACATCAGAAGGAAAATAATAAATATTAGAACAGAAATAAATGATATAGAAACAAAAAATACACAGTAGAACAAATCAATGAAACTAGGAGCTTTCTCTTTGATAGAATTAACAAAATTGATAAACCCCTAGCCAGATTTATCAAAAAGAAAAGAGATGGACCCAAATAAATAAAATAATCAAAAAAAGAGGAGATATCACAAGTAATACCAAAGACATTCAAACAATTAAAAGGGAATATTATGAAAAATTATATGGCAGCAAACAAGGCAATCTGAAAAAAAAATGGATAAATTCCTAGAAACTTATAAACTACCAAAACTGAAATGGGAAGAAATAGAAAATTTGAACTGATACATAACCAGCAAGGAGTTGAATCAGTAATCATAAATCTCCTAACAAACAAAAGGACAGTGTCTAATGCTTCCCAGAGGAATTCTAGCAAGCATTTAAAGAAGAGTTAATACTTATATTTCTCAAAATGTCCCAAAAAATAGAAATAAAAAGAAAACTTCTAAACTCATTCTACAAGACTGACATCACCCTGATGCCAAAGCCAAAAACCTCAGTAAAAAAGAGAACTACAGGCCAATATCTCTCATAAACAAGGAATCAAAAATTCTCAACAATATGCTAGCAAATAGAACCCATAGAACATTAAAAAAAATTATTCAACATGATCAAGTGGGATTTATTCCTGGGACACAAAGTTAGTTCAATACTTGTAAATCAATCAATGTGATACACCACATTAATAAAAGAAAGGATAAAAATGATATGAGCCCCTCAATACATGCAGAAAAAATCATTTGACAAAGTAAAGCACCCATTCTTGATAAAAATCCTAAGCAAAGTAAGGATAAAGGGAACATACCTCGAGATCATAAAGACCATATAGGAAGCCCCCACAGCCAATATCATCCTCAATAGGGAAAAACTTAGAGCTTTTCCTGTAAGGTCAGGAAAAAGAGATGTCAACTCTCACCATTTTTATTTAACATAATACTGAAAGTCCTAGCCTCAGTAATCAGAAAACAAAAAGAACTAAAATGCATCCAAATCATCAAAGAATAATTCGAACTTTCACTGTTTGCAGACATGATACCTTATGTAGAAAACACAAAGTCTCCACCAAAAAAATCCAAGAACTGATTCACAAATTCAACAAAGTTTCAGGATACAAAATCAATGTGCAGAAATATATTTCATTTCTATACACCAATAATGAAGCAGTGGAAAGAGAAATCAAGAAATCAATCCCATTTACAATAGCACCAAAACCCATAAGATATATAGGAGGTGAACCAAAAAGATGAAAGATCTGTCCTCTAATAACTATAGAAATAACACTTATAAAAGAAATGGAAAATGACATGGAAATGGAAAGAAATGGAAAAATTGTCCATGCTCATTGATTGGAAGGACAAACATTGTTAAAATGTCTACACTACTCAAAACAATCTATACATTTAATGCAACCCTTATGAAAATAACATAAACATTCTTCCACAGTCTTAGAATAAACAATCCTAAAATTTGTATGGGACCAAAAAAAAAAAAAAAAAAAAAAAAGACCCCAACTGGCCATAACAATCTTAAAAAAGAAAAAGTAAAGCTGGTGGCATCACAATTCTGAACTTCAAACTATATTACAAAGCTGTAATCATCAAGACACTATGGTACTGCCACAAAAACAGACATATAGTTCAAAGAACAGAATAGAAAACTAAGAAATGGATTTATAAACATATGGCCAATATCTTCTCCCATTCCGTGGGTTGCCTCTTTGTTTTGTTTTGTGTTTCCTTTGCTGTGCAGAAGCTTTTGATTTTAATGAAGTCCCAAAAGTTCATTTTCGCTTTTGTTTCCTTTGCCTTTGGAGACATATCTTGAAAGTTGCTGTGGCTGATATCGAAGAGATTACTGCCTATGTTCTCCTCTAGGATTCTGATGGATTCCTGTCTCATGTTGAGGTCTTTGATCCATTTTGAGTTTATCTTTATGTACGGTGTAAGAGAATGGTTGAGTTTCATTCTTCCCAGCACAATTTATTGAAGAGACTTTTTTCCACTGTATATTTTTTCCTGTTTTGTTGAAGATTCTTTGACCATAGAGTTGAGGGTCCATATCTGGGCTCTCTGCTCTTTTCCACTTGTCTATGTTTCTGTTTTTATGCCAGTACCATGTTGTCTTGGTGATCACAGCTTTGTAGTAAAGCTTGAAATCCAGTAACATGATGCCCCCAGTTTTATTTTTGTTTCTGAACATTTCCTTAGAGATTCAGGGTCTCTTCTGGTTCCATACAAATTTCTGGATTATTTGCTCCAGCTCTTTGAAACATATGGCCAAATAAACTTTGATAAATCAGAAAAGAATATCCAATGGAAAAAAGTCTCTTCAATTAATGGTGCTAGGGAAAGTGGACAGCAACATGCAAAAGAATGACACTGGACCAGTTTCGTATACTATACATAAAACAAATTCAAAATAGATGAAAGACCTAAATGTGAGACAGGAAAACATCAAAATCCTAGAGGTGAACCTGAGTAGCAACCTCTTTGACTTTGGCCCTAGCAACGTCCTACTAGACACATCTCTTGAGGCAAGGGAAACAAAAGCAAAAATGTACTGGGAATTCGTCAAGATAAAAAAAACTGCACAACAAAGGAAACAATCAACAAAGCTAAAATGCAGCCCATAGAATTGGAGAAGACATCTGCAAGTGACATATCTGATAAATAGTTAGTACCCAAATGCTATAAAGAAATTAATCAAACTCAATACCCACAAAACAAATAATCCGGTTAAGAAACGGGCAGAAGACATGAATAGACATTAGAAATTTTTCCTAAGAAGACATCCAGATGACCAAAAGACACATGAAAAGATGCTCAATATCACTCATCAGCAGAGAAATACAAATCAAAACCACTATAAGATATCCCCTCTTATCTGTCAGGATGGCTAAAATTAACAGCACAGAAAACAAAATATTGTTGGTGAGGATGTGGAGAAAGGGAGATCCTTCTCACACTTCTGGTGGGAATGCAAGCTGGTACAGCCAATATTGAAAATAGTATGGAGAATTCTCAAAAAGTTAAAAATAAGGCTACCCTGTGATCAAGCAACTGCACTACTAAGTATTTACACAAAGGATACAAAAATAAAGGTTTAAAAGAGCACATGATGTTTAGGTAGCATTATCTTCAATAGCCAAATTTGTAGAAAGATCCCAAAACAAATAATGAACTCTTGCCATTTGCAATGACATTGATGGAGCTTGAGAGTATTTTGTTAAGCAAAATATGTCAGAGAAAGACAAATACCATATGATTTCATTCATATGTGGATTTTAAGAAACAAAATAGATGAACATACAGTAAGGAGGGAAAAAAAAACAGAGTGGGAGGCAAACCATAAGGAGCTTATAACTATAGAGATCAAACTGAGGGTGGCTTGGCAGGGACAGGGAAGGGGAGGGACTACATGGGTAATGGCTATTAGTGAGGGCACGTCTTGTGATGAATACTGCATGTTATATGTAAGTGATAAATCACTACATTCTACTCCTGAAGCCAACATTGCACTATATGTTACCTAACTAGAATTTAAATAAAAACTTTAAAAATAATAATGAATACTTGACATTTACCTTCCTGGATGAAGAATGATCCAATACTCAAATCCAGCAGTAGTTTAAGGCATCCTAAAAAAAAATCACTCAAGCCAAAAACATTTGCTGGATAGAAGTTAATGTTTTTACTGAATTTTATTAAGTGCGCAGGTGACAAGGTGATAAAAACATTTCAAAAACTTTTTTTAAGGGATTTCATAAGGGTTGGCAATTAGGTAATTAGGTAAAGATAACTTACAATGTTTATTAAAACATTTAATCCTGTCAACAAGTTCCTGATATAACATGCATAAAAAAAGAAAGAATTTAATGTTGTGATATCAGGGTATTTCATTTACTATTTTCTAGAGTTTCATTTAACCTCATGAAAGAAAGAAAAACAGGTACATATAATGAATCTGTACCATATTGACTTTTTTTATAAAAACTTTCAGAGATAATTTTTTTTAATTATTGCAGGTCTTCAAATTCTTTCCTTCCTTTTTTCTGATTTCCTGTCAGTCCTGCATCAAACTTATGAGGCTGTGTGGTACAGGGATAAAGGGTATGGACTATGAAGCCAGAACTGGAAATTGGGAAATCAGGAAATTCCATTACTTATTAATCATGTAACTTTGAGTACACAAATGAACCTTCTTGTGCCTCATATTTCTTGTCTATAAAATAGGAATAATAATAATAGCATTTATTTCATAGACCTGTTGCTTACATTCAACAAGTTCAAAATATGCAAAAGCACTCAGGTTAATGCCTGGCAAATATTAAGGAATATAAGTGTCTGCTAAAATTATTATTCTTATAACCCAACTATCATTGCAATAACATCAAAAGGAATTTGTTTACATTTGCTTTTTGGGGATAGAAAATCTGTAAAATCTACTTAAAAAATGAAACTTCAAAATTTAGAAGTTTGCACAGGTGAGTGTCCGTGCTCTGATTTCTTTTGAATCAATGTAAAAAGGAATAAGTTCTTGCTCCATCAGATACTATAATTGCTCTGAGAAATAGTACCAGATTTAAAGATACTTCTGGTTTCATATTGTGCCAGCTAATGAAATTCATATTAATGCTAATTTCAAATTAATTTTAAAATGCTTATCAAAGGGCTGGCATTTGAGCAAGATTAAACTAACAGAATCTTATACCTCATTAATTTCTCCAAAATATGTGTTGTTCTTTGATATGTATTGGTAAAAGAGTGGTATATAAAGAAGTGGTCAGGCTTTTAATTTAAGTCATCCTGGGCCCTGTTGCCTATGTTTAAACTTGTCTTCTTTTTTACTAATTCTTATTGTAAGCTTTTAGCCTCTCTTCATGGCCCCTTTACTTCCAATTCACACTAAATGATCACACTTGCTACTGTTAAGAGTGTGAGAATGTCAGCAAGGTCATTCCTTCCCATAGACGCACTAGAGAATTCATGCAAAGATATGAAGTAAAGCCTTTACTGCATTTTCCCTCAATAAAATGCAATCTTTTGATGACACAGCTTTTGAAATTATCCAGCAAACTTACCTTCTTTCTTAAGTGTGCATAATTTTTGCAAATGCAATTACTTCATCTTTGAAGCTTTACTTCATTTGAGATTTAAGGAATGAGATTAAACGATTCTTTGCTAAGTATAAATTCAAAAATTGGAGATCAACAGAATGAAAGAAGAGAAAATGAAAATAGGAGTCTAAATCTAGAGATACTAAATCATAGAGTGGTTTATTTCTGGACTTTGAATAGTTTAAATTACAAAGTACTTTCTGTATGATGTTTCCTTTTTATTTCATGAGTTACTGTAATAATAATTTATAATTTATTAGTGAGCATAAATTACTAAAAGCATAATTTAATAAGCATAAATAAATAAATTAATAAGCAAATTACCAAATAAGCTTAAATACTAAATAAGCTTAAGGATAAATTACTAAAAGTTTGTTTAAAACTGTAGCATTAAGCAAAATATAACCTATGTACAAACACAAACATGCTTTTCTTATCCTCATTCTTTTCCTATGATACAATCGTATAAATTAGATGGGATAAAATGAATAGATTATGGTATGTTGCATTGATAGAATTATCAAATAGAAATTGCCATTATGAAATTTTAGTCTTCTCTTAACCAAATGCAAAAAGACAAAGAAATATTCAGAATTTAAATCTATCTTTTAAAAAATGTTCAGCTCATCATAATTGCTAAGACCACAGCTAATCCTCTGATGAGAACAGTATAGTAGTTCTATTTTTATTTACTTATATTTATATTTATTTATTTATATTTATTTTAGAGATGCCAGTGTTATGTGACTACTGATAACATTTCTTTACAGAACTAAAAATGACTCGATACATTATCTTAAGACACATATACAAAAATAGTAGCAAACACAGATGCTATAATCATTAATTTGCAGATCAACTAACCCATTCAGAAGTTGTGTTCAGTAGTTAAGTGGAATTATAATCAAAATTATCTTCATTTTACTCCTTAGGTATTAAAGTACTTATTGAAATACACCGCTAAGTATTAGATCTGATCATACACAAATAGAATGAATAGCTGGTAGTGTGAGACCACACCAATAATTATGATATGTAGATACAATTTAGTATCCTGGAAAAAGTATTTAATGGAAAGTGGTATTTATTAACTGGATACTACTGATCTTGAAGAACGAAAGCATTGTCAAAATAAAATCATAGTATTATTATTTTTTAAAATTTATTTTTTATTTATTTTCAGCATAACAATATTCATTATTTTTGTACCACACCCGCCCTCTATAGTACCCACCACCTGGTACCCTGAACTCCCACCTCCCGCCCCTTCAAAATGCTCAGATTGTTTTTCAGAGTCCATAGTCTCTCATGGTTCACCTCCCCTTCCAATTTCCCCCAACTCCCTTCTCCTCTCTAACTCCCCATGTCCTCCATGCTATTTGTTATTCTCCACAAATAAGTGAAACCATATGATAATTGACTCCTTCTGCTTGACTTATTTCACTCAGCATAATCTCTTCCAGTCCCGTCCATGTTGCTACAAAAGTTGGGTATTCATCCTTTCTGATGGAGGCATAATACTCCAGAGTGTATATGGACCACATCTTCCTTATCCATTCATCCATTGAGGGGCATCTTGGTTCTTTCCACAGTTTGGCGACCGTGGCCATTGCTGCTATAAACATTGGGGTATAGATGGTCCTTTTAAAACGACATCTGTATCTTTGGGATAAATACCCAGGAGTGCAATGGCAGGGTCATAGGGAAGCTCTATTTTTAATTTATTGAGGAATCTCCACACTGTTCTCCAAAGAGGCTGCACCAACTTGCATTCCCACCAACAGTGGAAGAGGGTTCCCTTTTCTCCACATCCCCTCCAACACATGTTGTTTCCTGTCTTGCTAATTTTGGCCATTCTAACTGGTGTAAGGTGATATCTCAATGTGGTTTTAAGTTGAATCTCCCTGAGGGCTAGTGATGATGAACATTTTTTCATGTGTCGGATAGCCATTTGTATGTCTTCATTGGAGAAGTGTCTGTTCATATCTTCTGCCCATTTTTTTGATATGATTGTCTGTTTTGTGTGTATTGAGTTTGTAGGTATAATCTCTTGAAAGCTGCTAGGACAAAGAGGCTCCTTACTTACAGAGGAAAGCTCATCAGAATAACGTCAGACCTGTCCACAGAGATCTGGAAAGCCAGAAAGGGCTGGCAAGATATATTCAGGGCACTAAATGAGAAGAACATGCAGCCAAGAATACTTTATCCAGCAAGACTGACATTCAAAATGGATGGAGAGATAAAGAGTTTCCAAGACTGGGAAGGCTTAAAAGACTATGACCAAGCTGACACTGTAGGAAATATTTAGGGGGTGGTCCATAAAAGAGGAAAAACCCCAAGAATAGCATTGAACAGAAATATAGAGACAATCTACAGAAAGAAAGACTTCAAAGGTAACACGATGTCAATAAAAACATCTATCAATAATCAGTCTCAATGTTAATGGGCTAAATGTGCCCATAAAATGGCGCAGGGTTGCAGATTGGATAAAATGACAGGACCCATCCATATGTTGTTTACAAGAGACCCATTTTGAACCTAAAGATAGACCCAGACTGAAAGTGAAGGGATGGAGAAGCATCTTTCATGCCAATGGGCCTCAAAAGAAGGCTGGGGTAGTGATTCTCATATCAGATAAATTAGATTTTAAACTAAAGACTGTAGTCTGAGATACAGAATGACACTACATCATTCTTAAAGGGACTATCCACCAAGATGATCTAATAATTGTAAATATCTATGCCCCCAATATGGGAGCAGCCAATTACATAAGAAAACTGTTAATCAAGATAAAGAGTCATATTGATATGAATACACTAATAGTAGGAGATCTTAACATGCCTCTCTCAGAAATAGACAGATCATCGAAGCACAAAATCAATAAAGAAACAAGAGCATTGAATGACACATTGGACCAGATGGACCTCATAGATATATACAGAACATTCCACCCTAAAACAACAGAATACTCATTCTTCTCAAGTGCACATGGAACTTTCTCAAGAATAGACCACATACTGGGTCACAAATCAGGACTCAGCCAATACCAAAAGACTGAGATTATTCCCTGCATATTCTCAGATCACAATGCTTTGAAACTGGAGCTCAATCACAAGGAAAATTTCAGAAGGAACTCAAACACCTGGAAGCTAATGACCACCTCGCTCAAGAATGCTTGTATCAACCAGGAGATCAAAGAAGAACTGAAACAATTCATGGAAACCAATGAGAATGAAGACACTTTGGTGCAAAACCTATGGGATACAGCAAAGGTGGTCCTAAGGGGGAAATACATAGCTATCCAAGCCTCTCTCAAAAAAAATCATATTATTATTTAAAGACTGGTGAGAAATGAACAGCCAAAAGCACTAAGGCACTTATACCAATATATCATAAAAATTTTACCTACCATTTGCATAGTTTTTTAGATATCAGACTGACTATGGAGCCATAATTTTAAAACAATTCATGAACATTTTATAAGGAAATATTAGCTACCATATGTGAACTTTTACTTAAATTTAATTTTCAGGTAAACTGGGTGTTAAACAGAAAGTCTATGTTAATGAAAATCTTTTCCAATGGATATATATATATATATATATATATATATATACTCAGCCATCAAAAAGAATGAATCCTTGCCATTTCTGACAATGTGGATGGAACTGGAGTGTTATATGTTAAACAAAAGGAAGATAAATATATAATTTCACTCATATGTGGAATTTAAGAAACAAAACAATTGAACATAGAGGAAGGGAAGGAAAAATAAAATAAGGTGAAAACAGAGAGGGAAGCAAACCATAAAAGACTCTTAACTACAGAGAACAGAGTTTCTGGAGGAGAGGTGGGGGGGATGGGCTAAATGAGTGATGGGTAGTAAGGAGGGCATTTGTTGGGATGAACAGAGGGTGTTCATGAGAAATCACTAAATTCTAATTCTGAAATAAATACTACACTCTATGTTAACTAACTTTAATTTAAATTAAGTAGTAATAATAATAAAAGTTAAGATTGTCTTATGAAGCATCACTAAATTCCCATTATATTCCAAGACACAGTAAGACCAAACTTCTGTATGCATTGAGCTCCTATATGGCTAGCACTATAGCGTCTATAGCTCTATTCCTATAACTATACAATCAAAATTGGTGAGTAGAATGATGTTTCTGAAGCCCTAAGAATTCAATGACCCAAATGAAGTTGCATTTATGTTAACTTTACTATGCTAGCTAAGGCAGGCAATGAAATGGACCTATATTCTTTAAAATATTTTCAATAAAGACTGAAAACACAAACATATGATTAACATCAATTAGGTGGAACCCCCTTACCTCATCTTTCTAGTCCATCAAGATTTTTAATGTAAGCCAGTCCACATACCACAAAATAATTACTATTTGGAACAAATAAGAGTTTGATTATCTAAAATCAATTGTAGACTCCATCTTCCAGGAGCTTGGGAAGACAGTAGAGTAGGAGGACCCTGAGCTCACTCCAGGGAATGTTTAAAGCTAGATATCAACAACATCCAAGTCAAAAAACCAGAGAGCAGTTTGAAGACTGGCAGAAAAATTTCCACAACTAAATATAGAGAGGAAGCTGCATCTGAAAGGTAAGAAATGTCAGAAAAGTGAAGAGAGGCTGCTCACAGAAGGGAAGGGAACTGAATGTGTGGAGAAGGCAGAGAAAAGAACACTCACACCAGGTATCCCGCATGGGGGAATCTAATCCCTATAAAGTTTGGCTTTAAAAACCAAAAGGACTAAATTTTATGAGATTGTAAAACCACCAGGACTTTGGAGCCTGGAGCTTTAATAGTCAGCTGACTGAAAACTGGATGAGCCAGGAGGGCCAGTGAGAGAAGAGAGCAATAGCTGGAAGGCTGCCCTTAAAGAGATGGCAGGTTGTGTGGAGAAACAACATAAAAACAGTACTTTACACAATGCCAGGGGCAAGCCAGAGACAAATCTGTTTATTAAAATGTTGGAGAACTGTGGAGAACTTTTCTGGAAATGAGGAAGCTGGCAGGCACCATTTTCCTCTCCTGACCCCCAACATAAGTACAGAGCCATCTAAAGGAGTCAGGGCTGCACAGACATTTGTACTCTTGTCCAAGACTCAGGGAAAATTTTTTTAAAGTTGTGTGACTGTCCTGCCTAGCAACCAGGTGCACAGCTGTCACCATGCACCACACACAGGTGCACATCCCCAGTCACCATCACACAGGGGACCCAGTCACACCCTGCCACTATAACATACTACACCCAAACTCATTCCTCTGGCCACACTGTCATAGACTCCAGCTGCTGCAGGGCTTGGAGGATCCACCATACAACTAGAGGTCTAACACTGTTTTTCCTAACACTGCCACATGACTCTCAAGATCCACAGCAGACATACCTCAGAACTGACCTGCTTGGGACCCACTGACACCACAGAGAGGAAGCATAATCAATAACAGGCAGATAATAACTTCCAATGAATGCACTGAAAGAAAAAGTGACTGAGACACATCAAGACATAAGTAACACACATAGGATATTCTTCTGAATTGCTAGGTTCTGGTGAACAGGGGACACTAAACTGCAGGCACTTCAGGACCCCTCTTCATAAAGTCACTACTTTCAAAAGTAGAAGACACAGCTGACTTTTTTAACACAGAAACAGACACAAAAAGGAAGGGGAAAAAAGGAGGCAGAGAAAATTAAAGAAGACAGGCCACAGCCAGAAATAAAAGAAAAAAAGTTATAAGTAACATGCCTGATAGAGAATTTAAATCACTTATCATAAGAACACTCAGTGGACTTGAGAAGATTGGAACATAAGAGACTCTTAACAAAAAAAAAAAAAAAGAGAGAGAGAGAGAGAGATAACATAACAGAAATAAAGGGCTCAATAAATGAAATGAGAAAAACACTTGATGGAATGAATAACAAGATAGAAGAAGCAGAGAAGTGAATTAGTGACCTAGAAGACAGGGTAAAGGAAAGTGATCAAATTGAATAAAGAAGAGGAAAACATTACACAAAATGAGAATAGTTTAGGGAACTCACTGTCTTCATGAAATACAATAACATTTGTATTTCAGCAGCCCTAGAAGAAGAAAGAGAGAAAAGGTAGCACCAAATTTATTTGAAGAACTAATACCTGAAAACTTCCCTAATCTGGGGAAGGAAACAAATATCTAGATTCAAAAGACACAGGTAACCCACATCAATTTTTTTTAAAAGCAGACAAAAACCAAGACATGTATTAATTAAATTGGCAAAATATGGGGATAAATAAAAAAATCTGGAAGCAACAAGACAAAAAGTAGTCAGTAACTTAAAAGGGAAAACATATGTCTAGCTGGATATTTTTCAATGGAAACTTTGCAAGCCAAAAAGAAGCAACAGGATACATTCAAAATGCTGAATGGGAAAAATCTGCATCCAAGAGTACTCTATCCCACAAGGCTATTATTCAAAACAGAAGGAGAGATTAAAAATAAATAAATAAAAAGTTTCTAAACAAGCAAAAACTAAAGGGTTTTGTGAACACTAAACCAAACTTGCAAGAAATATTAAATTGGTTACTTTGAGTGCAAAAACGAAATAAAAAGTTACAGTGTAAAAGTAGAAAACACAGGGATATTTGGGACGATGGCAGCAGAATAAGGGACATTGTTTCATCTGGTCCCTCGAATTTTTTGGATATCTATCAAACCATTCTGAACACACACAAATTCAACTGAGATGTAAGATTTATCTGGATCCCTACAAACAGAAAAACAACTACTTTTTACAAGGTAGGAGATAAAGAACTTTGGATCTTTGGGGGAAATATCTAGTGATAGGATAGATGTAGGGGGTCAGAGCCTCCATAAACTGGCCACTGGAAAGTGATATAGCACTGGAGCCAAAAATCAGGACCCTTGGAAATCTGCTCTAGCAAGAGACACCCCTTTCTGAAAAGGGCACAGGGGATGAATAGGGCAGAAGTCCATGTGGATCATTCTGGTGTCAGGATTCCAGGAAACTCAGAAAGAATGGGGGAGTCTGAACTGATGAAATTGCCTAAAAAGTGGAGCAAGGAGACTGGTTATGGTCATCAAGCCCAGAAGGGACTCTCAGCTCTGGTCACCATAAATCACAAGTGGATCCAGTAGGGAAGACTGCTGTCTGCCTGACCACCCTGAAAAGGACTAGAAGGTGAGGATTGTTTAACATCCTATGGGAGATATAAAATGAATTGCAACCACGACAGGGCAACAGCTCTCAGGGTGCTGTGGCCCATAAAATGACAATGGGGCATCTCCCAGCATGACCTGGGAGCTATGGAAACCTGGGATCTGCAGAAAAGGGTGCATATGAGAGCCAATAGCTGCCAGCAATTGTAGTCACAAAGTGCAGATACTCTCAAGGGTCCCCATACCTCCCCCAGGAGAGGGGCAGCAAGTGGGACCCACAGGATTTGGTGGTTTGGGGGCACAAGTAGGTCATGCTTATGATTGTGCAATAGCTCTCAGAGCAGCGTGACCACTGAAGGGACATTGGTACAGCATTCAGCATGACCTGTGAACTGTGGAAGAAGGTGCACCTGTGAGCCCAGGGTCACTAGCAATTCCCAAAGTAACAAAGCATAGAGATGCTTGTGGGTCCCGGTAACTCCCCCTGGAGAGGTGCAAGATACTCACGAATAGTGAGTATCTGTGGAGTTTTGTACACAAAGAAAAGGAGACAGACCTGGAGGATTTATTGGAGAAAGGGGGCCAAGAGCATGTGGCTCAAGACTAGAGATTCCCTCACAGCCATGTATTCTCTGACCATCTAAAGAGAAGTGGAAAGCCCCAAGCGAAAGAAAATCCACACAACTGACCAGCTCACATTAAGCCCATGCCCCTGACAAGGCATTAGGAAACTCCACCCAGGAAAAGAGACTGAGAAGCCAGGCAGCAGGCCCCTCCCCCCAGAAGACACATTGGAAGAACAGTTGAATGATAAGCTTATTTCCCAAATGCTGTGAAATTCCAGAACAATGGGAAAATAATGTATGAAGCACCAGGTGTTCCTTCATGACTCATTTATACTTCAGGCTAAAATTTTACATTTCTTTTTTTATATTTCCTTATTCTTACTTCTTTTCTTCTTTTTCACCCTGTTCCCATTTCAGATAGATTATTTCCCAACTTATACCTTTAAGTCACTTTTTAACTTTTTTTCATATCTACAGTTTATGTATTTATGGCCCATACTGGACTATTTTCCAATCTACTCAATTTTATTGAAAATATATATACAAATATGTGTATGTGTTTATATATATACATATATATATATACACAAATATGTATATATATATATATATATATATATATATTCTGATTTCTTTGCAATTTGAAGATATATTACCTTCTAACACACTGACGAAAAATCAAACAAGAATAGGTAGATCACCCTGCTTTGTCCACCCTGAAAGATTATAATCTCTCTCCCTGCCACCACCCTGTATTTTTTGTTTTGTTTTGTTTTGGATCATCTTGCTTTGGTTGTGTATCTGTGGTAGTTTTTGACCACTTTGGATTTTTTCTACGGTGAATTTTGCTTGGGTAATGGTTGATATTTTGAATTCTGTTCACTCATTGAACCATCCCTTGACAGAATGACTAGGAGGAGGAACTCTCCACAAAGAAGAGACAATATCCTCTGCCACACAACTAGTGGATGTGGATATAAGAAAGATTTCAGAGCTAGACTTCAGGGTAGCAATTATGAAGTCAATAGCTAGGCTTTAAAAAAGCATTAGTGATGATATAGAATCTCTAAGGACAGAAATGAGATCTAATCATGCCAAACATAAAAATGCTACGAATGAGATGCAGTCTAAACTGGACACTAACAGACAGGGTAAATGAGGAAGAAGAGTAAATCAGTGATCTAAAAGATAAGCTTATAGAAAGGAAGGAAGTTAAGGAAGCTAGGCATAGGCAGCCAGTAGCCAATGGAAATAGACTTACAGAGATCAAAGACTTACTTTTATGACATCATTCATAAAAGTTTCAATGTCAGAATTATTGGGATCCCTGATGGGATAGAGGGAGAGGACTAGAAGTAATATTTGAGCAAGTCATAGCTGAGAACTTCCTTAGTCTGGGGAAGGAAACAAGCATTCATTTCCTAGAGGTAGAAAGGACTCCTCCAAAAATCAATAAAAATAGATCAACACCCTGACATATAATACTGAAGCTTTCAAATCTTACAGCTAAGGAAGCTATTCTGAGAGCAACAAAGGGGAAGAGATTTCTTATGTATGGAGGGAGGAACATCAGAATAACATCAGACCTGTCCACAGAGACCTGGCAAACAAGAAGGGCTTGACAGGATATATTCAGGTTACTAAATGAGAAGAACATGCAGCCCAGAATACTTAATCCAGGAAGACTGTCATTCAGAATGCATGCAGAGATAAAGAACTTCCAGGACAGTCAGAAATTGAAAGAATGTGTGTCCACCAAGGCAGCCCTGCAAGAAATATTAAGGGCAATTCTATAAACAAAGAAAGACCCCAAGAATAATATAGACCAGAAATTAACAGACACAATCTATAGAAACAGGGGCTTCACAGGTGATACAATGGCAGTAAATTCATATCTTTCAATATTTACTCTCAATGCAAACAGGCTGAATGCTCCCATGAAAAGACACAGGGTTTCAGATTGGATAAAAAAGCAAGACCCATGCATATGCTGCCTACAAGAGACCTATTTTGAACCTAAAGATAACTCCAGATTGACAGTAAGGGGATGGGGAATCATATACCATGAGAAAAAACCTCAAAAGAATGCCGGGGTAACAATTGTCATATCTGACAAATTAGATTATAAACCAAAGACTGTGGAAAGAGATGTAAAGGGACACTATATCATACTTAAAAGGTCTATTCAACAAGAAAACCTAACAGTTGTAAAGATCTAGGCCCCAAAACGGGAACAACCAATGACATAAACCAACTAATAAGCAAAACAAAGAAACATATTAATAATACGCTAATGGTAGAAGACTTCACATTCCACTCACAGCAACAGACAGATTGTCTAAGAAGAAGCTCAACAGAAGCAACAGTTTTGAAGGACACATTGTACCAGATGGACTTTATAGATATATCCAGAACATTCCATCTTAAAACAACAGAATAATTATTCTTCTCGAGTGCACATGGAACTTTTTCCAGATCACATACTGGGTCACAACTCACTTGGAGGTTAAAGAGCATCTTGTTATAGAATGAATGAATCAACCAGGAAATTAAATAATAATTAAATAAGAAATTAAACAACTCATGCAAACCAATGAAAATGAAAATACACTGTTCAAACCTATGGGATATTGCAAAGGTTGTCCTTAGAGGGAAGTACATAGCCATCCAAAAAGTAGAAAAATCCCAAAAGCATATGCTAAGCTTACACCTAAGGGACCTGGAGAAGGAAAAAAAAAGCAAATAAAGCCTAAACCAACCAAAACAAGAGAAATAATAAAGATTAGAGCAGAAATCAATGAAATAAAAACTAGAAGAGTAGAACAGATCAACCAAGCTAGACACTTGTTCCTTGAAAGAATTAATAAGATCAATAAACCTCTGGCCAGACTTATCCAAAAGAAGAGACAACAACAACCAAATTAATAAAATCATAAATGAAAGGGGAGAAATCACAACCAATATCAAGGAAATAGAGACAATTATTTGAACTTATTACCAGCATCCATATGCCAACAAACCAGGCAATTTAGAAGAAATAGATGCATTCCTGGATACTTATAACTCTAAGACTGAAACAAGAAGTAGACAATCTGAACAGACCATAAGCAGAAAAGAAGTTGAAACAGTAATCAAAAACCTCCCAAGAAAAAAGAGTCCAGAGCCAGATGTCTTCCGAGGGGAATTCTACCAAACATTAAAAAAAAAAAAAAAGAAATTAAACCTAGTCTACTGAAGGTGTTTAAAAAAAAAATAGATATAGCTGTCCAGTTTTCCCAGCACCAGCTAATATGTGGAAGAATGAAATTCGACCATTCTCTTACACCGTACACAAAGATAAACTCAAAATGGATAAAAGACCTCAACATGAGAGGTCAGAATCCTAGAGGAGAACATAGGTAGTAATTTTTTCGATATCAGCCACAACTTCTTTCAAGATATGTCTCCAAAGGCAAAGGAAACAAAAGCAAAAATAAACTTTTGGGACTTCATCAAAATCAAAAGCTTCTGCACAGCAAAGAAAACAGTCAAAAAAAACAAAAACAAAAACAAACAAACAAAAAAAGAGGCAACCCACGGAATGGGAGAAGATATTTGTAAATGACAGTACAGACAAAAGGTTGATATCCAGGATCTATAATGAACTCCTCAAACTCAACACACACGAAACAGGATATCATATTAAAAAATGGGCAGAAGATATTAAATGACACTTCTCCAATGAAGACATAGAAATGGCTATCAGACACATGAAAAAATGTTCATCATCACTAGCCCTCACGGAGATTCAAATTAAAACCACATTGAGATATGACCTTACACCAGTTAGAATGGTCAAAATTAACAAGACAGGAAACAACATGTGTTGGAGAGGATGTGGAGAAAGGGGAACCCTCTTCCACTGTTGGTGGGAATGAAGGTTGGTGCAGCCTCTTTGGAGAACAGTGTGGAGATTCCTCAAGAAATTAAAAATAGAACTTCCCTATGACCCTGCCACTGCACTCCTGGGTATTTACCCCAAAGATATAGATGTAGCAAAAAAAAGGGCCATCTATACCCCAATGTTTATAGCAGCAATGGCCACGGTCGCCAAACTGTGGAAAGAACCAAGATGCCATTCAACGGACAAATGGATAAGGAAAATGTGGTCCATATACACTCTGGAGTATTATGCCTCCATCAGAAAGGATGAATACCCAACTTTTGTAGCAACATGGATGGGACTGGAAGAGATTATGCTGAGTGAAATCAGTCAAGCAGAGAGAGTCAATTATCATATGGTTTCACTTATTTGTGGAGCATAACAAATAGCATGGAGGACATGGGGAGTTAGAGAGGAGAAGGGAGTTGGGGGAAATTGGAAGGGGAGGTGAATCATGAGAGACTATGTATTCTGAAAAACAATCTGAGGAGTTCGAAGTAGCGGGGTGGGGTGGGAGGTTGGGGTACCAGGTGGTGGGTATTATAGAGGGCACGGATTGCATGGAGCACTGGGCGTGGTGAAAAAATAATGAATAATGTTATGCTGAAAATAAATTAATTTAATTAAAAAAAATAGAAATGGAAGGAAAACTATTGGAGCCAGCATTACCCTGAATCCAAATGCAGACAAAGACCCCATCAAAAAAGGAGAATTACAGATCAATATCCCTGATGAGCATGGATGCCAAAATACTGAACAAGATCTTAGCAAATAGGATCCCACAGTACATTAAAAGGATTATTCACCATGACAAATGGGATTTATTCCTGGGATGCAAAGGTGGTTCAATATTCACAAATCAATCAGTGTGATACATCACACTAACAAGAGAAGAGACAAGAACCATATAATCCTCTCAATTAATGCAGAAAAAAAATGACAAAATACAGCATACTTTTCTGATTAAAACGCTCCACAGTGTAGAGAGTGGAACATACCTCAATATCATAAAAGCCATCTATGAAAAACCCACAATGAATATCATTTTTTAAAATATTTTATTTATTTATTTGACACAGAGAAAGAGATCACAAGTAGGAAGAGAGGCAGGCAGAGAGAGGAAGGGAAGCAGGCTCCCTGACAAGCAAAGAGCCTGACGTGGGGCTTGATCCCAGAACCCTGGGACCATGACCTGAGCCGAAGGCTGAGGCTTTAACACAGTGAGCCACCCAGGAGTCCCCGAATATCATTCTTAATGGGGAAAAATTGAGCAATTTTCCCCTAAGGTAGGAACATGACAGAGATGCCCACTATCACCACTTTGGTTCAAGATCTTCCTAGAAGTCCTAGGCTCAGCAATTAGAAAACAAAAAGAAATAAAAGGCATTTAAATTGGCAAAGAAGAAGTCAAACTCTCTTCACAGATGACATGATATTTCATACAGAATATCCAAAGATTCCGCCCCCAAATTACTAGACCCCATACACCAATTTAGCAATGTAGCAGGATAAAAATAAGAGCAGAGAAATCAGTTACATATCTATACACTAACAATGTGGCTGAAGGAAGAAAAATTAAGGAATCAATTCCATTTACAATAACACCAAAAGCCATAAAATACCTAGGAATAAACCTAACCAAAGAGATAAATGATCTATACTCTAGACACTACAGAACACTTATGGAAGAAATAGAGAAAGACACAAAGAGATGGAAAACATTACATGCTCAATGGATTGGAAGAATAAACACTGTGAAGATATCTATCCTCCTCAGAGCAATCTACACTTTCAATGCAATACTTATCAAAATACCATCGACATTTTTCACAGAGCTGGAACAAACAATCCTATAATATGTATGGAATGAGAAAAGACCTCAAATCTCCAGGGAATTGTTGAAAAAGAAAACCAAAGATGGGAGCATCTTTATTCCTGACTTCAAGCTATATTACAAAGCTGTGTTCATCAAGACAGCATGAAATTGGCACAAAAACATACATGTAGATCAATGGAACAGACTAGAGACCCCAGAAATGGACTCTATCATCAAATAATCTTTGACAAAGTAGGAAAAAATATCCAATGGAAAAAAAGACAGTCCCTTCAATAAATAGTGCTGGGAAAATTGGACAACCATACGCAGAAAAATAAAACTGGATCATTCTCTTACACCATACACAAGGATAAACTCAAAATTGATGAAAGATCTAAATGTGAGACAGGAATCCATCAAAATCCTAGAGGAGAACACACACAGTAACCTCTTCAACACTGGCCACAACAATTTCTTTCAGTCTCCAAAGGTAAGGAAAACAAAAGTGTAAATGAACATTTGCCAATTCCTCAAGATAAAAGGCACAGTGAATGAAACAGTCAACAAAACAAAGATGCAACCCACAGAATGGGAGAAGATATTTGCAAATGACTTTGAGGATTAAGGGTTGGTATCCAAGGTCTATAAAGAATTTCTCAAATTCAACACCCACAAAACAAATAATCTAGTCAAGAAATGGGCAAAAGGCATGAACATATACTTCTCCAAAGAAGACATATGAATGGCTAATGAACACGTGAAAAAATGGTCAACATCACTAACCATCAGTGAAATACAAATCAAAAGCACAATGTGACACCACCTTACACCAGTTAGAATGACAAAAATTAACAAGGCAGGAAACAACAAATATTGGAAAGGATGTGGAGAAAAAGGATCCCTCTTAAACTGTTGGTGGGAATGCAAGTTGGTACAGCCACTCTGGAAAAGGGTATAGAGATCCCCAAGACATTAAAAATAGAACTACCAGTTTGTTGATGAGAGGGGCAAGATGGCGGAGAAGTAGGAAGTGCTATTTCAACCGGTCCACTAAAGTGAGCTGATTATCTACCAAAGCACTCTGATCACCCACAAAATCAACCTGAGATTAGAATTATACACTTCTGCATCTCTACGGGGGCAGAAGATGGCAGTAGACAAGTAATGCAGAGTGGGAACACCGGACTGATTTCAGAAGATAAACAATAGGGAAAAAGAGCAACCAGAAGCGACCCATTGGAAAGTAGTACCCCAGTATGAGAGTGCTCTGTGATTGGGAACCAGCATTAACTTGGAGTCTCGTTAAAAGCACTCAAAAAGAGCAAAACATCTTAAGGGGAAATTGGTGGAATCAGGCGGTTAGGGACATGGATTTAAGCCCACGGGCCCAGGACTGCCACCACTGGTGCTGTGCCAGATAGAGTACAGTGAAGAAGTAAGCCTTGGTCCCTGAGCTGCTGGCACGTGTGAGAGCAAGCGTGAAAGAGTCTGGTATGAATGCCAGCAGGCATCTCTAGAACCACAGCCTTTTGCATTCTGCATGCACACTGCGCGACCAGGGTCTGAATTGTGCTCCAAACCCTACCCTCAGAGAGGTCTGTTCAGGTGCTAGCTGGTGCTCTCTAGGACCAGCGAGAGTCTGAATACTCCCAGCCCAGGCCAGAATGAAAATCTCAGTGTGCTATCTCTGGTTGGGAACTCTCTGGTGGTCTGGATCTGCACAGACAGCCTCTGGAAGCCAGCTCTTTGGACTAATATTCTCATGGTTTGGGGAGCACCAGGGTACAAGTGGGAGCTCCTGAAACCCCTGAGACTGTTTCAGGGGACCCTTCTGCTGGTGGCAGAGGGGGAGTTTATGTGCTCTAGAGCACCCAGAGGGGAATAGACTGAGACTTCTATCTGAGATGAAGGTCTGGGTACAGTTTGCTTTTCTATAAAAAAAGCAAACTCCAAAGAACTGCCAAAAGCCACCAAGAGGAGGAAAAACAAAACAAAACAAAACAAACAAAAAACCTCCAGAGAACAACAGCCTGAAAAACCGGTTTCCTCAGAGCCCAGCCCCTTGGAGGGGGAGTAGGAAGACTTAATTCTAGCAAGACTGCCTGAAAAACCACGTGGCAGAACATTCCCCCAGAAAACCAGCCCCCCCCAAAAAAAAACCCCAAGAAAACGACCGCCACAGGATCCCTATAAAACTCTTAAACCCCAATATCAGGAAAAAAGAAGATATTAAGCTCCCAGTATTGCCCTAAAGCCTATATACTTCATAGATACAACTACTATTTTTAATTCGTTCCCACTATTCTCATTCTTTTTTAATTTATTTATAATTTATTAACCTATTTACCCTCAAAATAAGAGGTTCAGTACAACAAATTCCATAATAACCTTTGAACTTAAAGTTTTTGGATACATATAGCCATGGTTTGTTTGTTCGCTTTTCTAGTATTTTTTTTAATATTCATATAGAGATAAGCTTCAGGGTAATCCTCTTTCCCCAGTCAAAACTACCCCTATATATAAACCAGCTTTAATCCCCCATTAACTCAGGAAAGTTGAGTCCTTTAACAAAGATCTCAAGATACACCCAGGAAGAATCAAAACAACTTTCCTTGCGACACTGAGAATTTATAACCACCCTCCCATTCTCTTCTGTCAATGTTTCTGTATATTTGTTTTTGTTCTGGAAGTATGTGAGTCTTATACTTGGGGTTCATTTTGGCTGGGTTCATTTTTTTCTTTTCATTTACTTTTGTCGGTCTTTTTGTTGTCCGTTTTGTTTTGATTTTATTTTTTTGTATACATTATAAACCTTACCGTTGGGGCACATTCAGCTGGGTCTTCTCTTTTCCTTTTTTTCTTTTTAATTTTTTAAATTTATTTTCAGCATAACAGTATTCATTGTTTTTGAACCACACCCAGTGCTCCATGCAATCCGTGCCCTCTATAATACCCACCATCTGGTACCCTGACCTCCCATCGCCCGCCCCTTCAAAACCCTCAGATTGTTTTTCAGAGTCCATAGTCTCTCATGGTTCACCTCCCCTTCCAATTTCCCCCAACTCCCTTCTCCTATCTCCCCATGTCCTCCATGCTATTTGTTATGCTCCACAAATAAGTGAAACCATATGATAATTGACTCTCTCTGCTTGACTTATTTCACTCAGCATAATCTCTTCCAGTCCCGTCCATGTTGCTACAAAAGTTGGGTATTCATCTTTTTTTTTTCTTTTGTAATTTCTTTATCCTGTCTCTTGCTCTCTCTCTTTTTTGTTTTTTTGTTTTTTTTTTCTTTTTCTTTCTTTTTGGTGGGGACTCCTGATTGCTCAAAAGCATTCCAGGGTGCACCTTGCCTGGACAACAATTGATACATCCAGCTACACATCCCCTCAGCCATCTTTCACCAAAGTGACTAGGAGGAGGAATTCCCAACAAAGGAAAAGTTCAGAGACTGTGCCCTCTTCATCAGAGCTATTGGATGTGGACATAAACAGTGTGTCAGTAAGGGAACTCAGGCTAACAATTATCCAGGCAATGGCTAGGTTGGAGAAAGCCCTTAATGACAAAATGGAATTGATTAGGAAAAAGTGAAAGCCACCAGGGATGATGTTAACAATGCTATGAATGAGTTCCAACCTAATCTAAATTCTCTAAAAGCTAGGGTAACTAAGGCAGAAGATAGAATTAGTGATCTAGAGGACAAACTGATAGAGAAAAAGGATCAGAAGGAGGGCTGGAACAAACAGCTTAGAAGCCATGAAAACAGAATTAGGGAAATAAATGATGCCATGAAATGTTTCAATGTCAGAATTATTGGAATCCCTGAGTGGGAGGAGAAAGAAAGAAGACTAGAAAATATAGTTTAACAAATTCTCCATGAAAATTTTCCCAATCTGGGAGATGGAACCAGTGTTCGTGACCTAGAGGCAGAAAAGTCCCACCCCCCACCAAGGTCAAAGAATCTAGAAAAATCTTCAGACACCTGATTGTGAAAATATGAATCATAATTTTAGACAGGAGCTCTTGAAAGCAGCTATAGGGAAGAGATTCCTTACATACTAAGGAAGGTCCATCAGAATAACATCAGACCTATCCACAGAAACCTGGCAAGCCAGAAAGGGCTGGCAAGATGTATTCAGGGCACTAAATGAAAAGAATATGCAGCCAAGAATACATTATCCAGAAGACTGACATTCAAAATGGATGGAGAGATAAAGAGCTTCCAAGACCGGCAAGATTTAAGAGTATGTGACCAACAAGCCAGCACTACAAGAAATATTAAGGGGGCTTCTATAAAAGAGGAAAAAACCCAAAAATATAACTGAACAGAAATTTATGGAGACAATCTATAGAAAAAAGTCGTCACAGGAAACACAATGTCAATAAAAACGTATCTCTCAATAATCAGTCTCAATGTAAATGGCCTAAATGCTCCCATAAAATGGCACAGGGTTGCAGATTGGATAAAACGACAGGAACCATCCATATGTTGTCTACAAGAGACCCATTTTGAAACTAAGGATAGATTCAGACTGAAAGTGAAGGGTTGGAGAAGCATTTCCCAATGGGCCTCAAAAAGAAGGCTGGGGTAGTGATTCTCATATCACATAAATTAGATTTTAAACTAAAGACTGTAGTCAGATATAGAAGGACACTATATCATTCTTAAAGGGTCTATCCACCAAGAAGATCTAACACTTGTAAATATTTATACCCCCAATATGGGAGCAGCCAACTACATAAACCAACTGTTAATCAAGATAGAGTCATATTGTCGCTTTAGTTTCCTTTGCCTTTGGAGACATATCTTGAAAGAAATTGCTGTGGCTGATATCGAAGAGATTACTCCCTATGTTCTCCTCTAGGATTCTGATGGTTTCCTGTCTCACATTGAGGTCTTTTATCCATTTTGAGTTTACCTTTGTGTACGGTGTAAGAGAATGGTTGAGTTTCATTCTTCTACATATAGCTGTCCAGTTTTCCCAGCTCCATTCATTGAAGAGACTGTCTTTTTTCCACTGGATATTTTTTCCTGTTTTGTCGAAGATTAATTGACTGTAGAGTTGAGGGTCCATATCTGGGCTCTCTACTCTGTTCCACTGGTCTATGTGTCTGTTTTTATGCCAGTACCATGCTGTCTTGGTGATCGCAGCTTTGTAATAAAGCTTGAAATCAGGTAACGTGATGCCCCAAGCTTTATTTTTCTTTTTCAACATTTCCTTAGTGATTCGGGGTCTCTTCTGATTCCATACAAATTTTAGGATTATTTGCTCCAACTCTTTGAAGAATACCGGTGGAATTTTGATCAGAATGGCATTAAAAGTATATATTGCTCTAGGCAGTATAGACTTCGTAACAAAGTTTATTCTTCCAATCCAAGAGCATGGAATGGTCTTCAATCTTTTTGTGTCTTCTTCAATTTCTTTCATGAGTGTTCTGTAGTTCCTCGAGTACAGATCCTTTACCTCTTTGGTTAGGTTTATTCCCAGGTATCTTATGGTTCTTGGTGCTATAGTAAATGGAATCGATTCTCTAATTTCCCTTTCTGTATTTTCATTGTTAGTGTATAATAAAGCCACTGATTTCTGCACATTGACTTTGTATCTGGTCACGTTGCTGAATTTCTGTATGAGTTCTAGTAGTTTGGTGGTGGAGGCTTTCGGATTTTCCATATAAAGAATCATGTCATCTGTGAAGAGAGAGAGTTTGACTTCTTCATTACCAATTTGGATACCTTGTATTTCTCTTTGTTTTCTGATTGCTGTTGCTAGGACTTCTAATACTATGTTGAACAAGAGTGGTGAAAGTGGGCATTCTTGTCTTGTTTCTCAACGGGAAGGCTGCAAGCTTTTTCCCATTGAGGATGATATTTGCTGTGGGTCTTTCATAGATAGATTTGATGAGGTTCAGGAATGTTCCCTCTATCCCTATACTTTGAAGCGGTTTAATCAGGAACAGATGCTGGATTTTGTCAAATGCTTTTTCTGCATCAATTGAGAGGACCATGTGGTTCTTCTCTCATCTCATATTAATTTTGTTGTATCACATTGATTGATTTGAGAATGTTGAACCATCCTTGTAGCCCAGGGATGAATCCCACCTGATCATGGTGGATAAACTTTTTAACGTGCTGTTGGATCCTGTTGGCTAGGATCTTGTTGAGAATATTAGCATCCATATTCATCAGTGATATTGGTCGAAAATTCTCCTTTTTGTTGGGGTCTTTGCCTGGTTTGGGGATCAGGGTAATGCTGGCTTCATAAAAAGAGTCTGGAAGTTTTCCTTCTGCTTCAATTTTTTGAAACAGCTTCAGGAGAATAGGTGTTATTTCTTCTTTGAAGGTTCGGTAGAATTTTCCAGGGAATCTGTCAGATCCTGGGCTCTTGTTTTTTGGGAGGTTTTTGACCACTGCTACAATCTCGTTACTAGATATCGGTCTATTCAGGTTGTCGATTTCTTCCTGGTTCAATTTTGGTAGTTTATATTTTTCCAGGAATGCATCCATTTCATCTAGGTTGCTAAGCTTATTGGCATATAACTGTTGATAGTAACTTATGATTGTTTCTCCTTCCTTGGTGTTAGTTGTGATCTCTCCCTTTTCATTCATAATTTTATGAATTTGAGCTTTCTCTCTTTTCTTTTGGATTAGCGTGGCCAATGGTTTATCAATCTTATTGATTCTTTCAAGAAACATTGATACGTTCTACTCTATCTCTAGTTTCTACCTCATTGATCTCAATCAAAAGCTTCTGCACAGAAAAGGAAACAGTCAAAAAAAACAAAGAGGCAACCCACAGAATGGGAGAAGATATTTGCAAATGACAGTACAGACCAAAGTTTGATATCCAGGATCTATAATGAAGTCTTCAAACTCAACACACATGAAACAGACAAACAAAGCAAAAAATGGGAAAAAGACATGAATGGACACTTCTCCAATCAAGACATACAAATGGCTATCAGACACATGAAAAAATGTTCATCATCATTAGCTCTCACAGAGATTCAAATTAAAACCACATTGAGATATCACCTTACACCAGTTAGAATGGCTAAAATTAACAAAACAGGAAACGGTATGTGTTGGAGGGGATGTGGAGAAAGGGGAACACTCTTCCACTGTTGGTGGGAATGCAAGTTGGTGCAGCCTCTTTGGAGAACAGTGTGGAGATTCCTCAAGAAATTAAAAATAGAACTTCCCTATGACCCTGCCATTGCACCCCCAGGTATTTACCCAAAGATGCAGATGTTGAAAAGAAGGGCCATCTGTACCCCTATGTTTATAGCAGCAATGGCCATGGTCGCCAAACTATGGAAAGAATCAAGATGCCCTTCAACGGACGAATGGATAAGAAAGATGTGGTCCATATACACTAAGGAGTATTATGCCTCTATCAGAAAGGATGAATACCCAAGTTTTGTAGCAACATGGACGGGACTGGAAGAGATTATGCTGAGTGAAATAAGTTGAGCAGAGAGAGTCAATTATCATATGGTTTCACTTATTTGTGGAGCATAACAAATATCATGGAGGACAAGGGGTGTTAGAGAGGAGAAGGGAGTTGGGGTAAATTGGAAGGGGAGGTGAATCATAAGAGACTATGGAGTCTGAAAAAACAATGTGAGGGGTTTGAAGTGGCGGGGGTATGGGAGGTTGGGGTACCAGGTGGTGGGCACAGATTGCATGGAGCACTGGGTGTGTTGAAAAAATAATGAATACTTTTTTTCTGAAAATAAATAAATTGAAAAAATTTAAAAAAAAAAGATAGAGTCATATTGGTACGAATACATTAATATTAGGGAATCTTAACCCACCACTCTCAGTAATAGATTATCCAAGCAGAAAATCAATAAAGAAACAAGAGCATTGAATGACACATTGGACCAGATGAACCTCATAGTTTTATACAGAACATTCCACCCCAAAACAACAGAATACTCATTCTTCTCAACTGCACATGGGACTTTCTCCAGAATAGACTACACTAGGTCACAAATCAGGACTCAATTGATACCAAAAGACTGAAATTATTCCCTGCATATTCTCAGATCACAATGCATCGAAACTGGAGCTCAACCACAAGAATAAGTTTGGAAAGAATCCAAACACCTGGAAGCTAAAGACCAGTTTGCTTAAGAATGCTTGGATCAACCAGTAAATCAAAGAAGAACTTAAACAATTCATGGAAACCAATGAGAATGAAGACACTTCGTCCCAAAACCTATGGGCTACAGCAAAGGTGGTCCTAGGAGGGAAATACATAACCACTCAAGTCTCACACAAAAAAACTGAAAAATCCAGAATACACCAGCTCTCTTTACACCTTAAAGAACTGGGTAATCAAAAACCTCACACACAATAAGGGAAATTATCAAGATTAGAGCAGAGATTAATGAGATAGAAACTAGAGAAACAGTAGAATGCATCAACGAATCTAGAAACTGGTTTTTTGAAAGAATCAAGAAGATCAATAAACCATTGGTCAAACTAATCCAAAAGAAAAGAGAGAAAAGACAAATTAATAAAATTATGAATGAAAAGGGAGAGTTTCACAACTAACACTAAGGAAATAGAAACAAACATCAGAAATTATTATCAACAGTTATATGCCAACAAGTTAAGCAAACTAGATGAAAAGGATGACTTCCTGGAAAACTATAAACTTCCAAAACTGAATCAGGAAGAAATTGACAACCTGAATAGGTTAATATCTGGCAACAAGATTGAAGCAGTGATCAAAAAACCTCCCAAAAAACAAGAGCCCAGGACCTGACAGATTCCCTGGGGAATTCTACCAAACTTTCAAGGAAGAAATACGACCTATTCCTCTGAAGCTCTTTCAGAAAATTGAAGCAGAAGGAAAACTTCCAGACCCCGTTTATGAAACCAGCATTACACTGATCCGAAAACCAGGCAAAGACCTCATCAAAAAGGAGAATCAAAGAAAGCCGAAGTTGGAGGCATCACAATTCCAGACTTCAAGCTCTTTACAAAGCTGTTATCATCAAGACAGTATGGTACTGGCACAAAAACAGACACATAGATCAATGGAACAGAATAGAGAGCCCAGAAATAGACCCTCAACTCTATGGTCAACTATTCTTTGACAAAGCAGGAAAGAATGTCAAATGGAAAAAAGACAGCCTCTTCAATCAATGGTGTTGGGAAAATTGGACAGCCACATGCAGAAAAATGAAATTAAACAGTTTCCATACACCACACACGAAAATAGACTCAAAATGGATGAAGGACCTCAATGTGTGAAAGGAATCCATCAAAATGCTTGAGGAGAACACAGGTAGCAACCTCTTCGACCTCAGCCACAGCAACATCTTCCTAGGAACATCGCCAAACGCAAGGGAAGCAAGGGCATAAATGAACTATTGGGATTTCATCAAGATCAAAACCTTTTGCACAGCAAAGGAAACAGTTAACAAAAGCAAAAGACAACTGACAGAATGGGAGAAGATATTTGCAAATGACATATCAGATAAAGGACTAGTGTCCAAATTCTATAAAGAACTTAGCAAACTCAACACCCAAAGAACAAATAATCCAATCAAGAAATGGGCAGAGGACATGAACAGACATTTCTCAAAGAAGACATCCAAGATGGCCAACAGACACATGAAAAAGAGCTCCACATCTCTCGGCATCAGGGAAATACACATCAGAACCACAATGAGATACCACCTCACACCAGTCAGAATGGCTAAAATTAACAAGTCAGGAAATGACAGATGCTGGCACTGACAGATTCATATTGTGAAAATATGAATGGATGCAGAGAAATGGGAACCCTCTTAGACTGTTGGTGGGAATGCAAGCTGGTGCAACCACTCTGGAAAACAGCATGCATGTTCCTCAAAAAGTTGAAAATAGAGCTACCCTGTGACCCAGCAATTGCACGATTGGGTATTTACCCTAAAGATACAAATGTGGTGATCCAAAGGGGCATGTGAACCTGAATGTTGATAGCAGCAATGTCCACAATAGCCAAACTATGTAAGGAACCTAGATGTCCATCAACAGATAAATGGATAAAGAAGATGTGGTGTATATATATACACAATGGAATCTACTAAGCCATCAAAAGAAATGAACTCTTTCCATTTGTGATGATGTGGATGGAACTAGAGGGTATTATGCTTAGCGAAATAAGTCAATCAGTGACAGACAATAATCCTATTATCTCCCTGATATGAGTAAGTTCAGAGACAACTGTGGGTGGTTTGGGGGGTAGGAAAGGAATAAATGAAACAAGATGGGATCTGGAGGGAGAGAAACCACAAAAGACTCTTAATCTTACAAAAGAAACTGAGGGTTGATGGGGGTAGGGAGGTAGGGAGAATGTTGTGGGGTTATGGACATTGGGGAGGGTATGTGCTATGGTGAGTGCTGTGAAGTATAAAACCTGGAGATTCACAGATTTGTCCCTTTGGGGCTGAGAATACATTATATGTTTATTAAGAAATTAAAAAATTTTAAAAAATAATTTAAGACCAATATCCCTGATGAATATGGATGCCAAGATTCTCAACAAGATCCTAGCTCATAGGATCCAACAGTACATTACAATGATTATCCACCATGTCCTGGTGGGATTTATCCCTGGGTTGTGAGTGTGGTTCAACACTCACAATTCAATCAATGTGATAGAACAAATCAATAAGATAAGAGAGAAAAACCACATGGTCCTCTCAATTGATGCAGAAAAAGCATTTGACAAAAGCCAGCATCTGTTCCTCATTAAAACACTTCAACGTATAGGGATAGAGGGAACATTTCTCAACTTCATAAAATCTATCAATGAAAAACCCACATCGAACCCACATCCTTTCCTTAAAGGAATAAGCTGACAGTCTTCCTTTTGATATCAGGAACACGACAAGGATGCCCACTCTCACCACACTTGTTCAACATAATATTAGAAGTCTTAGCAACAGCAATCAGACAACAAAGAGAAATAAAAGGTATTCAAATTGGCAAAGAAGTAGTCAAACTCTCTCTCTTTGCAGATGACAAGATACTTAAATGGAAAATCCAAAAGACTCCACCCTTAAACCACTAGAACTCATACAGCAATTCAGTAATGTGGCAGGATACAAAATCAATGTACAGAAATCAGTTGCTTTCTTATATACTAACAATGAAAATAGAGAAAGGGAAGTGAGAGAATCAATTCCATTTACTATAGCATCAAGAATGAGGAGATACCTGGGAATAAGCCTAGCTGAAAAGATAAAGGATCTATACTCGAGGAACTACAGAACACTCATGAAAGAAATTGAAGAAGACACAAAAAGATGGAAGACCATTCCATGCTCATGGATTAGAAAAATAAACATTGTTAAAATGTCTATACTGCCCAGAGCAATCTATACTTTCAATTGCATCCTGATCAAAATGCTACTGGCATTTTTCAAAGAGCTGGAGAAAACAATCATAAAATTTGTATGGAATCAAAAGAGACCCCGAATTGCTAAGAAAATGTTGAATAGTAAAACAAAACTGGGGGTATCATGTTGCCTGACTTCAAACTTTACTACAAAGCTTTGATCACCAAGACAGAATGGTACTGGCATAAAAACAGACACATAGACCAGTGGAACAGAGTATAGAGCCTAGATATGGACCCTCAACTCTGTGGTCAAATAATCTTTGACAAAATAGGAAAAAATATCCAGTGGAAAAAAGACAGTCTCTTCAACAAATGGTCCTGGGAGAATTGGACAGCTATGTGTAGAAGAACAAAACTTGACCATTCTCTTACACCATACACAAAGATAAACTTGAAGTGGATAAAAGTGAGGCAGGTATCCATCAGAATCCTAGAGGAGAACATAGGCAGTAACCTCTTCAAAATCGGCCACAGCAACTTCTTTCAAGATATGTATCCAAAGGCAAAGGAAACAAAAGCGAAAATTAACTTTTGGGGACTTCAACAAGATCAAAAGCTTCTGTACAGCAAAGGAAACAGTCAACATGCCAAAGAGGCAACTCACAGAATGGGAAAAGTTATTCGCAAATGACAATACAGACAAAGGGCTGATATCCAAGATCTATAAAGAACTCCTCAAACTGAATACACACAAAACAGATAATAATGTCAAAAAATGGGCAGAAATCATGAAAAGACACTTCTCCAATGAAGACATACAAATGGCTAATAGACCCATGAAAAAATGTTCATCATCAATAGCCATCAGGGAGATTCAAATCAAAACCACATTGAGATACCACCTTACACCAGTTAGAATGGCCAAAATTAAAAAGGTAGTAAAGAACATGTATTGGAGAAGATGTGAAGAAAGGGGAACCCTCTTACACTGTTGGTGGCAATGCAAGTTAAGGCAGCCACTTTGGAAAACAGTGTGGAAATTCCCTAAGAAATTAAAAATAGAGCTTCCCTATGACCCTGCAATTGCACTACTGGGTATTTATCCCAACGATACAGATGTAGTAAAATGAAGGGCCATCTGTACCCCAATGCTCATAGCAGCAATGGCCACAGTCGCCAAACTCTGAAAAGAACCATGATGCCCTTCAATGGATGAATGGATAAGGAAGATGTGGTCCATATATACTATGGAGTATTATGCCTCCATCGGAAAGGATGAATACCCAACTTTTGTAGCAACATGGACGGGACTGGAAGAGATTATGCTGAGTGAAATAAGTCAAGCAGAGAAAGTCACTTATCATATGGTTTCACCTATTTGTAGAGCATAAGCAATAACACGGAGGACATGGGGAGCTGGATAGAAGGGAGTTGGGGAAAATATGAGGGGGAGAAGAACCATGAAAGACTGTGGACTCTGAAAAACAATCTTAAGGTTTTGGAGGGGAGGGGGGAAGGAAGGTTGTTGAGACTTGTGGTCAGTATCATGGAAGGCATGTATTTCATGGAGCACTCGGTGTGGTGCCTAAACAATGAATTCTGGAACACTGAAAAGAAATTAATAATATAAAAAATATAAATTTAAAAAAATTACCCCCCAATTTTTTAAAAAAATAAATAGATATAATAAAAATAGAACTACCTTAGGACCAGGGAATTTTACTTCTAGGCATTTACCCCAAGCTACAGATGTAGTGAAAAGAAGGAGCACATGCACCCTAATGTTCATAGCAGCAATGTCCACAATAGCCAAACTGTGGAAGGAGCCCAGATGTCCTTCAATTGATGAATTGAATAAGGAAAATGTAGTCCATATATACAATGGAATATTACTCAGACATCAGAAAGGATGAGTAACCACCTTTTGAATCAACATGGTTGGAAGTAGAGGGGATTATGCTAAGTGAAATAAATCAAGGAGAGAAAGATAATTATCATATGATTTCACTCATATGTGAAACATAAGGTATAGTATGGGGGACTACAGGGAAAGGGAGGGAAACCTGAATAAGAGGAAATTAGAGAGCAAGACAATCCATGAGAGACTCTTAACTCCAGTAAAGAAACTGATGGTTACAGAAGGGAGAGGTTGGAGGGATGGAGTAAGTTCAAGATGGGCACATGATGGTGGCACATTATTAAGGAGGGCACATGGGGTGCTATATGCAAATAACGAATAATTGGACACTACATCAGAAACTAATGATATACTATATGTTGCTTAAATGAGCATAATAATAAAAACATTTTTAATTAAAAAAGTAGAAAACACAAAAACAGTGAAAATAAACACTTTATAGGAAATGTCAAGAACTCACCAAAGTAGATATAAAATATAATAATATATACAAAAACATGGGCAGGAGAGGAGAAAAGAATGGGTTCAACCTTAAGCGACCATCCACTTAATATAGGCTGCTATATGCAGAGAAGGTTATATACAAACTTTAGTGTAACCATATAGGAAAAAAAAAACTAATGAACATTTTAAAAATGAAGAGAAAGAAATCCAAATATAACCCTTAAAACATGAAAAAGAGAAAGGCTAGAAAGAAATACAGAAAAATATATTTTTTTAAGATTTTACTTACTTATTTTAGAGGGAGAGAGAGTGAGTGACCATGCAAAGGCAGGGATAGGGAGATCCAGAGAGAGAGGAGGAAGCAGGCACTCCACTGAGCAGGGAGCTTGACATGGGACTTGATCCCAGGACCCTGGGATCATGACCTAACCTGAAGGCAGACACTTAACTGACTGAGCCACCCGGTCACCCCAGGATCACAGAAAATCGTAAGAAATAACCACAGAACAAGAAACAAAATGGCAATAAATACATATCTGTCAATAATTTCTTTGAATGCAAATGGACTAATTTCTCCAATCAAAAGACATAGGGTGAAAGAGTATGGTCGAGTTTCATTCTTCTACATATAGCTGCCCAGTTTTCCCAGCACCATTTATTGAAGAGACTGTCTTTTTTCCACTGGATATTATTTCCTGTTTTGTCGAAGATTCTTTGACAATAGAGTTGAGGGTCCATATCTGGGCTCTCTAGTCTGTTCCACTGGTCTATGTGTCTGTTTTTATGCCAGTACCATGTTGTTGTGGTGATCACAGCTTTGTAGTAAAGCTTGAAATCAGGTAATGTGATGCCCCCAGTTTTATTTTTGTTTTTCAACATTTCCTTAGCAATTCTGGGTCTCTTCTGATTCCATACAAATTTTAGGATTATTTGCTCCTGCTCATTGAAGAATACCGGTGGAATTTTGATTGGAATAGCATTAAAAGTATAGATTGCTCTAGGCAGTACAGACATCTTAACAATGTTTATTCTTATGATCAAAGAGCATGGAATGGTCTTCCATCTTTTTATGTCTTCTTCAATTTCTTTCATGAGTGTTCTGTAGTTCCTTGAGTACAGATCCTTTACCACTTTGGTTAGGTTTATTCCGAGGTATCTTTTGATTCTTGGTGCTATAGTAAATGGAATCGACTCTCTAATTTCCCTTTCTGTATTTTCATTGTTGGTGTATAAGAAAGCCACTGATTTCAGTACATTGACTTTGTATTCTGCCACGTTGTTGAATTGCTGTATGGGTTCTAGTAGTTTGGGGGTGGAGACTTACTGGATAAAAGACATCAATGTGAGACAGGAATCCACCAGAATCCTAGAGGAGAACATAGGCTGTAATCTCTTTGATATCAGCCACATTAACTTCTTTCAAGATATGTCTCCAAAGGCAAAGGAAACAAAAGCGAAAATAAACTTTTGGGACTTCATCAAAATCAAAAGCTTCTGCACAGCAAAGGAAACAAAACAAAGAGGCAACCCACGGAATGTGAGAAGATATTTGCAAATGACAGTACAGACAAAAGGTTGATATCCAGGATCTATAATGAACTCCTCAAACTCAACACACACAAAACAGACACTCATATCAAAAAATGGGCAGAAGATATGGACAGACACTTCTCCAATAAAGACATACAAATGGCTATCAGACACATGAAAAAATGTTCATCATCACTAGCCCTCACGGAGATTAAAATTAAAACTGCATTGAGATATCACCTTACACCAGTTAGAATGGCCAAAATTAGCAAGACAGGAAACAACATGTGTTGGAGAGGATGTGGAGAAAGGGGAACCCTCTTCCACTGCTGGTGGGAATGCAAGTTGGTGCAGCCTCTTTGGAGAACAGTGTGGAGATTCCTCAAGAAATTAAAAATAGAACTTCCCTATGACCCTGCCGTTGCACTCCTGGGTATTTACTCCAAAGATACAGATGTCGTGAAAAGAACAGCCATCTGTACCCCAATGTTTATAGCAGCAATGGCCATGGTTGCCAAACTGTGGAAAGAATCAAGATGCCCTTCAACGGATGAATGGATAACAAAGATGTGGTCCATATACACTACAGAGTATTATGCCTCCATCAAAAAGGACGAATACCCAACTTTTGTAGCGACATGGATGGGACTGGAAGAGATTATGCTGAGTGAAATAAGTCAAGCAGAGAGAGTCAATGATCATATGGTTGTGGAGCATAACAAAAAGCATGGAGGACATGGAGAGTTGGAGAGAAGGGGGTTGGAGTAAATTGGAAGGGGAGGTCAATCATGAGAGATTATGGACTCTGAAAAATAATCTGAGGGGTTTGAAGTGGCAGGGGGTTGGGAGGTCGGGGTACCAGGTGGTGGGTATTATAGAGGGCACAGATTGCATGGAGCACTGGGTGTGGTGAAAAAAAAAATGATACTGTTATGCTGAAAATAAATAAATGAAAAAAAAAAAAACATAGGATGAGACAATGGATAACAAAATAAGACTCATTTATTTGTTCCCTAGAAGGGATTCATTTTAGATATAAATACATCTCCAGATTGAAAAAATACCTGTCATAAAAATGGATGTCAAAAGAAAGCCAGAAGAGCAATATTAATTTCAGATGAAATAAATTTTAAAACAAAACCCTAACAAGAGACAAAGAAGAGCACTGTGTAATAAGAAAGGAAACAATCCAACAAGAAGACATAACAATTGTAAATATGACCCCAACACAGAAGCACTGAAATACATAAAGCAATAACAACATAAAGGAACTTATCAACAATAATACAATAATAGTAGGAGACTTGAATACACAACTTATATCAAGACAGAGCATCTGAACAATCAACAAGGAAACAGTGGCTTTGAATGACACACTGGACCAGATGGACTTAACAGATACATTCAGAACATTCCATCCTAAAACAGCAGAATACATATTCTTTTCAATTGCACAGAGAACATTCGTGAAAATAGATCACATATTAGGTTAAGAAAAAAAAAAAAAAAACAGCCTCAACAAATTCAAGAAGACAAAAGGCAGCCATGAACCTTTTCTGATCACAATGCCCTGAAACTAGAAGTCAAACAAAAGAAGAAAATTTTAAGATGTTATTTATTTATTAGAGAGAGTGAGAGATACAGAGAGAGATCATGAGCAGGGGGATGGGCAGAGGGAGAAGCACACTCTGCTGAGTGGGGAGCCTAACTCAGGTCTTGATCCCAGGACCCTGAAATCATGACCTGAGCTGAAGGCAGATACTTAACTGAGCCACCCAGGCACCCCAAGAAAAATTTTAAAATAACACAAGTACTTGCAGATTAAATAACATGTCACTAAACAACAAATGGCTCAAACAGGAAATCAGAAAACAAATTTTTAAAAAATACATGGAAACAAGTGAAAATAAAAACAATGGTCCAAAACCTCTGAGATCCAGCAAAAGCTGTTCTAAGAGGGGTGGTTATACCAATACAGGCCTATCTCAAGAACCAAGAAAAATCTCAAATAAGCAACCTAACCCTACACTTAAAGGAGCTAGAAAAAGAAAAAACCTAAAACCAGAAGGAAGGAAATAATAAAAACTACAGCAGAAATAAATGATACAGAAACTAAAGAAGCAATAGATCAATGAAACCAGGAGATGGTTCTTTGAAAAAAAATCAATAAAATTGATAAAACTATAGCCAGAGTTGTCAAGAAAAAAGGAGAAAGAACTCAAATAAAACCAATCACAAATGAGACAGGTAAAATAAAAAAACAACAACAGAAAGATACAAGAAAGTATTAAAGAGATGAAAAACTATATGCCAACAAATTGGAAACCTAGAAGTGGAATAAATGGATCAATTCCTTGAGAATTGAAAGGAACATATAAACTACCAAAATTGAAAAAGGAGGAAATGGAAAATTCAAACAGAATGACCACCAGCAATGAACTTGAATCAATAATCAAATAATTTCTAAAAGAAAAAATCCAGGACCAGATAATTTTGCAGCCAAATTCTACCAAACATTTAAAGAAGAGTTATTGCTTATTCTTCTCAAACTATTCCAAAAAAATTTTAAAGGGAAGGAAAACTTGCAAATTCATTTTATGAGGCCAGCAATATCCTGATACTAAAACCAGATTAGGACTACACTACAAAAGAAAACTACAGGATAATATCCCTGAAAAATATGGATGCAAAATTTCTCAACAAACTACTAGGAAATGAAATTAAACAATACATTAAAAGAATTATTCACCATAAACCAGTGGGATTTATTCTTGGGTTGGAAAGGTCATTCAATATTCACAAATCATTTCAACACAATACACTACATCAATAAAAGAAAAGATAAAAACCATATGAACCTCACAAAAGATGCAGAAAAAGCATTTAACAAGGTGCAATATTCATTCATGATAAAAGCTTTCAGTAATGTAGGCTTAAAGAAAACATACCTCAACACAATAAAGGCCATTTATGAAAAACCCACAACTAATATTATCCTTAATGGGGAAAAACTGGGAGCTTTCTCCATAAGGTCTGGAACAAGATAAGGATGTCCAGTCTAACCACTTGAACTCAACATAGTACTAGAAGTTCTAGCCACAGTAGTCAGACAACAAAAAGAAATAAAAGGAATCCAACTTGGTAAGGAGAAACTAAAATTTTCACTATTTGCAAATGACATGATACTATATAGAGAAAACTGAAAAGACTACACCCAGAAGCAGCTAGAACTGATCAGTGAATTCAATAACGTAACAGCATATAAAATCAATGCACAGAAATCTCTGTACACCAACAATGAAGTAGCATAAAAAGAAATTAAGAAAAAAATCCCTTTTACAATTGCATCAGATACCATAAGATAAATAGGAATAACCAAATCAAAGAGGTGATAAACTTGTACTCAGAAAATGATAAAACACTGATGAAATACATTGCAAACAACACAAAGTAATGGAAAGAAATTTCATGTTCATGGATTGGAAGAACAAATATTGTTAAAATGCCTATACTACCCAAAGCAATCTACACAGTTAATTCAATCCCTACCATAATGCCAAAAGAATTTTTCACAGAGCTAGAACATTCCTAAAATTTGTATTGGACCATAAAAGGCCCCAAATAACCAAAGCAATCTTGAAGCAAAGCAAAGCTGGATACAATTCCAAACATCAAGTCACAAAACTGTTGTAATCAAAACAGTATAGTACTGGCACAAAAACAGACATATAGGTTAACAGGTCATAATAGAAAATCTAGACATAAACCCATGAGTATATGGTCCATTAATCTTCAACAAAGCAAGAATGTCTGATGGGGGAAAGATAGCCTTTTCAACAAATGGTGTTGGGACACAGGACAACAACATGCAAAAGAATGACACTGTACCACTTGCATATACCACACAGAAAAATAAATTCAAAATATATGAAAGATCTAAATGTGAGACCTCAAACCATTAAAATCCTGCAAGAGAATATAGGCAGTAACTTCTTTGACAATGGCCATAGGAACTTGTTTTTTTATGTGTCTCCTGAGGCAAGGGAAAGAAAAATAAAAATAATCTATTGGGACTACTTCAAAGTAAGAAGTTTCCACACAGTGAAGAAACAATGAATAAAACTAAAAGGCAACCTACAGAATCGGAGACGATATTTGTAATTGACATATGAGATAAAAGATTAGTATCAAAAATATATAAAGGATGTATGAAATTCAACACCCCCCAAAATAATCCAATTTAAAAATGGGCAGAAGACATGAACAGAAATTTCTCTGAAGAAGACATCCAGATGACCAAAAGACACATGAAAAGATGACCATCATCACTTTTCATCAGGGCAATGCAAATCAAAACCACAATGAGATATCCCCTCACACCTGTCAGAGTGGCTTAAATCAACAACACAAGAAAAACAAGTATTGGTGAGGATATGGAGAAAACCCTCTTACACTGTTGATGAGAATGCAAACTAATGCAACCACCCTAGAAAACAATATGGAGTTTCTTCAAAAAGTTAAAAATAGAGGGCACCTGGGTGGCTAAGTTGATTCATCTCTGGACTCTTGGTTTCAGCTCAGTACAGGCCCTCAAGGTTGTGGGCATGAGCCCTGTGTTGGACTCCATACTCTGCATGCAATCTGCTTAAGATTCTCTTTCCCTCTCTCTGCCCCTCCCACTTGTGCTCTCTCTCTTCAAAATAATTAATAAGTCTTTTAGAAAACAAAGTTAAAAACAGAACTACTGTATAGTCAAATAATTGCACTGCTGGGTATTTACCCAAAGAATACAAAAATACTAATTCAAAGGAATACATGCACCCCAATGTCTATTTCAGCATTATTTACAATAACCGAGATATGGAAGCATCCGATGTGTCCATTTGTTGGTGAATGGATAAAAAAAGATGTGGTATATGTATACTGTGGAATATTATTCAACCATAAAAAATGGAATCTTGCCATTTACAACTACATGGGTGGATCTGATGAGTATAATGCTAATGGGAATAAGTCAGTGAGAGAAATACCATATGATTTCACTCATATGTGAAATTTAAGGAGCAAAACAAATAAGTAAAGTGAAAAAAGAGAGAAATAGACTCTTAATTGTAGAGAAGAAACTGATGGTTACCAGAGGGGAGGTTGGTGGGGTGTTTGGTTAAATAGGTGATGAGGATTAAGGAATATAGTTGTGACGAGCACAGGGTGATGTATGAAAGTACTGAATTACTTTACTGTACACCTGAAACTAATATAACACTGTAGTTAATTAATTAGAATGAAAATAAATAAAATACATAAATCAATAAAAAATTAAACAATCAATCAATAAATAAAATAAAATAAATAAATATATACTCTGCTAAATCAATTCCTATAACAGAAGAACTACTTTATTGTCCCGGATTTGTTCTCTTACTTAAAATGAGGATTAATAACAAGAAGTTTCTCACTTGAACCAACTGATCTGCTTAATATAATGGCAGGTGCCTTCTCAGGAATGTTCTGTTTTTCTTGCTCTTACCTGAGTCACCAATGTCCACTATTCTAGTTGTTCTCTCACAAAACATAAAATTTTCTCTATTTTCTAAGAAAATCACTTCCAATCAGCTCTCAAACCCTAGATCAAAATAAAACCATCCCAAGAATGTTCCTTAACATAGGAATCCCACACCAACTACAATGCTATAAATATCTCCTAAACAATCAGATCAATGTTAACAGTGGTTGCAATAAATGAGTCATAGTGAATTCTAATGTAGTTCAAAATCCCTCTGGCTGTTGACAGGTTATCATCAAATAAAAATCCCTTAACATAATCCAAAATAATGTTATAATTTTCTATTGTCCTTGAAGACAGCCTCCTCTTCAGTAATTTTTCTGGAAACAGAATGCTCACACAGACTCAAAAAGCCCTCTACACCACAATCAAATCAAAAGCTCACTAATCCCCGGAATGGGAGAAGAAATTTGCAAATGACAGTACGGACAAAAGGTTGATATCCAGGATCTATAATGAACTCCTCAAACTCAACACACACAAAACAGACAAGCATACCAAAAATGGGCAGAAGATATGAACAGAGACTTCTCCAATGAAGACATACAAACAGCTATCAGACACATGAAAAACTGTTCATCATCACTAGCCATCAGGGAGATTCAAATTAAAACCACATTGAGATATCACCTTACACCAGTTAGAATGGCCAAAATTAACAAGACAGGAAACAACATGTGTTGCAGAGGATGTGGAGAAAGGGGAACCCTCTTCCACTGTTGGTGGGAATGCAAGTTGGTGCAGCCTCTTTGGAGAACAGTGTGGAGATTCCTCAAGAAATTAAAAATAGAACTTCCCTATGACCCTGCCGTTGCACTCCTGGGTATTTACTCCAAAGATACAGATGTCGTGAAAAGAACAGCCATCTGTACCCCAATGTTTATAGCAGCAATGGCCATGGTCGCCAAACTGTGGAAAGAACCAAGATGTCCTTCAACGGACGAATGGATAAGGAAGATGTGGTCCATATACACTATGGAGTATTGTGCCTCCATCAGAAAGGATGAATACCCAACTTTTGTAGCAACATGGATGGGACTGGAAGAGATTATGCTGAGTGAAATAAGTCAAGCAGAGAGAGTCAATTATATGGTTTCACTTATTTGTGGAACATAACAAATAGCATGGAGGACATGGGGAGTTAGAGAGTAGAAGGATGTTGGGGGAAATTGGAAGGGGAGGTGAACCATGAGAGACTATGGACTCTGAAAAACAATTTGAGGGGTTTGAATTGGCGGGTGGGTGGGAGGTTAGGGTACCAGGTGGTGGGTATTATAGAGGGCACAGATTGTATGGAGCACTGGGTGTGGTGAAAAAATAATGAATACTGTTATGCCGAAAATAAAAAAATAAATTAAAAATAAATGAATAAATAAATACAGATATGCAACATTAAAAAATAATAAAATAAAATAAAATAGCCTAGCTGATGGAAAAAAAAAAAAAGCTCACTAATACTCAAAAAAAGCAAGGTCAGAATTTTTTTTAAGAAAAAATTCCTTCATTAATGCTGAGAGCTACACTACGTTTACACAGGGTCATGGCCCCAGGCATCCATTTAATCAAATTTCTCTGCTGTCTGTCCCAGTGGAGCCATCACAACAAGAAACTCTCTCAATGAAAAAAGGTGGGGGTAAGGGGGAAAAGCCATACTTCACATCTCACATTGTTTACACAATGTTAAGTAATTATTTCACTCATCCACCATCACTGGCCATGGACAGACAAGTTACCTCCTTGGAGATTCTGAAAAGTCTATTCAGCTATATATAGCCCATTTTGGTTTTTATTCCTTTTGAAGTGAAGCTAACTGCTTAGTTTGAGACTTATTCATGAATACTAAAGTATTCTAAAGTATACTTTGTCTGTGCTAATGATTTCACTAATTATATTTATCATGTAGATATACTCAGTTTCTCATTACGAATGTCACTGTTTCTCAAGTATTCTAGAGCAATACTGTCTGTATAATTTCTCTAACCCCATCAAACCATTTTAATACTTAAAGATGAATAACCTTACCCATCCATACATACATAATAAACCTATTTTCCCAAATAATTGTGTCTGTGTTTGAGTGGCCAAATTATTATTTTCCAGGAGTTTTTGATAACACTCTGGTCTTTGATGCAGCTCTTCTCCAGGGCAAAGAGCAGGAATGTGGAAGGCAGATAATAAAAAATTATAGTCTGCTTTTATTTAATAGCTCTATCAATCAGAGTAGTAGAGATGGATAAAATAATAAACTAATCACCCAGTCCTTCCTAATCAAGAAGAGAAATAAAGGCTAGAAAAAATTACATATAATTGTAGTTCAAAACTTAAAGGCAAATGATTTGAAATTTAAGGATGAGCAGAATCCTCTAAAATCCAAATGGAAACAGACTACAAAACATGTCGTTTAATGACTGAAAAGAAAGCTGAGAAATGTTTTCCAATAATTTTGGAGAAGTAAACATATTCATACCACTTTATTCATGTTTGGAGGTAAAGAGAAAAAAGTTCAAAGAAATTTTCTGATTAAAAGCAAAGCTACAAAGGAATTTGATAAACTTCTTAGAATTTTTGTTTGAAAACTCAATTTTAAGTGAGTACATTTCTCCTTATTTTATCTACAAATTTCACTTGGTTAATGGTCATCTATGAAAATAAAATTCAAGTGAATGTTTCTCCCAATGAGATGCTCAAAATATCACATTAGATAATTATAATCTCGCAAGTAAAAAACATCCTTCTCTTCTAAGAAACTTAAAACACAGAGTAAAACTGAACCAGAATATCTGTTTCCAGTCTGGTACAACTTCCATTACCAAAATGGAAAGAGTGCCCAACTTTATGCATAGAGGCAGATTAAAACTACAAAGTTAATGTAGCTGGGTGTGAATGCAATTATTTTTGTGTTTTTGCATGTGGCTGCAGTAAATATTTCCAATGAGGAAGGAAAAAATAAAGAAACCCAGCTAAAGTCGTGAAGGAGGAGGAAAAAAAAAAAAACAAGGATTTAAATATGGGGAAAGGCAGGGAATTTTAAGGAAAACTGAAAAAAATAAAAATGTAGGAAGGAAAACAAAAATACTGAAATATTTATTTAATGTGATTTTGAAAAGAATGATTTGTTCCAGTTACCCTTACAGTGATGAAGATAAATGAAATAATAAAGGAAAACTGAGAATAACCTTGATACACCAGAAGGAATACTGGGATGAACCTCAAAAACTAGGTTCCAATGGCTGTTGCCAAATAGCTGAGCTATCAAAGGCAAGTCACTTCACTTTTGTAGATTTTGTTTCCTCATCTACAAAATGAAAGGTTGAACTAAATGATCTCTGATGTCCCTTCTGTCCCTTAAACAGTGAAAATTCTGAGATACCTGAAACTACTGAAAAGCTTTAATGTTTTATTTAATGACTTTTCCCTATCTTTTTTCTTACACTCATGATAACTTCATTCTGTAATAGGAGCAGAGGAAAAATAATCCATTCTTAACAACTTCACTATTTGATATTGTCACTTAGTAAAGAACATCAATTAATCAAGAATTATTAATCAGTGGGAAATTAATAAGAGTCTCAATATAATATTTCTTTTTCTTTCAAAGTGTAGGATGAAATAATAGCTTGAAAATAATATGTGTCATGAAGGAAAGGAAAGCCAGTGGTGGAGAAATCACAAAAATATGCAAGTGACTAGAAAAAGGGTATTTATATTTTACATTTCCTTTCCTTTCAAGTTTCACCATCCATTTTTTTTTACTTGCCGAATATTTCATAGTTTTAACTGGAGGAATATTGGGCAGATGTCTAGAGCAAAGGGTCAGTACAAAGAATACCAAGTCCCTTATCTAGTTTGTATCTAATAGTAGAGAGTCCTTATTTTAAAAAGGCAATTGTGTTATTTTATCCCTCAGGGTGTTTACTTATTCAAGTTCCAATACATATTTCATTTTCATCCACTTACACAAATTTGATTAGCTATGATGGTGTCTGGCACACAGCCCACTCTTGAAAAATATCTGTTAAATGAATGAATGGATGAATGGACCAGTTGATGGATATATGGATAGATTGATCATGATTTCCTTCACTTGGCTCCTTGATTACTCACAAAGGATATTGGAATTTTTCTGAACACACCCAACCTGAAATTTATTCCTTCATTATCCAGAAGAAAGGTCCTTAAGGAATTTTTTTTTTTAATTTAAACAAGAGCCAAAGATTGTACAGCTTGACACTTCCTGTCATTCACACTGCATTTTGTGTAAATAATGATCCTAAAGTATTTCGAGGGAGTAGCATGAAAATATGGGGAAGTTAAATTCCTCAGAAGTAGTCATTCACATACTTATATTCAGTAGATATTTTACATGCATTATTTTTTTTAAGGATTTATTTATTTGACATACAGAGATCACAAGTAGGCAGAGAGGTAGGCAGAGAGAGAGAGAGGGAAGCAGGCTCCCTGCTGAGCAGAGAGCCTGACACAGGGCTTGAACCCAGGACCCCGGGATCATGACCTGAGCCAAAGGCAGAGGCTTTAAAGCACTGAGTGACCCAGTTGTGCCTTACATGCGTTATTTAATGAAGTTCTCCAACTCTAAGGATTAGATCCACATCTATCTACTACAAAGCTTCCATTTTTCTACTGTACTATAAAAGTCTGGGGGGAAAAACCTGCTCACCTTGTTTTAATTGAAGAATTTAATTGAAGAATTAAAGAACAACACAGCATTCTCTTACTTTAAACCTGGGATTTCCCTGAGCAGTTCAAATAAATTACACTTCTTCTAAAGTCGGAAATACCTTGTGAAAGATTTTACTTCTCATGCTCAGTTGCAAATGACAAAATACTGAAAAGTAGTAATTGGCCTTAATAAAATGGCACCAAGTTGATTATATAACATCCTTACTATACCAAATGGTTATAAGGAAAGTTTAATGAAAATAATAAAAATCAACATTTATGAAAAGATGGTTTCATTAAAAATACATTCAAATTTATTATTCATTTGACTAAAACATATTTGTCTTCAATAAAAACTAAGCCTCCAATATTAAATCACAATTCAGTAAAAGCATTTCCAAGGACAATCAGATAATACATTATAGGTACACTCTTGAGTCATTAAGTGGTATTGAAAGAATCTAGATATTACATCTCCCTCTCTCCCTCTCTCTCTCTTTCTCTCTTATTCTCACTGCTGCTCTTTCTTCATTGCACTCATTTTATTGAGATTTTGGTGGCAGCGGTAGAATACACAATTGAGCATGAGGTCTCTGGCCAATGCCTAGAGTGCAGATAGCTAGTGTATATTGACATGAAAACCATATTCTTCAGATACCAGAAATTCTCACAGCAATACTGATATTATATGAGCTTTAAATATACCATCAATCTTCTACCATATTTTTTTATGTCAACGTTGAATCATTTTAGGTAGACAGATTCTCCTTTGCTGTTTTGCCCCCTTGTCAGTGCTGTATATTCAATAAACTTCTCCATTTTGTTCTTCCTTGGGTGAATTCTTTCACTGCCCCTGTACTGGCATCCACCCAATTGATTGTCCCGATATTCTTGCCCTATATGGGACCTTCTTGGCTCAGGACTCTCCCCAGATTCTCCACGTATTTCTTGGGAATTTCCCTCAGTGGACTGACTCTAGTATTCCTTGTCGAACTGATAATGTCCACTGAGGTCATCCCTTGGTGAGGATCCAAAGCCACAGGGGAAGCCTGCCAAAAGGGTGAGGGATTTCCACTCTTGCCCTTCAGAGGGATCCTTCCTTCCCTCTCCTTTCTCTTTTCAAATTTTCAGTCTATCCCTAGTACACTTCAGACAACAGAAGATGTCTGGCCAGGGTGGATCCCTGGTGTGGTATGAAAGCAAACAATTTGGACTGCCTGTGCTTGTGAGGGTGAAGAACCCCTTTTTTCTCCTCTCTCACTCTGTCTCTTCTGAGGTCTTAATTTGCAATGTGATTCTTTTGGAAAGCAGTCCCTTTGCTTACTCCCAGAATCTAGCTGCCATCTTGATATATAGGCAAAACCTGTTCTTGAGGTCTGAGTGTTAACTCATCCTCCTCCTTTTTTTGACCCAGGTTGGCCAACTACTGTCCAACATTCCTTATTGCAGGGGATGTCCCAGAATGGCTTGCTTTTGTATTTGCCACAACCCTCTCCTTGGTGGGATGCCTCAATACAGTCAGTTGCCCTGAATTAAGTCCTGCCTTTCCATTTCAGTGGGATACTCTGACTGAAATTGTGACCACGAATCAGACCTCCATTCCTTTTGGTGGGACGTCCCTTTGGGAATTGGCAGCTGGTCTTTCCCACCATGGGACAAATCCCTTATATTCCTTTGGGCTCACCCTTGGGCTATATTCTTAAGAACTGGAACTAATTTGACCTCCTCCCCCAAGGCCTGAGGAAACACATGTATTATTTTTAGGCAAAGTTTCTTGACATCAGTAAAAACTCCAAGATCATGGCCCCTCCAAGGAACCCCTTTTTTTATAGTACTATTTTCCAGCTTGACCTTTTTCACTGGAACTAATCCAAGTGATCAGAAGTCCCATATGTGCAAGACTCCATGACATTGTTCCAAAAGTCCTAACCTCCAAAAAACTGTATAATGTGTCTTGCTTGGTTTCATGGCCCATCTGACACTATGAATAGCTATAGAACCTGAAACTTGGAAGTTTTGCTAAGTTAAATGAAAAATCAGGTCCAATTCATCGGATATCTAAGTCTATTCCATAAGATAAAATACTAAAGCACTGAATAATAAAGAGAAAGTTTATCTGCTTTTGACTACTTATTGCAGAGAAATTAAAGATACATGGGTCTGTTGAAAAACATGATTTTTGTCATATTAAAAAATTGTACTAAAAAATGCATGTTCCGGGGGCACCTGGGTGGCTCAGTGGGTTAAAGCCTCTGCTTTCGGTTCAGGTCATGATCCCAGGGTCCTGGGATCGAGCCCCACATCGGGCTCTCTGCTCAGCAGGGAGCCTGCTTCCTCCTCTCTCTCTGCCTGCCTCTCTGCCTACTTGTGTTCTCTGTCTGTCAAATAAATAAATAAATCTTTAAAAAAAAAAAAAAATGCATGTTCCGGGGAGGAGTAAAGATGACGGAGAAGTAGCAGGCTGAGACTATTTCAGGTAGCAGGAGATCAGCTAGGTAGCTTATCTAAACATTGCAAACACCTACAAATCCAACGGAAGATTGAAGAGAAGAAGAACAGTAATTCTAGAAACAGAAAATCAACCACTTTCCAAAAGGTAGGACTGGCGAAGAAGTGAATCCAAAGTGACAGGAAGATAGACCACAGGCAGCGGAGCAACGGAGCACTAAATCAGGACTTTTAAAAGTCTGTTCCGCTGAGGGACATCGCTCCAGAGGCTAAACCGGGGTGAAGACCACGCGGGGTCAGCATGGCCCCATGTCCCACAGGGTCACAGAAGGATCGGGGGTGTCTGAGTGTCGCAGAGCTTGCAGGTATCAGAAGGAGGAAGCCAACTACAGAGACAGAGCCGAGGAGTGAGCTCTCAGCTTGGGGTTACCATGAACCAGTTGCAGACTCGGTGAGCTTGGAGGGCAGCCCAAGGCCAGGGAGACAGGAGTTATTGGGCACTATTCTCTGATGGTGCACTGAGGAGTGGGGCCCCAAGCTCTTAGCTTCTCTGGGCCACAGACTGGGAGGCTGCCATTTTCATTCCCATCCTCACAAACTCTACAAAAAGCACTCAGGGAACAAAAGATCCCAAAAGCAAACCTTAGCAGATTACTCAGCCCGGCCCCTGGTAAGGGTGGTGCAATTCTGCCTAGGTCAAAGACACTTGAGAATCACTACAACAGTCCCCTCCCACAGAAGATAAACAAGAAATCTAGCGAGGACCAAGTTCACTTACCTAGGAGTGCAGGTTCAATAACAAGGAGAGCAGCAGAATTGCAGAGGAGGAGAAAGCAAAGCACTGAACACATGGCATTCTCCCCATGATTCTTTAGTCTTGCAGTTAATTTATTTTTTCTCTTTCTCAATTTTTTTTCTTCTTCTGCTAGATTTTTCAACTTTTACCCTTTTCATTTTTAACGTTTTTTAACTAGTTTATCATATATATATATATATGTATGTATATATATATATACTTTTTTATATTGTTTATTCGTTTTCTTTTTTTAATTGTTTCTTTTTTTTTCTGAATCTCTTTATCCCTTCTCCCCACCATGATTTGGGGTCTCTTCTGATTTGGTTAAAGCGTATTTTCGTAGGGTCTTTGCCACCCTTTTAGTATTTTACTTGCACCTTCATAAACTCTTATCTGTACAAAATGAAAGGGCAGAGAAATTAACCACAAAAAAAAAGAACAAGAGGCAGAACCAAAGGCTAGGGACCTAATCAATATAGACATTGGTAATATGTCAGATCTAGAGGTAAGAATGACAATTCTCAAGGTTCTAGCCGGGCTCGAAAAAGGCATGGAAGATATTAGAGAAAACCTCTGGGGAGATATAAAAGACCTTTCTGGAGAAATAAAAGAACTAAAATCTAACAAAGTTGAAAAAAAAAGCTATTAATGAGGTGCAATAAAAAATGGTGGCTCTCGGGGCACCTGGGTGGCTCAGTGGGTTAAAGACTCTGCCTTTGGCTCAGGTCATAATCCCAGGGTCCTGGGTTCAAGCCCCACATCGGGCTCTCTGCTTGGCGGGAAGCCTGCTGCCTCCTCTCTCTCTCTCTCTGCCTGCCTCTCTGCCTACTTGTGATCTCTGTTAGATAAATAAATAAAATATTTTTTAAAAAATGGAGGCTATCACTACTAGGATAAATGAGGCAGAAGAAAGAATTAGTGATATAGAAGACCAAATGACAGAGAAAAAAGAAGCTGAGCAAAAGAGGGACAAACAACTACTGGACCATGAGGGGAGAATTCGAGAGATAAGTGACACCATAAGGTGAAACAACATTAGAATAATTGGGATTCCAGAAGAAGAAGAAAGAGAGAGGGGAGCAGAAGCTATATTGGAGAGAATTTCCCTAAGATGGAAGGGAACAAGCATCAAAATCCAGGAGGTGAAGAGAGCCCCCCGCAAAATCAACAAGAATAGGTCCACACCCTGTCACCTAAGAGTAAAATTTACAAGTCTTAGTGACAAAGAGAAAATCCTCAAAGCAGCCCTGGAAAAGAAGTCTGTAACACACAATGGTAAAAATATTAGATTGGCAGCATACTTATCCACAGAGACCTGGCAGGCCAGAAAAAAACTGGCATGATATATTCAGAGCACTAAACGAGAAAAACATGCAGCCAAAAATACTATACCAGCTAGGCTATCATTGAAAATAGAAAAAGAGATTAAAAGCTTCCAGGACAAACAAAAACTAAAAGAATTTGCAAACACCAAACCAGCTCTACAGGAAATATTGAAAGGGGTCCTCTAAGCAAAGAGAGAGCCTAAAAGTAGTAGATCAGAAAGGACCAGAGACAATATACAGTAACAGTCACCTTCCAGGCAATACAATGGAACTATATTCATATCTATCAATAGTTACCCTGAATGTTAATGGGCTAAATGCCCCAATCAAAAGACACAGTTATCAAATTGGATAAAAAAAAAAAAAACAAAACCCATCAATATGTTACCTACAAGAAACTCATTTCAGACCCAAAGACACCTCCAGATTTAAAGTGAGGGGGTGGAAAACAATATACGATGCTAATGGACATGAGAGGAAAGCAGGAGTAGCAATGCGTAGATCAGATCAATTAGATTTTAAGCCAAAGACTATAATAAGAAATGAAGAAGGACACTACATCATACTCAAAGGATCTGTCCAACTAGAAGATCTAACAATTTTAAATATCTATGCCCCTAACGTGAGAAGAGCCAACTATATAAACCAATTAATAACAAAATCAAAGAAACACATCAACAATAATACAATAATAGTAGGGGACTTTAACACTCCCCTCACTGAAATGGACAGATCATCCAAGCAAAAGATCAACAAGGAAATAAAGGCGTTAAATGACACACTGGGCCAGATGGACATCACAGATATATTCAGAACATTTCATCCCAAAGCAACAGAATACACATTCTTCTCTAGTGCACATGGAACATTCTCCAGAATAGATCACATCCTCAGTCCTAAATCAGGTCTCAACCGGTATCAAAAGATTGGGATCATTCCCTGCATATTTTCAGACGACAATGCTCGGAAGCTAGAACTCAATCACAAGAGGAAATTTGGAAAGAACCCAAATACATGGAGACTAAACAGCATCCTTCTAAAGAAATAATGGGTCAACCAGGAAATTAAAGAAGAATTGAAAAAAATCATGGAAACAAATAATAATGAAAACACAATGGTTCACAATCTATGGGACACAGCAAAGGCAGTCCTGAGAGGAAAATAAAAGCGGTACAAGCCTTTCTCAAGAAACAAGAAAGGTCTCAGGTACACAACCTAAGACTACACCTAAAGGAGCTGGAGAAAGAACAAGAAAGAAACCCTAAGCCCAGCAGGAGAAGAGAAATCATAAAGATCAGAGCAGAAATCAATGAAATAGAAACCAAAAAAACCAATAGAACAAATCAATGAAACTAGGAGTTGGTTCTTTGAAGGAATTAATAAGATTGATAAACCCCTGGCCAGACTTATCAAAAAGAAAAGAGAAAAGAGCCAAATAAATAAAATCATGAATGAAAGAGGAGAGATCACAACTAACACCAAAGAAATACAGACAATTATAAGAACATACTATGAGCAACTCTACACCAACAAATTTAACAATCTGGAAGAAATGGATGCATTCCTAGAGACATATAAACTACCACAACTGAACCAGGAAGAAATAGAAAGCCTGAACAGACGCATAACCAGTAAGGAGATTGAAACAGTCATTAAAAATCTCCAAACAAACAAAAGCCCAGGGCCAGACGGCTTCCCATGGGAATTCTACCAAACTCTTAAAGAAGAACTAATTCCTATTCTCCTGAAACAGTTCCAAAAATAGAAAGGGAAGGAAAACTTCCAAACTCATTTTATGAGGCCAGCATCACCTTGATCCCAAAACCAGACAAGTATCCCATCAAAAAAGAGAACTACAGACCAATATCCTTGATGAACACAGATGTGAAAATCCTCACCAAAATACTAGCCAATAGGATTCAACAGTGCATTAAAAGGATTATTCACCATGACCAAGTGGGATTTATTCCAGGACTTCAGGGTTGGTTCAACATCTGCAAATCAATCAATGTGATACAACACATTAATAAAAGAAAGAACAAGAACCATATGATACTCTCAATAGATGCTGAAAAAGCATTTGACAAAGTGCAGCATCCCTTCGTGATCAAAACTCTTCAAAGTTAAGGGATAGAGGGCACATACCTCAATATTATCAAAGCCATCTATGAAAAGCCAACTGCAAATATCTTTCTCAATGGAGAAAAACTGAAAGCTTTTCTGCTAAGGTCAGGAACATGGCAGGGATGTCCATTATCACCACTGCTATTCAACATAGTACTAGAAGTCCTAGCCTCAGCAATAAGACAACAAAAGGAAATTAAAGGCATCCAAATCAGCAAAGAAGTAGTCAAACTATCACTCTTCGTAGATGATATGATACTATATGTGGAAAACCCAAAAGACTCCACTCCAAAACTGCTAGAACTTATACAGGAATTCAGTAAAGTGTCAGGATATAAAATCAATGCACAGAAATCAGTTGCAATTCTCTACACCAACAACAAGACAGAAGAAAGAGAAATTAAGGAGTCAATCCCATTAACAATTGCACCCAAAGCCATGAGATACCTAGGAATAAACCTAACCAAAGAGGCTAAGAATCTATATTCAGAAAACTATAAAGTACCCACGACAGAAGTTGAGGAAGACACAAAGAAATGGAAAAATGTTCCATACTCCTGGATTGGAAGAACAAATATTGTGAAAATGTCTATGCTACCTAAAGCAATCTACATATTTAATGCAATTCCTATCAAAATACCATCCATTTTTTTTTTCAAAGAAATGGAACAAACAACCCTAAAATTTATATGGAACCAGAAAAGACCTTGAATAAAAAAGGAATATTGAAAAAGAAAGCCAAAGTTAGTGGCATCACAATTCCGGACCTAAAACTCTATTACAAAGCTGTCATCATCAAGACAGCATGCTACTGGCACAAAAACAGACACATAGATCACTGGAACAGAATAGGGAGCCCAGAAATAGACCCTCAACTCTATGGTCAACTAATATTCGACAAAGCAGGAAAGAATGTCCAATGGAAAAAAGACAGCCTCTTCAATAAATGGTGTTGGGAAAATTGGACAGCCACATGCAGAAAAATGAAACTGGACCATTTCCTTACAACACACATGAAAATAGACCATAATGGATAAAAACCCCAATGTGAGAAAGGAATACATCAAAATCCTTTAGGTGAGCACAACCTAAGAGGCAGCAACCTCTTCGACCTCAGCCGCAGCAACATCTTCCTAGGAACATCGCCAAAGGCAAGGGAAGCAAGGGCAAAAATGACCTATTGGGATTTCATCAAGATCAAAAGCTTTTGCACAGCAAAGAAAACAGCTAACAAAACCAAAAGACAACTGACAGAATGGGAGAAGATATTTGCAAATAACATATCAGATAAAGGGCTAGTGTCCAAAATCTATAAAGAACTTAGCAAACTCAACACCCAAAGAACAAATAATCCAATCAAGAAATGGGCAGAAGACATGAACAGACATTTCTGCAAGGAAGACATCCAAGATGGCCAACACACACATGAAAAAGTGCTCCACATCACTCGGCATCAGGGAAATACAAATCAAAACCACAATGAGATATCACCTCACACCAGTCAGAATGGCTAAAATCAACAAGTCAGGAAATGACAGATGCTGGCAGGGATGTGGTGAAAGGGGAACCCTCCTACACTGTTGGTGGGAATGCAAGCTGCTGCAACCACTCTGGAAAACCACTTGGAAGCTCCTCAAAATGTTGAAAATAGAAGTGCCCTATGACCCAGCAATTGCACTGCTGGGTATTTACCCTAAAGATACAAACGGAGTGATCCAAAGGGGCATGTGCACCCGAACGTTTATAGCAGCAATGTCTACAATAGCCAAACTATGGAAAGAACCTAGATGCCCATCAACAGATGAATGGATAAAGAAGAGGTGGTATATATATACAATGGAATACTATGCAGCCATCAAATGAAATGGAATCTTGCCATTTGTGATGACGTGGATGGAACTAGAGGGTATCATGCTTAGTGAAATAAGTCAATTGGAGAAAGTCAACTATCATATGATCTCCCTGATATGAGGAAGTGGTGATGCAACATGCGGGCTTACGTGGGTAGGAGAAGAAAGAATGAAACAGGATGGGATTGTGAGGGAGACAAATGATAAGTGACTCAATCTCACAAAACAAACTGAGGGTTGCTGGGGGAAGGGAGGTTGGGAGAAGGGGGGTGGGGTTATGGACATTGGGGAGGGTATGTGCTATGGCGATTGCTATGAAGTGTGTAAACCTGGCAATTCTCAGACCTGTACCACTGGGGATAAAAATACATTATATGTTTATTAAATAAATAAATAAATAAAATTGATAAATTGTTTGCAAGGAAATTGAGTGCCCTGCTTTTTTTCCCCATTCATTTATTTTCAGCATAACAGTATCATTATTTTTTCACCACACACAGTGCTCCATGCAATCCTTGCCCTCTATAATACCCACCACGTAGGACACCAACCTCCCACCCCCCTGCTACTTCAAACCCCTCAGATTGTTTTTCAGAGTCCATAGTCTCTCATGATTCACCTCCCCTTCCAATTTACCCCAACCCCCTTCTCCCTTGCTCTTCATCCACAGATAGTGGAGTTGTACTAAAATCCACTTCCCCAGACATGGCATAGGATGTCAACTGGCACCTGGGTGTTAAATATATTTGTGCTGTTGTTCTGTAAGATACACTTAGTTATTATGAGAAGTAAAGAAATACATAGCAGAAGAAAAAAAAGATATAATGCAACTTTACAATGGACTGAACTGGCAATACATTTATGATTACATATCCTCTTGCCCAATGAAGAAGGATTGCCCTTATCTTTCAACATCAGTTACACACTCAAAAAAATTTAAGCTGAAATTCTTTTTCTTCAAAAAATTATGGAAATTAAGTAAATCTAGTTATACACTGAAGGTGTATAAACACACAAAAAATATGAATTAGCCAAGCAGCCCTCAGCTAAAATAATTTTTTGCCATCATTTTACAATTTGTACCTCCATTTGAAACCATTCCTATGAAAATAAATCAGAGACACTGGAACCATTGATACAATTAAGTGTTTTCAAATTGAAAAAAAATCCTTACAGCAGCATTTTGAACAAAGAATTCAAGAGTTTTGGATGACTGTTTCATCTGCAAAGGGCTCATTTTGTAGTTCTATTGAGATAATACTACTCCATGTAGTTATATTGTCATTCAGCTAAAAACCTAAGATACATAAAATGGACTCACACATTTTATTTTATTATAAAACTTTATAAAGACATTAAAACACACTTGGGCAAAGAGAGAATCAAAAATGTCTCTCTGAAGCCTCTCTTTTAACTATAATATATTAGGTGTGCAGAAAACATTAGGCTCAAAGAGGAAGCAAATAAAATATACCATGTTTCATTAGACTGTAAATCAGCCTCAATTAAAAATTCTAAGGAGAAAGAAGCAGATACTAGAAGTAGGCCAAAAAAGTCAAAACACTAGTGGAAATTATGGAATTATATCATTTTGGGTGACAGCCACTGTATCAGGCAGTTCCATCTAATGATGCTGCAATATGTTACCACATTCAAAATTTTTTAGGGCTAAGAAGAAATTCCATATATGTAACATGTTCAGGAACCATACTATGACCTGTTATGAAATGGATATTTATTATATGGATATTTCATTTATACAAATATCACTTTTGTACTAGGCTAATGACAATGAGTTTCACTATGGACTAATCCTGGATTACCTGTGGAACTATCTTATAATTTTTTTTTTCTCATTCGTAGGGCACTTACACGTCTCAGTTTATCTGAAACACTCCTTTCTGATTTATGCCAGCTGTACTGGTGTAATTATTAATGGTAACCCCTTTACCCTCATAAGTACTCTGGTAGGAAGATAAATCATATGCCCAACCACTGGCGAAAAATAAATATCTAGAATTATCTACTACAGGAAAAATATTCACTTCCTCTTTTATCTAGAGATTGTTCTTCACACAGCAGTATGAGTACAGTATGAAACATTTACTAAGCCATAATATGGCATTACCACTGAGGATTATCACTCACATTTCAACTACCACCATTTCACACACTTACCCTGATTCACTTGCAGCAGAGTAATTTAACAGCCTCCTACATTCTGACTGAATTCCAATAAATTCTCTTTTTGTCATTAATCTTGTCAGAAGAAGGTTTCATTTAGAAGGCTTCTGAAATGTTCCACATAAAATGAAATCATATAATCACAGGGCTAACTATTCCTAGTACAACTAACTTTCTATGATAGGGTTGCTATAAACTTTAGTGTTCAGGCAGCTGCTCATATACCAATACAACTGACAAATTAATTTTTTACACCAGAAAGCAGAAAGGCACTTGCTATCACTGGGTGGTAATACAGGTTGTCAAATCATATTGGGAGCCAGATGTGACTCACAGGCTGTGGAACATGGTGTTGTGTGTTGCTTGGCCTTTAGAAGGATTTATCTAAGGTCAGAGTGCTTTTTTTTTTCTTAAAAAATATCTGTAATATTCTGAAAATTAGCCTACTTATCACCCTATTATGAGGTTACCAGATTAACACAGTGTGTGGGTAAAACTGAAGGGTTTTCGTTGACTTAACTTCTCAAATTATCTGTTTCCATATATGACTGTATCTGTTTCTGTATAGGACTCTGAAGCCAGTAGTTTGTGAATGGCAATGTATTCTGCAATGTATGTGTATGTATGGGCTACATCCCTTTTCCTTAGTTTACTGTCTTCCAACATGATTCCGCCAGTAACATCTGTTTTATCTTCTGTCTGTACATATTCCTCACAACCTGAACTCTTAAGAACAAACTCAAGTTTATAAAATTACTAAACCCAGTAAAATATTGTGATAATTCTGGTATTTATGTAATCAATTTTCCTAGATCCCTCAAAGAACTTTTTTTTAAAAGTTTTTATCTAAATTGTAGTCAGTTAACATACACTATAATATGAGTTTCAGGTGTACAATATAGTGATTTAACACTACCATACAACACCCGGTGTTCATCACAAGTGATATCCTTAATGCCTATCAGCTATTTCAGTGATCTGCCCCCCACCCCAGTAACCACCAGTTTCTTCTCTACAGTTAAGATGATTTTTGGTTTGCCTCTTATATCCTTTTTCTCCCCATTTACTTTTTTGTTTTGTTTCTCAAATTCCACATTTGAGTGAAATCATGTGGTATTTATCTTTCTTGGACTGACTTATTTTGCTTACCAAAATATTCTCTACCACAATCATGTCATTACAAATGGCAAGACTTTATTCTTTTTAATAGTTAATTTTGAGGAATTTCCATACTGTTTTCCAGAGTGGCTGTACCAGTTCACATTCTGACCAATAGTGCACAAGGATTTCTTTTTCTCCACATCTTTGCCAATACTTCTTGATTCCTGTATTGTTGAGTTTAGCCATTCTGACTGGTGAGAAGTGATATCTCATTTTAGTTTTCACATGCATTTCCCTGATTATCATTGAGCACCTTTTAATATTTCTATTGGCCATCTGTATGTCTTCTTTGGAAAAATGATTATTAATTTAATCTGTCCATTTTTAAATGGATTATTTGGGGTTTTTTGGTGTTGAGTTTTACAAGTTCTTTATATTTTTTTAATACTAACATATTATGATATATCATTTGCAATTACCTTCTCCCATTCCATAAGTTCAGGCTTTTTCTCTTTTTTTGTTTCCTTCACTGTGCAGAAGCTTTCTATTTTGATGAAGTCCCAATAGTTTATTTCTGTTTTTGTTTTCCTTCCATCAGGACATATATCAACAAAAAAGTTGCTATGGTTGATGTCAAAGAGGTTACTGCCTGTGTTCTCCTCTTGGATTCTGATGGTTTCTTGTCTCACATTTAGGTCTTTAATACATTTTGAACCTATTTTTGTGTATGGTAAGGAACACATACACATATTTTGTGTATGGTAAGGAAGTGACCTAGTTTCATTATTTTGCATGCTTTCCCAATGTCTTCTTAGATTTATCACAAAGAGAAAAATAAATGCTATATTTATAAGCTCTAGTCATCAAGATATTATGGTAATCATACAAAAATGGAAACATAGGTAAATAGAAAAGAATAGAAACACTAGAAATTTAACCTAGAAGTTTATGCTCAATTATTCTTCAACAAAGCATGATGTGAATTATTGCCTGCATATTTTCAGACCACAATATTTTGTAACTTGAACTCAATCACAAAAGGAAATTTGGATGGAATTCAAATACTTGGAGGTTAAAAAAAATCTACTAAAGAATGAATGTAGGGGGGTGTCTAGGTGACTCAGATGCTTAAGTGTCTGCCTTTGGTTCAGGTCATAATCTCCAGGTCCTGGTATCAAGCCCCACATTGGGTTCCCAGCTCAGTGGGGAGTATGCTTCTCTCTCTCTCTCTGCTTCTCCCCATTGTGCTCTCTCTATCTCTCTGTCTCTCTCTCAAGTAAATATGTAAAATACTAAAAAAAAAAAATGGAATGAATGGTTCAACCAGGAAATTAAAGAAGAATTAAAATAATTCATGGAAACAAGTGAAAATGAAAACACAACTGTTAAAAACCTTCAGGAATGCAGCAATGGTGGTATAAAGAAGGAAGTAAGTATATAATAACAAAAGTCTTTCTCAAAAAGTTAGAAAAGTCTGAAATATACAAGCTAACATTCCACCTAAAGAAGCTGGATAAAGAACAGCAAGTAAAGCCTAAACCAAGTAGTAGAAGAGAAATAATAAAGATTAAAGTAGAAATCAATTAAAAAGAAATGAAAAAACAGTAGAACAAAACAATAAGCCTATAAACTCTTTCCTTGAAAAAACTAATAAGATTGATAAACCCTTAGCCAGACTTATCAAAAAGAAAAGAGAAAGGACCCAAATTAATAAAATCTTGCATGAAAAAGGAGAGATCACAACCAAGACTAAAGAAATACAATTTTAAGAATATATTATGAGCAACTATATGCCAATAATTAGGCAAACTGGAAGAAATGGATGCATTTCTAGGAACTTATAAACTACCAAAACTGAAAGGAAGAAATAGAAAACCTAAATAGACTCATAATCAGCAAGGAAATTGAAACAATAATTTTAAAAAATTCTCCCAAAAATAAGACTCCAGGGCCAGATTGCTTCCCAAGGGAATTCTATCAAACATCTAAAAAGGACTAATACCTACTGTCCTGAAGTTGTTTCAAAAAATAGAAATGGACAGAAAACATCCAAACCCATTCTATGAAGTCAGAACTACCTTGATCCCCAAACCAGACAAAGACACCATCAAAAAAGAAAATTACAGACCAATATTCTTGATGAACATGTATGCCAAAATTGTCACCAAAATATTAGCCAACAGGATCCAATAGTACATTAAAAGAATTATTCACCATGACCAAGTTGGAGTTAACTCTGGCCTGCAAGATGGTTCCACATTTGCAAATCAATCAGCAGGATACATCACATTAATAAAAGAGTACAAGACCATATGATCCTCTCAATTGGTGCAGAAAAAAAAAAAACATTTGAAAAGATACAGCATCCTTTCTTGATTAAAACTTTCCACGGTGTAGGGATAGAGGGAATATGCTTCAATATCATAAAACCTAAATACAAAAAGCCCACAGCCAATCATTCTCAAGAGAGAAAAACAGAGATATTTTACCCTAAGGTCAGGAACACAAGAGAGATACCCACTCACACCACTGTTGTTCAACATATTATCAGAAGTCCTAACCTCAGCAATCAGACACAAAAGGAAAAAAAAAATATGCTTTCAAATTGGCAAAGAAGAAGTCAAACTCTCACTCTTCACAGATGACATGATGCTTTATGTGGAAAACCCAAGACTCCACACCAAAATTGCTAGAGCCCATACAGTGATGGCATACACCGTGGCAGGATACAAAATCAATGCACAGCAATCAGTCGCATTTTATACACTAACAATGAGACAGAATAAAGAGAAAGTATGGAATCAATCCCATTTACAATTGCATTCAAAATCATAAGATACCTAGGAATAAATCTAACCAAAGAGGTAAACGATCTGCATTCTGAAAGTTACAGAAACACTTATGAAAGAAATTGAAGAAGAAACAAAGAAATGGAAAAACATTCCATGCACACTGACTGGAAAAATAAATACTATTAAAATATCTATGTTACCCAAAGAAATCTACACTTTCAATGCAATCTCTATCAAAATAGCATTGATTTTTCAAAGAGCTGGAACAAATAATCATAAAATTTGGATAGAACCAACTGAAACCCTGAATAGCCAGAGGAATGTTGAAATAGAATACTCAGTTGGTGGCATCACAATGCTGGACTTCAAACTACATTTCAAAGCTGTGATCATCAAGACAGTGTGGTGCTGGCCCAGGAGCAGACACATAGATTAATAGAATAGAATAGAGAACTTAGAAATGGACACTGAACTCTATGATCAACTGATCTTTGACAAAGCAGGGAAGAATATCCAACAGAAAAAAAGCAGTCTCTATAATAAACGGTGCTCAGAAAATTGGACAGCCACATGCAGAAGAATGAAACTGGGCCATTCTCTTACACCACACACAAAAATAAATTGGAAATGGATGAAAGACCTCAATGTTAGACAGGATTCCATCAAAATCCTAGAGGAGAACACAGGCAGTAACCTTTTCGACCTTGGCCACTGCAGCTTCTTCCTAGACACATCTCCAAAGGCAAAGAGAACAAAAGCAAAAATGAACTATTGGGACTTCATCAAGATAAATAGGCTCTGCAAAGCAAATGAAACAGTCAACAAAAATAAAAGGCAACAGACAGAATGGAAAAATATATTTGCAAATGATAAATCAGATAAAGGGCCAGTATTCAAGATCTAAAAAAAAAAAATACTTATCAAAATCAACACCCAAAAAACAACTCAGTCAAGATACAGGCAGAAGACATGAACAGACATTTCACCAAAGAAGACGTACAGATGGCCGAGAGACACAGGAAAAAAATTCTCCTCATTCCTCAGCAACAGGGAAATACAAATCAAAACCACAATGAGGTACCACATCACACCAGTCAGAATAGCTAAAATTAATAAGACTGGAAACATTAAATGTTGGTAAGGGTGTGGAGAAAGGGAAACCCTCTTACACTGTTGGTGGGAATGTGAGCTGCTATAGCCATTCTGGAAAAAAAAGTATGGAGGTTCCTTAAGATGTTAAAATTGAACTCCCTAAAACCCAGCAATTGCACTACTACCCCAAAGTTAAAAATGTAGTGATAGGAACAGATCCTGCACCCCAATATTTATAGTACCAATCAATGTCCAAAATAGCCAAACTGTGGAAAGAGCCCAGATATACATTGACAGAGGAATGGATAAAGATGTGGTATATAATGTATATGTGTGTGTGTGTGTGTGTGTGTGTGTGTGTGTATACAGTGAAAACTCAGCGACCAGAAAGTTTGAATACTTACCATTTACATTGACATAGATGAAGCTGGAGGGTATTATGCTGAGCAAAATAAGTCATTCAGAGAAAGAAAATTATCATACAGTATTACTCCTATGCGGAATATAATAAACAGCACAGAGGATCATAGGAAAGGAGGGAAATTGAATGGGCAATCAACAGAGAGGTAGACAAACCATGAGAGACTCTTAACTATAAAACAAACTGAGCATTGTTGGAGAGGAGGTGTATGGGGGAATGGGGTGATTAGGTGATGGGCATAAAGGAGGGCATATGATGTGGTGAGCAATGGGTGTATACACAACTGATGAATTATTGAACACTACCTCTGAAACTAATGATATACTATAGGTTGGCTAATTGAATCTAAATTAAAAAGAAAAAAGAAATACAGTCTGTTTTATGGTTTGCCTCTTTTTCCCACTGTGTTCATTTATTCTGTTACCTAAATTCCACATATGAGTGAAATCATACGGAATTTGTCTTTCTCTGACTGACTTATGTTACTTACTATATACTACACTCTATCTCCAACCAAAGATTTCATTGTTTGTTATGGCTGAGTAATATTACATTTTTTATATATACCACAACTTCCTTATCCATTTATCAGTCAATGGACATTTGGGCTCTTTCCATAATTTGGCTACTGTTAATAATGATGCAATAAACATCGAGGTGCATGTGTCCCCATGAATCAGTATTTTGTATCCTTTGTGTAAATACCTAGTAGTTCAATTTGCTGGGCCTTAGGATAGTTTGGTTTTTTGTTTGTTTATCTGTGTATTTTTTTTTTAAGATTTTAGTTATTTATTTGAAAGAGAGAGAGAGATCATGAGTAGGAGGGAAGGGCAGAGAGAGAGGGAAAAGCAGACTCTCCACTGAGCAAGGAGCCCAATGTGGGACTCAATCCCAGGACAATGAGATCATGACCTGAGATGAAGGTAGACACTTAACCAACTGAGCCACCCAGGTGCCAAGGGTTGCTCTATTTTTAACTTTCTGAGGAATCTCCATAACATTTTCCAGAGTGGCTGAATCAGTTTGCATTCCCACCAACAATGTAGAATGCTCCCCTTACTCTACATTCTCCCAAACATCTATTGTTTCCTATGTTGTTAATTTTAGTCGTTTTGACAGATGTAAGGTGATATCTCATTGTAGGCTTGATTTACCTTTCCCTGATGATGTGTGATGTTGAGCATCTTTTCTTGTGTCTGTTAGCCATCTGTAAGTCTTCTGAAAATTGTCTATGTCTTCTGCCCATTTCTTCAGGATTTTTCTTGGGAGGGGATGTTGGGTTTGATAAATTCTTTATAGATTTTGGATACTAGCCCTTTATCAGTTATGTAATTTGTAAGTATCTTCTCCTATTCTAAAGGTTGCCTTTTAGTTTTGTTGATTGTTTCCTTTGAAAAAGGAGCTTTTTGTCTTGATGAATTTCCAGCAGTTAATTTTGCCTTTTATTACTGCCTCTGGAGATGTACCTAGTAGGAATTTGCCTTGGCTGTTGTCATAGTTGTTACTGTCTCTGTTCTCCTCTATGATTTTCATGGTTTCCTGTCTCATGCCTTTCATGCATTTTTATTTTCACTCATGGTGTAACAAAGTGGACCAGTTTCATTCTATGTGTTGCTGTCCAGTTGTCCCACACCATTTGTTGAAAAGACTATACTTTTTTCATTTGATATACTTTCTTCCTTTGTGGAAGATTTGACCATATAGTTCTGTGTCCATTTCTGGGTTCTCTATTTTTGTTCCATTGCTCTATGTGTTGGTTTTTGTGCCAGTACCATAATGTATATTGGTGACTACAGCTTTGTGATATACCTTTAAGTTCAGAATTGTGACACCTCCATCTTTGCTTTTCTTGTTTAAGATTTCTTTGGCTGTTCAGAGTCTTTTCTGATTCCATAGAAAGTTTTGGATTTTTTTTTTCTAACTCTGTCAAAATTACTGATGGTGTTTTGATAGGGATTGAATTAAATGTGTAGATTGCTTTGGGTAATATATACATTTTAACAACATTTTCTCTTCCAACTCATGAATATGTGATGTTTCTCCATCGTGTTCATGTGTGTGTGTGTGTGCACGCGTGTGTGTGATCTTCAATTTCTTTCAGTGGTGTTCTACAGATCAAAAGTTCTGTACTTTTCAGAGTACAGTTCTCTTACATCCTTGGTTAGGTTCATCCCTAGGTATATTATGGATTTTGGTGCAATTATAAATGGAATCAATTCCTTAATTTCTCTTTCTGCTGCTTCATTGCTGGTTATAGAAATGTAAAGAATTTCTGTACATTAATTTTCTATCCTGTGACTTGGCTGAATTAGGGTAACAGTTCTAGTAATTTTTTGTTGCAGTCTTTTGGGTTTTCTAAATACACTATCATTTCATCTACAGGGAGTGAAATTTGACTTCTCCCTTGTCAGTCTGGATGCATTTATTTCTTTTTGTTGTCTGATTGCTGTGCCTAGGGCATCCAGTAGTATGCTAAATAACAGTGTTAAGAGTCAACATCCCTGACTTGTTCCTGACCATAGAACATAGTATATCATGTTGATTGATCTGTGAATATTGAACCATCCCTGCAACCCAGGAATAAATCCCATGTGATCATGGTGAATGATTTCTTTGGATTCAATTTGCTACTATCTTGTTGAGAATTTTTATATCTATGTTCATCTGGGATATTGGCCTGTAGTTCTTTTTAGTGGAGTCTTTGTCTTGTAATTCTGGCCTTGTAGAATGAGTTTGGAAGTTCTTCTTCCATTTTTGCTTTTTGAGAGAGTTTGAGAATAGCTATTAATTCTTCTTTAAATTCTTGGTAGAATTCCCCTGGGAAATCATCTGGTCCTGGATTTTGTGTGTTGGGAGATTTTTTTATTGTTAAAATTTCTTTGCTGGTTATGGGTCTGTTCAAGTTTTATTTTTTTTATTTCTGTTTCAGTTTTGATAGTTTATATGTTTCTAGGAATTTACCCATTTCTTCCAGATTGCCCATTTTATTGACAAAGAGTTTTTCATAATATTACCCTATAATTCTTTGTGGTATTGGTTGTGATGTCCCCTCTCTCATTTATGATTTTATTTATTTAGGTCCTTTCTCTTTTATTTTTGATAAGTCTGGTGTTAGCCTTCATTTGTTGTTCTTCTTTTAGCTCCTTTAGGTGAGAGGTTAGGTGGTGTATTTGAGATTTTTTTTTTTTATAGTTTCTTAAAGTAGGTCTGTATTGCTATATAGTATCTTCTTTGGACAACTTTTTCTGCATCCCAATGCTTTTAGATTTTTGTTTTCATTTTACTTTATTTCTATGTATTTTTAAGTTTCCTTTTTAATTTCCTGGCTGGCCCATTCATTGCTTATTAGCATATTGTGTCGTCCCCATGTCTTTGTAGTTTTTACAAAGTTTTTCTTGTAATTGGTTTATAGTTTCATGGTGTTGTGGTCAGAAAAATTGCATGGCATGATTTCAATCTTTCCGTATTTCTTTAGGCCTATTTTGTGACCTGGTATGGGAACTGTTCTGTAGAATATTCCATGTGCACTTGAAAAGAATGTGTATTCTTCTGTTTTATGATGGAATGTTCTGAATATATTTCTTAAGTCCATCTGGTCCAGTGTGCCATTTAAGCCATTATTTCCTTGTTTATTTTCTGCTCAGATGATCTGTTATGTAAGTGGGGCTGATATTGACCCCTAATACTATGTGTTATCAATGAGTTCCTTTTCATTTGTTACTATTTGTTGTATATATTTGGGTGCTCCCACGTTGGATGTATATTTACAATTGGTGTATTTTCTTGTTGGATTGTCCCCTTTATGACTATATAAAATGCCCTGATGTGTCTCTTTTTCTAGTCTTTATTTTAAAGTCTAGTTTGTCCAATGTAAGTATTGCTACTCTGGCTTTCTTCTGACATCTATTTGTGAGATAAATGGTTCTCCATACCCTCATTTTCAATCTGCATGTGTCTGCAGGTCTAAAATGAGTCCCTTGTGGAGCACCTTGCTGGTTCAGTCAGTGGACCATGCAACTCTTGATCTCAGGGTTGTGAGTTTGTGGGCTACATTGGGTGTGGAGATTACTTAAAAAATAAGCTTAAAGAAATAAAAAAAACAGGTAAGTATTAAAATTAGTCTCTTGGTGGCAGATGGGTCTTTATTTCTTTTCCTTTCTGACACCCTATGTCTTTTGATTGGAGTGTTTTGTCTATTTACTTTCAGAATAATTGTTGATAGATATGTATTCAGTGCCATTTTATTACTTGTTTTGTCTATTTTTCTGGAGATTTGATTTAATCTTTTATTGTCTTTGTCATTTTTGGTATCTCTCTTTCATTCAAAGAGTCTTTATCTCTCTTTATCTCTCCTATTCTGAATGATAGCCTTCCATGATAGAGTGTTCTTGGAAGAAGATTTTCCCATTCAGCACTTTAACTATATCATGCCACACCCTTCTGGCCAATTTTCTGTTGAGAAATCTCTAGCTGGCCTTATTGGTTTTCCCCTGTAAGTTAAGGATTTCTTTTGCTGCTTTCAAGATTTTTGTTGTTGCTGTTTATTATTATATTTTGGAAATTTAATTACAATGTGTCTTGGTGTTGGCCTGCTTTTGTTGATTTTGATGGGAGTTCTCTGTGTCTCTTGGATCTGGATGTCTGTTTCTTTCCTCAGATTAGGAAAGTTTTCTGTTACTATGCTTTGAAAGAAATTTTCTGCCCACTCTTCTCTCTCTTCTTCTTCTGGGACCCCTATAGTACGAATGTTAAAATTTTTGATGGGGTCACTGAGTTGCCTAAGACTAGTCTCATTTTCCATAATTCTTTTCTCTCTGTTGTTCAGCTTCATTATTTCCCATTATTTTTTCTCCTAGGTCACTAATTCATTCCTCTGCTTCTTCCAACCTGCTGTTCACGACATCAAGCTTGTTTCCAATGGCATTTACTACATTATTTTTAATAGAGTCTCTTTAACTCTTTTATATCTATAGGAAGGTTCTCCCTGAGGTCTTCTTTTCTCAAGCCTGAGTCTTCTTATGACTATTGCTTAAATTCTCCTTCAGGAGGTGCCTGAATGGCTCAGTTCGTTACACATCTGCCTTCAGCTCAGGTCATGATCCCAGATCTTGGGACTGAGCCCCACATCAGGCTCCCCGCCCAGAAGAGAGTATGCTTCTACCTTTGCCTCTGCTGCTGTCACTGCTTGTGCTCTGTGTGTGTGTGTCAAAAAATAAATAAAACCTTTTAAATGAATAAATGGATGGATGAATGAATGAATGAATGAGTGAATGAATGAATGAATGAATTCTCCTTCAGGCATGTTATTTACATCTGTTTTGATTGGATCTCTGGCTGTGGGTTTATCTTATTCTTTCATTTGAGATAAATCCCTCCATCTTGGCATTTTGTCTAAGTCTCTTCTTCTCTGTGATAGAAAAGTCATTTCTGGGGGCGCCTGGGCGGCTCAGTGGGTTAAGCCTCTGCCTTCGGCCCAGGTCATGATCCCAGGGTCCTGGGATCGAGCCCCGCATCGGGCTCTCTCCTTGGCGGGGAGCCTGCTTCTCTCTCACTCTCTCTCTCTGCCTGCCTCTCTGCCTACTTGTGACCTCTCTGTCTCTCTCTGTCAAATAAACAAATAAAATCTTTAAAAAAAAAAAGAAAAGTCATTTCTGTCTCCTGCTTCTGGAAGTAATGCCATTATGAATAAATCATGTAGTGCCCAGGGTCTGGCACTTCAGGGAATGTCTCTGGTATATCCTGTGTGTGCTGTGCTATTATGCTCTTGCTTCTCTAACCATCAGGCCAGTCATCTGCAGAGGCTCTCACTGCCTGTAGTGAGCAGCATTTGGTCCCTGGCCGGAATGGTGCACATTTTTAGAAGTGCTCTGATCTGCTTGTGAAATGAACCCTGACACCAACTCCACCAGAACTGAAGCCCTGCAGAACTCTCTGGTCAAGAGACATGGTACCCAGATAAGGGTTTTTGCTGGCCTTCTGGGGGAGGGGCTTATTACAATGGGACTGAGGTCCCATTGACTTATAAAAGCAGTCCTGCCAGAGCAGGACTCTGTTCTAGGGGGTGTGGTTTGGTGAAAGCAAGTTAGGCAGTCACTGCTGGTGCTGAACTAATTCCAGTAGGTGGCTCTGTGTTAATACTGAGAGGTGGTGGGAGAAGGGGGGAAATGGCTCTTGCCAGGTCCTTTGTTCCTGGAGAGGAACACTGCATCTCAGGGACATGTTCTGAGAAGAGCAATCTCCCCGTTGTTGTCGTGTGCCCTAAGTGTTTTTCAGATTACTGCTTCCAAGCTGTCTGTCCCCAGGCTGTTTGCCTGCCTTCTCTTAAGGTCACTGCAGTGACCTCCAGGCTCTATCCAAGGGAATACTGTTGATCTTTAAAACCCCAGGCTTTAAACCCTGCTCATTGCAGGAACTCACAATATTCAGCCCCTCTCATTTTCCAAGCCAAATTGCCAGGGGAAATGTTCTCCTTGTGTGTTCCGCTGCGTGTTCCTCTCTAAGAAATATGTTTAATCACTGTGAAATATATTTATAAATTTCAACATCTCCATTTTAAATAAAAAAGATTCCAACTTCATGAAGCTTATCGTCAAACCAAAAGAAATCACAATACAATGAGGGTCTAATAACAAATTGCTTAATAATAAGAATTGAGATTATTCTTCTAATATAAATTTATGGAAGACTCTGCCATTGATTCTTACATTTTATAGGCAAACTTGGACATATGATGTACTATTCAATTTGACTAATATAATTGAGGTGTTACATTTGTAATAAATTATATCAAATACATCATGAACTAAGATATTTCACACATAACTTTCACAAATAATTCTGTTTAAAAAGTTATTTTAAATTATTATTCCACCTAAGAATATGGGGGCATTTTCTATTTATTTTTATATATTTTTATTTTTTTAACTCAAGTATAACTAACATACAGTGTTATATTAGTTTCAGGTGTACAATATAGTAATTCAAGAATTCCATACATCACAATAAGTGTATTCTTAATTCACTTCACCTGCTTCACCCATCCCCTCTGGCATCCACCAGTTTCTTTATATTTAAGATCTGCTTTTTGTGTGTCTCTTTTCCTTTGTTAATTTGTTTTGTTTCTTAAACCCCATATATGAGTGAAATCATACGATATTTGACTTTGATTTATTTCACTTAGCATCTCTAAATCTATCCATGTTGTTGTAAAAGGCATGATTTCATTCTTTTTTGTGGCTGAGTAATTAAATGATTCTGAGTATCAAACTATAATTAAAATTCCTGTCATTAAACATAAAATCATTTTTGAAAGGACAATATAAAACATTGTTATGATATTAACTTTTTTAACGGAAAGTTTATTGAACTACAAAAGTTTTAAGTTACACAATAATGTTTGTTGTATAGACCATTTATGGTATATTACTTTATTATGTGCAAATCAGGAGGAAAATATTCAGCAACTGCAATGCATTCTTTATTTGGCCTGTTTAGTTCTCTCAACCCTGACCTGCAAGGATCACATTGTCTAAAATATGCCAATAGAAATGCACAGTCAAGTGTCTCATTTAGTTTTACTATGTCCTGCTGTGCTGCTTTCAATACTCTATTACATGATTACCTCAAGCCTCAAATAATTTTGTATTCATTGAAGATGATTTTTATATTTATCTTTTTTATGATGTCCTTTATTAGTTTTATTAATTCTTCCTCCAACACCTCTAGCCTTTTCAATACTATATGCCTTCAGTATTTACATAATTTAAAATGTTAACTTGATTGAAAATTTAAAGTGCCAGCTCATTTTTTAATTTAAATTTTAGTTATTTAACACACAGTGAGCGCCTGCTTATTTTAAAACTGATCCTAAAACAATGTTACAACTCAGGTTTGCAAAAGAAAGGGTACCCCTAAATCGTTTTTTGTCTAGTACATTCAGCCTGAGTGGTCAGTTTTACAATTGTTTCCATCAAGTTTTAGAACTGGATTGGATTGAAATTGCTTTCCATCTTGTTCAAAATTATACCAAGAAAAAAGGTTTCTTCCCAAACAATGTAGGTTTCCTCTGTTTAGAAAAGTGTGGTAATTCATCAGTAATTTAACCTATAGACATTTGAAGGTTGGAGAGTACCTCTAAGGGGCTGTTGACCTTCAGCAACTGAAAGAATTAGAACTTCAGCCACAGTCAATATATATTTATCTTTCTGTTGGGACTATTACAACTGTGCAAGTAATGCTGACTTTGAAACTTCTAGCACAGGATGCACATGAATAATGTTTCCTAAAGGAAAAATACCAAAATAGGATACTTAGATCCGAAATGCACATTCTGTAAATGATCAAAAGAAAGTATTTTGAACATTAAAGTCAATGCTGAAAGCAATAAGCATATTATTCCTATGACCTGGTGGGTTTCTCCTAAATATGTGTCTGGCTAGAATACCAGTAGACCAGAATCATAAAATTTGGAAATGCCATATTTCTGGTATTCCCAAAGGTTACTGATGTCAAGAGCTTGGCTTGTTTTCATGTGAACTGATCTTATTTTTATTTCTTAAAGTACCATAATACTATAGATCTCTCAAAAATCATTATATCCCTTATTGACTATATCAAAAGCATGCTTTTTTGTTTTTTAATCTGGATAAAACTTAAATAGTGAAATGCTAAAAGGTTTTTTTAGTAATTTCCCATTATATCTGATAAAATATTTGTTTTGGAGACTTTTTTTCCCTACTAGCTATAGTGTGCATCCTCATCAGGGACCAATGGGAATAGGTATATTCCTTTAGAACACTGAGGAATTACTTAATATACAACAACTTAGGTGTGCTAAATAGAGTCCACAAAGAGTAAATTAAAATGTAACTAACACCTAGTAAGTAATGGAAATCCTAGGAGAATTGGCTGGGCATCCTGTTCAAATAAAGTAGGAGATTAATGAAAAAAAAAAAAAAAGAAATGCTCATTCTTTTAAAAACAAATAGGAAATTAATGTATAAGGCTAATATAAACTAAAAGTAAAGTTAGACCTTCTCAAAAACAAACATATCTATATATTATTGGTAAAAATACATAACTTTTTACTTCTACAATTTCATTTTCCTAAAATACACATACAGATAACAGAGGCTCTTCAAAAAGTCTATGAATGGTAACAGAGACATGAATGCATAGTTTTTTTTTAAGAAAATAGAAATATTTCTATTATCAAAATATTTGTTTATCTGTTGAGTGGCACTGAGTCATTTGTATGTCTCTCACTGGGATGCCATCTTTGCTAAAAAGAGAGACAACGACTTGGAACGACTCTTTTGTGGTCCTGTCAACATTAAAAATCTTTAGTCTCCCGCCCCACAAAATGATTTTAACACAGTCAACACATACACCAAACCAAGAGAGCCACAGACTTGGTATATTGATACAAGCCACATTGTTCCATTGAGAGTCTGGCCATATGTACAATATTAGGGAAAGATTTTGTTTATTCAAAAAAAGATTTTCAACTAATCTTATGATATGGAATCATTAAATAAATCTTTACAGGTACTTTTCTCTATTGTGTACCAGCTTGCTTGAGTTGACTTCTGAATTGATCCACACAAGTCAACTCAACAGCAATCTAAACCTAGTTGCTCTTCAGTGGTACTGGTTTATGCCATTTTCACAGTACCTCAGAAAAATCTAGAGATCTCGCCAACATTTTAAAAGTGTCTAATCCATGTCAATCCAAATTATCTTGGTAATGTTCACACAATACTGTTTTCATTTTTCTTTTCTCTTTTTTGGTTGCTATTTAATCTCTAGCTACTTTCAGAGTGACCTCTACAATGAATCTAATAACCTTCTTACTGTTTATTCTTCCATTCTCTCTGAATCCAAGTTAAATTTTATCACCATTTACTTTTTTTTCATAGCTTCCTCAAAATTTTCCCTTCTTTTAAAACAATATATTTAACATGGTAAGCATTATTTTAAGGATAATTGGAAATGTGCCAAGACTTTTATATAACTTGTAACAAAATCATGATAAAATTCAAGGTAGCATATATAAGTTCTTGCATTTAAATCCATTGGTTCTGGAGAATAGAATGTAAGATTTTAAAATGTCATTATTCTACTCAAATCGTGTAGTTTTTGTCCTCCTTCTAAACTGACAAATTTATTTGCACCCCAGAGCTGTGTTACTTACTTTTCTCTGCCTAACCAACTCCTACTCATCTCCCATGGCTTAGCTTCTATACAGTTCCCATCTTTAATAAAAATTCCATTGTCAAATAAATTGAATAAACATATATTGAGGTTCCTATTATGAGTGAAGCACTATGGATAGGCATTAGAGGTAAATAAAATAATAGAAACATTGTGTTACAATATTCTGTGCATAGAAAAGGGAGAAATCAAATCTAACCGTAGGGACCCATGGAAAGAGTAACATTTGAATTACTCTTGAAATATTACAAGCAGAAATTTGAGCAGGGTGTGGGTCAGGGAACACTGACAAGGTGAACTATAAAGCTTAAAGAACAGCATCGGGACGCCTGGGTGGCTCAGTTGGTTGGACGACTGCCTTCGGCTCAGGTCATGATCCTGGAGTCCTGGGATCGAGTCCCACATCAGGCTCCCAGCTCCACGGGGAGTCTGCTTCTCTCTCTGACCTTCTCCTCGCTCATGCTCTCTCTCACTGTCTCTCTCTCAAATAAATAAATAAAATCTTAAAAAAAAAAAACAGCATCAATAGCATTAACAAGTCAGAGCATCAGATGAGCTTCAGGGGCCTTAGTGGAACTATTTCATATCAAGCTCTTCTCTGGCCACCTATAGCACTTATTTGCTGTAGGGCTGTCATGTATTCTTTTTTGTATATCTTGATGCAAAACACTATAAATTCTGCAAATGCCAAAACATCTTATATTTCTTATAAATTTCCCCTACATTATCTATTATGGAGTGGGCACATAGTAGACAACCAAGAAAAAGCTATTGATTGATTCCAATGGAAGGCTTTATAGATATCTGTCTAAATATTAATTTATTTTGATTCTTTTTTAAAAAGAAATTATTTTTCCCTCTTCAGGGAGCCCATAAGCACCCAGAAAGGATTTTCATGTTAAAAGTAAATCACAGATGAAACCTGCACACTATCCAAAAAAACAAAGGAAAACTGTATTTTAAATACTATTGACTCTATACCCTGTCTTCCTATTACTCAAATATAATAATGCATTTGGGAAGCTAATCAGTGAGTTAAAAGAAAAGCTGCTAAAATATGTACAAGTGTAAAGAGTGAAAAGATTTGATTATCTGCTTATGCTCCTAAAGTATCAAAATCAATGGCTACTGAGGAATTAACCTTATAAATTTATAGAAAAATCCAACATGTAACTAATCCCACGTCTAACTAACCATTTATTGCAATCCAAATGATTTCTAGAGATGCTGGCAAATTACAGTCAACTCATGACTCTTTTATATAGAGTTATTTTATATACATAAAATTTGGAGAAACTCACTTAATAATAATTGTCTCAATTTCCCTTTGAACTTGCTCCATTATCAGAGGCCCCTGCTATAGTCTCAAAAAGAAATCTATGTGTTGTTTCTTTTCTATTTTTAATGTCTGTGTAGAAACAATGGCTTTAATATTTAAAATCATATTTTGTATCAAAGTCAAAGAAACAAAGTATTAGATTAGGAATCAGGAGACTTAGGTTCCAATATCAGCCTTCAGAACTCAACAAGTCCTTTGCTCATTTGTTTTGCTTCTTAAATTCTACATATGAGTGAAAGCATCTGGTATCTGTCTTTCTCTTATTTATTTCCCTTAGCACTCTATTCTCTACCTCCATCCATGCCACTGTAAATGGTAAGATTTCATTTTTTATGGCTGAATAATATTTCATTGTGTATATGTACTACATCTTCTTTTTTCCATTTATCTATTGATGGACGCTTGGGCTGCTTCCACAATTTAGCTATTGCAAATAATGCTGCAATATATAGGGGTGCACTTATCCTTTTGAATTACTGTTTTTGGATTTTTTGGATAAATACTGTTTTTCAGCTGAGGCACTGAGAAGCTAAGCAACTTGACGAATGTCACTTGGTAAGTCAAAGGTGAAGCTTAATTGAGGGCTTAATACTATGCCAGTGATAAGCAGTACTCCTTAGTGACTGTTACTATTACGTACAAAGTTACTTAGTGTGATTACTGGATTGTAGGTTAGATGTATGTTTAACAATATGACTTCACTCATATGTGGAACTTAAGAAACAAACAAGTTAGTGAAAGAAAAAGAGAGAGAAACAAACTAAGAAACAGACACTTAACTATAAGGAACAAACTGATGGTTATCAGAGGGGATGTGGGAGGGGAGATAGGTGAAATAGGGGATGGGGATTAAGAAGTGCACTTATTTATTTCCCTTAGCACTCTATTCTCTACCTCCATCCATGTCACTGTAAATGGTTGTGATGAGCACTGGGTAATGTATGGAATTGTTGAACCACTACTGGAATTAAAATTAAAAAAAAAAAAAAACCCTCAACAAGTCACTCAACTTTGTACTGACCAAAATACACCCATTTGGAAATGTGAATTTCTGCAATCGGCATGCAGCCCTACTCCTAACCCAACTTGACCCCCATTTGAAGAACCTTCTGGGATGCCTGGGTGGCTCAGTTGGTTAAGCAGCTGCCTTCGGCTCAGGTCATGATCCCAGCGTCCTGGGATCGAGTCCCACATCAGGCTCCTTGCTCCGCAGGGTGCCTGCTTCTCCCTCTGACTTTGCCTGCCATGCTGCCTGTGCTTGCTCTTGCTCTCTCTCTCTCTCTCTGACAAATAAATAAATAAAATCTTTAAAAAAAAAAAAGAACCTTCTGATTATGAATTAGAAAATAGGTGTGAAATTTGGTTAAGTCTTCAGGAAAAAAAAATCTAATTAACTGATGGATTTCATCTTGGTTTGTTTCCAAACATTTTGGGGAGTGGGAGGAGAACTGATTCTTCTTCACTTTTCTGAAAAGTCTTACATTTAGAATCATTTATCCCATTCAATTAAGATTCAAACCTAATAGAAAGTAATACTGAATATATAAAACCAAGGAGAAAATCCTTAAAGTCTCAGAGTAACTTTTAGCACAAAATGGCAATTCTCAAAGAATCCAATCAGAGAGAAACAATAAATTCTGTGGTTTCAGCTCATTCTACTCTAGTTAAGCAGGTTGGTGCCTAACATGACATTTCTATATAAATTTTGTCCCACTGTAATATACTTCTAAGCTTTAGTTGTGCCTTCGGTAAAAGAAAATGCCAGGTCCTGTGGATGGGAGTTAAAGAATATAATGCACCCAGTAAACTGCTGAGGGCAGAAAATTTTCTCCCTGCCCTAACAGGAGGAGGTCAGTATATTCCCTGAATTATGAGATTTGAATACCAGTATTGTCAAGAGCTTTCACTTTTTTAAAAAATAGGCAGACTACTGTCTGAGTCACTAAAATGCATGGCAGTAGAGTTTATCTACTAAAAGTTCAAGCCAAATATGGTAATGTAACAAAAAGAGCTCTCATCAACACTTAAAACTGTCCAAAGACAGCAGCAGTAGAGTGCACAACACAAGGCTATAAGACAACTTAACCACAACTTCAAATACCCTCTTGGATAAAGTCTACATATTAAGCAATCATCATTGCTTTGTAACATTAGTCCGTAGAAAATTATCTCTAAGATAAAGAGTTTCCAAGACAGGCAAGGCTTAAATGACTATGGAACCACCAAGCCGACACTGCAGGAAATATTAAAGGGGGTTCTATAAAAGAGGAAAAAATCTGAGAATAGCATTGAACAGAAATATACAGACAATCTAAAGAAAGAAAGACTTCAAAGGTTACACGATGTCAATAAAAACATATCTATCAATAATCACTCTCAATGTGAATGGGCTAAATGCACCCATAAACAACACAGGGTTGCAGATTGGATAAAACGACAGGACCCATCCATATGTTGTCTACAAGAGACCCATTTTGAACCTAAAGATATAACCAGGCTGAAAATAAAGGGATGAAGAAGCATTTTTCATGCCAATGGGCCTCAAAAGAAGGCCAGGGTAGCTATTCTCATATCAGATAAATTAGATTTTAAACTAAAGACTGTAGTCAGAGATACAGAAAGAAACTACATAATACTTAAAGGGAATATCCACCAAGATGATCTAACAATTGTAAATATCTATGCCCCCAATATGGGAGCAGCCAATTACATAAGAAAACTGTTAATCAAGATAAAGAGTCATATTGATATGAATACATTAATAATAGGAGATTTTAACATGCCTCTCTCAGAAATAGACAGAACGTTGGAGCAGAAAATCAATAATGAAACAAGAGCATTGAATGACACATTGGAACAGATGGACCTCATAGATATATACAAAACATTCCATCCTAAAACAACAGAATACTCATTCTTCTCAAGTGTACATGGAACCTTCTCAAGAAGAGACCACATACTGGGTCATAAATCAGGACTCAATGGATACCAAAAGACTGAGATTATTCCCTGCACATTCTCAGATCACAATGCTTTGAAACTGGAGCTCAAACACAAGGAAAAGTTCAGAAGGAACTCAAACACCTGGAAGCAAAAGACCACCTTGCTTAAGAATGCTTGGATCAACCAAGAGATCAAAGAAGAACTGAAACAATCATGGAAACCAATGAGAATGAACACACTTCGGTCCAAAACCTACGGGATACAGCAAAGGCGGTCCTAAGGGGGAAATACATAGCCATCCAAACCTCCCTCAAAATAATTGAAAAATCCAGAATAGACCAGCTGTCACTACACCTTAAAGAACTGGAGAATCAACAACAAATAAAACCAACTCCACACATAAGAAGGGAAATCATCAAGATAAGAGCTGAGATCGATGAGGTAGAAACCAGAGATACAGTAAGAACGTATCAATGAAACTAGAAGATGTTTTTTTGAAAGAATCAATAAGATCAATAAACCATTGGCCACACTAAGCCAAAAGAAAAAAGAGAAAGCCCAAATTAATAAAATTATGAATGAAAAGGAAAAGATCACAACAAACACCAAGGAAGTAGAAACAATCATCAGAAGTTATTATCAATAGTTATATGCCAATAAGCTAAGCAACCTAGATGAAATGGATGCATTCCTGGAAAACTATAAACTCCCAAAATTGAACTAGGAAGAAATTGACAACCTGAATAGACTGATATCTAGTAATGAAAATGAAGCAATGATCAAAAAATACCCCAAAAAACAATAGCACAGGATCTGACTGATTCCCTGGGGAATTGTACCAAACGTTCAAAGAAGAAATGACACCTATTCTCCTGAAGCTGTTTCAAAAAATTGAAGCAGAGGGGCACCTTGGTCGCTCAGTGGGTTAAAGCATCTGCCTTCGGCTCAGGTCATAATACCAGGGTCCTGGGATCAAGCCCCACATTTGGCTCTCTGCTCAGCAGGGAGCCTACTTCCTCCTCTCTCTCTCGGTGCCTACCTCTCTGCCTACTTGTGATCTTTGCCTGTCAAATAAATAAATAAAATCTAAAAAAAAAAAATTAAGAAAAAAATTGAAGCAGAAGGAAAACTTCCAGACTTTTTCTATGAAGCCAGCATTACCCTGATCCCCAAACCAGGCAAAGACCCTACCAAAACGGAGAATTTCAGACCAATATCACTGATTAATATAGATGCTAAGATTCTCAACAAAATCCTAGCAAACAGGATCCAACAGCACATTAAAAATGTTATCCACCAGGGGCGCCTGGGTGGCTCAGTGGGTTAAAGCCTCCGCTTTAGGCTCAGGTCATGATCCCAGGGTCCTAGGATCGAGCCTCACTTTGGGCTCTCTGCTCAGCGGGGAGCCGGCTTCCTCCTCTCTCTCTCTGCCTGCCTCTCTGCCTACTTGTGATCTCTATCAAATAAATAAATAAAATATTTAAAAAAATATATTATCCACCATGACCAGGTGGGATTAATCCCTGGGATACAAGGATGGTTCAACATTCGCAAATCAATCAATGTGATAGAACAAATTAATAAGAGAAGAAAGAAGAACCACATGTTCCTCTCAATTGATGCAGAAAAAGCATTTGACAAAATCCAACATCCCTTCCTGATTAAAAGGCTTCAAAGTATAGGGATAGAGGGAACATGCCTGAACCTCATCAAATCTATCTATGTAAGACCCACCCCAAGTATCATCGCAATGGGAAAAAGCTTGCAGCCTCCCCGTTGAGATCAGGAACACGACAAGGATGCCCACTCTCACCACTCTTGTTCAACATGGTATTAGAAGTCCTAGCAACAGCAATTAGACAACAAAGAGAAATAAAATGTATCCAAATTGGCAATGAAGAAGTCAAACTCTCTCTCTTCACAGATGACATGATTCTTTATATGGAAACCCCAAAAGAGCCCACCCCCAAACTACTAGAACTCATACAGGAATTCAGCAATGTGGCACGATACAAAGTCAATGTACAAAAATCAGTGGCTTTCTTATACACTAACAGTGAAAATACAGAAAGGGAAATCAGAGAATCGATTCCATTTACTATAGCACCAAGAAGCATAAGATACCTGGGAATAAACCTAACCAAAGAGGTAATGGAACTGTACTCAAGGAACTACAGAACACTCATGAAAGAAACTGAAGAAGACACAAAAAGATGGAAGACCATTCCATGCTCTTGGATTGGAAGAATAAACATCGTTAAAATGTCTATACTGGGGGGAGACAAGATGGCGGGGAGGTAGGAGGAGGCGCCCCTTCAACCTGCACCCTAAAGTGAGCTGATTACCTTCCAAAGATCTCCAATCACCCACGAAATCAGCCTGAGATCAGAATTATACATGTCTGGATCTCTACTGGAGCAGAAGACGCCAGTGGGCAGGTAAAGCGAGTGGGAAAGTTGGACTGATATCTGAAGATAAACAAAAGGGGGAGGGAGCCACCAGAGGCGACCCATTGGAAAGTAATATCCCAATATGTGAGTGCCCTGCGCCTGGGGACTATCATTAACTCGGGAGTCTGGTAGAAAGCGCTCAAAAAGAGCAAAGGATCACTGGGGAGGAAATTGCAGGAATCGGGGTGTTAGGGTCCGGGCTTAAGTACCCAGACCCAGGACAGCCACCCCTGGCGCAGAGCCAGAGTGAGTGTGGCAGAGAAACCAGGTCTTGGTCCCTGAACCACCAGCGCGCCTGAGAGTGTGCAGCGCCCAGCTCCCATGAGGGGCTGGGAGCTTCGCCAGCCAACAGAAGCACAGCCTTTTTGCAGTCCCCACGCGAGTATCCTGCTGTGCCATCAGAGTCCCAGTCGTGCCCCGCGCCCTCCCCTGAGAAAGGTGCACACAAATGCCAGTCCAGTGCTCTTGGACCAGAAAGACCAGGCACTCCCAGCCCGGGCGAGCGGGAAAATCTCAGTGTGTGATCACTGCTTAGAACTTCTCTGGCAGTCTGGAGCTGCCCAGACAGCCAATGCTGCCACTGTGGTTTTGGGTACAAGCAAAAAATCCTGAGTCCCCAGGGACCGCGACTGGGAACCTGTTCTGCCAGCAGCCACGGGGGGGGGGGGATTTATATGGGCTCTGCAGTCAGACTGAGGCTTCTCTCTGAGAGGGAGGTCAGGGTGCAGTTTGCTTTCCTCTAAACCTACAAAAACGATCAAAAGCAGTCAAGGCGAGAGAGAAAAACAAAAGAGAACAAATATAAAAACCTCCAGAGAATAAAAGCCTGAAAAAACCAGTTTCCTCAGAGCCCACCCCCTTGAGGGGGGCAGGAGGACTTAGCTGAGAGAACTTCAGGGACTGAAAACCAACGTGGCAGGCCCCTCCCCCAGAAAACCAACCAGGAAAGAAAGAAAAAAAAAAAGACGACAAGAGAACCACCACCACTACTTCATAGGACAATTTTTATTATTAATTCGATCCCACTATTCTGGCTCATTTTTTATATAGTTATTTTTTTATTATTATACAGATAATTTTTAACCTATTTACCGTTACAGTGAGATGTCCAGTACATCAAATTCCATAATAACCTTCTAACCTGAACTTTTTGATACATACACCTGTGTTTTCCTTTTGCATTTCTATTTTTTAAATTACTTTTTTAAAAATTTTATTTATTTATTTGACAGAGAGAGAAAGAGATCACAAGTATGCAGAAAGGAAGGCAGAGAGGAGGGGGAAGCAGGCTCCCCGCTGAGCAGAGAGCCGGATGTGGGGCTCAATCCCAGGACCCTGGGATCATGACCTGAGCCGAAGGCAGAGGCTTAACCCACTGAGCCACCCAGGTGCCCTTAAATTACTTTTTTTTAAAATTTTAGTTTAGTTTAGTTTATTCCTTTTTTTAATTTTTATTTTCTAATATTCATATAGAGTTAAACTTCAAGGTAATTCCATTTCCCCAATCAATGCCACTCCTATAGGTAAACCAATTCCTAATCCCCCCTTATCTTAGGAAAGTTGAGTCCTTTAACAAAGATATCAAGGTACATCCAAGAAGAATCAAAACAACCTTCTGCACCCACACTGAGAATTTACAACCACTCTCCCATCTTTTTCTTCCACAAAAATTTCTGTGTTTTTGTGTTTGTACTGATAGTATATAAGTCTTACACTCAGGGTTCTTTTTGACGAGGTTCTTCCTATACTTGCATATATATATGCAAATATATATATATTTTTTTCTCTTGTCATATACTTTTATGAGTCTTTGTTTGTCTGTGTCTGTTTGTATACTTCATGAATCTTACCTTGGGGCCCATTTGGGCTAAACCTTGTCTTTTATCTCACCTTTCCTTCCTGTTTCTCTCCCTCTTTCTTTTTTTTTCTTTTCCTTTTCATTTTCCTCTCATTTGGGTGGGGAACCTTATTGCTCAGAAGCATTCCAGGGTGCACCTTGACTGCACCACAGTGGATACACCCAGCTATACCCATTCAGCCATCTCTCACCAAATGACTAGGAGGAAGAATGCCCAACAGAAGAAAAATACAGAGGATGGACCTTCTGCAACAGAGCTAATGGCTATCAACATAGACAAAATGTCGGAAAGAGAATTCAGGCTAACAATTATCCAAGCAATAGCTAGGTTGGAGAAAGCCATGGGTGACCAAATGGAATTGATTAGGGCCAAACTGAAAACGACCAGAGATCATGTTTTCAATATTAGGGAAGAGCTGAAAGCTACCATGGATGAGCTTCACAATGCTCTCAATGAGTTCCAATCTAATCTAAATTCTCTCAACGCTAGAGTAACTGAGACAGAAGATAGAATTAGTGATCTGGAGGACAAACAGATAGAGAGAAAGGATCAGGAGGAACCTTGGAACAAACAGCTTAGAAGCCACAAAAACAGAATCAGGGAAATAAATGATGCTATGAAACGTTCCAACGTCAGAATTATTGGAATCCCTGAAGGGGAGGAGAAAGAAAGAAGTCTAGAAGATATAGTGTAACAAGTTCTTCATGAAAATTTTCTAAATCTCATGAATGGAACCAGCGTTTATGTACTAGAAGCCAAAAGCTACCCCAGGATTACAGATTCTTGAAAGTACTTGAGACACCTAATAGTAAGAATGAAGAATTAAAATTGTAGGCAGAACCTCTTGAAAGCAGCTGGGACAAAGAAGATCCTTATGTACAGAGGAAAGCCCATCAGAATAACATCAGACCTGTCCACAGAGACCTGGCAAGCCAGAAAGGGCTGGCAAGATATATTCAGGGCACTGAATGAGAAGAACATGCAGCCAAGAATACTTTATCCAGCAAGACTGACATTCAAAATGGATGGAGAGATAAAGAGTTTCCAGGACCAGCAAGGCTTAAAAGACTATGCAACCACCAAGCCGATACTGCAGGAAATATTAAGGGGGCTAATCTAAAGGAGGAAAAAGCCCAAGAATAGCATTGAACAGAAATATAGAGACAATCTACAGAAAGAAAGACTTCAAAGGTAACACGATGTCAATAAAAAGGTATCTATCAATAATCACTTTCAATGTGAATGGCCTAAATGCGCCCATAAAACGGCACAGGGTTGCAGATTGGATAAAACGACAGGACCCATCCATATGTTGTCTACAAGAGACCCATTTTGAACCTAAAGATACACCCAGACTAAAAGTGAAGGGATGGAGAAGCATCTTTCATGCCAATGGGCCTCAAAAAAAGGCTGGGGTAGCGATTCTCATATCAGACAAATTAGATTTTAAACTAAAGACTGTAGTCAGAGATCCAGAAGGATACTACATCATTCTTTTTTTTAGATGTTTTTCCAGCTTCTATATAGTATGTATATATTTTTTAAATTTTTTATTTTTTATAAACATATATTTTTATCCCCAGGGGTACAGATCTGTGAATCGCCAGGTTTAGGGACTATCCACCAAGATGATCTAACAATTGTAAGTATCTATGCCCCCAATATGGGAGCAGCCAATTACATAAGAAAACTGTTAATCGAGATAAAGAATACACTAATCGCTGGAGATCTTAAAAGGCCTCTCTCAGAAATAGACCATCAAAGCAGAAAATCAATAATGAAACAAGAGCATTGAATGACACATTGGGACCAGATGGACCTCATAGATATATACAGAACATTCCACCCTAAAACAACAGAATACTCATTCTTCTCAAGTGCACATGGAACTTTCTCCAGAATAGAGCACATACTGGGTCAGAAATCAGGACTCAACCGATGCCAAAAACTGAGATTATTCCCTGCACATTCTCAGATCACAATGCTTTGAAACTGGAGCTCAATTATAAGGAAAAGATTGAAAGAACTCAAATACCTGGAAGCTAAAGACCACCTTGCTTAAGAATGCTTGGATCAACCAGGAGATCAAGGAAGAACTAAAACAATCATGGAAACCAATGAGAATGAAGACACTTCGGACCAAAACCTATGGCATACAGCAAAGGCGGTCCTAAGGGGAAAATACATAGCCATCCAAGCCTCCCTCAAAATAATTGAAAAATCCAAAACACAGCAGCTGTCTCTACACCTTAAAGAACGGGAGAATCAGCAACAAATAAAACCAACTCCACACATAAGAAGGGAAATCATCAAGATTAGAGCTGAGATTGATGAGGTACAAACCAGAGATACAGTAAGAACGTATCAATGAAGCTAGAAGCTGGTTTTTTGAAAGAATCAATAAGATCGATAAACCATTGGTCACACTAATCCAAAAGAAAAGTGAGAAAGCTCAAATACATAAAATTATGAATGAAAAGGAAGAGATCACAACTAACACCAAGGAAGTAGAAACAATCATCAGAAGTTATTATCAACAGCTATATGCCAATAAGCTAAGCAACCTAGATGAAATGGATGCATTCCTGGATAACTATAAACTCCCAAAATTGAGTCAGGAAGAAATTGACAACCTGAACAGACCTACTAGTAACAAGATTGAAGCGGTGATCAAAAACCACCAAAAAAACAAGAGCCCATGACCTGATGAATTCCCCGGAGAATTCTACCACACATTCAAAGAATAAATAACATCTATTCTCCTGATGCTGTTTCAAAAAATTGAAGCAGAAGGAAAACTTCCTGACTCTTTCTATGAAGCCAGCATTGCCCTGATCCCCCAACCAGGCAAAGACCCTACCGAAAAGGAGAATTTCAGACCAATATCAATGATGAATATGGATGCTAAGACTCTAAACTAGATCCTAGCCAACAGGATCCAACAGCACATTAAAAAGATTATCCACCATAACCAGGTGGGATTCATCCCTGGGCTACAAGGATGGTTCAACATTTACAAATCAATCAATGTGATAGAACAAATTAATAAGAAAAGAGAGAAGAACCACATGGTCCTCTCAATTGATGCAGAAAAAGCATTTGGCAAAATCCAACATCCCTTCCTGATTAAAACGCTTCAAAGTATAGGGATAGGGGGAACATTCCTGAACTTCATCATATCTATCTATGAAAGACCCACAGCAAATATCATCCTCAATGAGAGAAAACTTGCGTCCTTCCCGTTGAGATCAGGAACACGACAAGGATGCCCACTCTCACCACTCTTATTCAACATAGTATTAGAAGTCCTAGCAACAGCAATTAGACAACAAAGGTAAATAAAAGTATCCAAATTGGTAATGAAGATGTCAAACTCTCTCTCTTTACAGATGACATGATTCTTTATATGGAAAACCCAAAAGACTCCACCCCCAAACTACTAGAACTCATACAGGAATTCAGCAACGTGGCAGGATACAAAGTCAATGTGTAGAAATCAGTGGCTTTCTTATACACTAACAATGAAAATACATAAAGGGAAATTAGAGAATCGATTCCATTTACTATAGCACCAAGAACCATAAGATACCTGGGAATACACCTAACCAAAGAGGTAAAGGATCTGTACTCAAGGAACTACAGAACACTCATGAAAGAAATTGAAGAAGACAAAAAAAGATGGAAGACCATTCCATGCTCTTGGATCAGAAGAATAAACATTGTTAAAATGTCTATATTGCCTAGAGCAATTTATACTTTTAATGCTATTCCAATCAAGATTCCACAGGTATTCTTCAAAGAGCTGGAGCAAATAATCATAAAATTTGTATGGAATCAGAAGAGACCCCGAATCGCTAAGGAAATGTTGAAAAACAAAAATAAAACGGGGCCATGATGTTACCTGATTTCAAGCTTTACTACAAGGCTGTGATCACCAAGACAGCATGGTACTGGCATAAAAACAGACACAGACCAGTGGAACAGAGTAGAGAGCCCAGATATGGACCCTCAACTCTATGGTCAAATAATCTTCGACAAAACAGGAAAAAATATACAGTGGAAAAAAGAAAGTCTCTTCAATAAATGGTGCTGGGAAAACTGGGCAGCTATATGTAGAAGAATGAAACCCGACCATTCTCTTACACCGTACACAAAGATAAACTCAAAATGGATAAAAGACCTCAATGTGAGACAGGAATCCATCAGAATCCTAGAGGAGAACATAGGGAGTAATCTCTTTGATATCAGCCACAGCAACTTCTTTCAAGATATGTCTCCAAAGGCAAAGGAAACAAATGCAAAAATAAACTTTTGGGATTTCATCAAAATCAAAAGTTTCTGCACAGTCAAGAAAACAAAGAGGCAACCCACGGAATGGGAGAAGATATTTGCAAATGACAGTACAGACAAAAGGTTGATTACCAGGATTTATAATCACCGCCACAAACTCAACACACACAAAACAGACAATCGTATCAAAAAATGGGCAGAAGATATGGACAGACACTTCTCCAATAAAAACATACAAATGGCTATCAGACACATGAAAAAATTGTCATCATCACTAGCCATCAGGAAGATTCAAATTAAAACTACATTGACATATCACCTTGCACCAGGTAGAATGGCCAAAATTAGCAAGACAGGAAACAACATGTGTTGGAGAGGATGTGGAGAAAGGGCAGCCCTCTTACATTGTTGGTGGGAATACAATACAGCCTCTTTGGAGAACAGTGTGGAGATTCCTCAAGAAATTAAAAATAGAACTTCCCTATGACCCTGCCATTGCACTCCTGGGTATTTACCCCAAAGATACAGATGTCGTGAAAAGAAGGGCTATCTGTACTCCAATGTTTATAGCAGCAATGGCCACGGTCGCCAAACTGTGGAAAGAATCAAGATGCCCTCATTGGATGAATGGATAATGAGGATGTTGTCCATATACACTATGGAGTATTATGCCTCCATCGGAAAGGATGAATACCCAACTTTTGTTGCAACATGGACGGGACTGGAAGAGATTATGCTGAGTGAAGTGGGTCAGGCAGAGAGGGACATTTATTATAGGGTTTCACTTATTTGTTGAGGATAACAAAAAGCATGGAGGACATGGGGAGTTAGAGAGAAGGGTGTTGGAGTAAATTGGAGGGGAAGTTGAATCTGAGAGACTGTGGACTCTGAAAAACAATCTGAGGGGTTTGAAGTGGCGGGGTGGGGGGAGGTCGCAGTACCAGGTCGTGGGTATTCTAGAGGGCACGGATTGCATTGAGCACTGGGTGTGGTGAAAAAAAAAATAATGATACTGTTATGCTGAAAATATTTAAATAAATAAATAAATAAAGTAAAAAAAAAAAAGGTCTATACTGCCTAGAGCAATCTATACTTTTAATGCCATTCTGATCAAAATTGCGCTGGTATTTTTCAACGAGCTGGAGCAAATAACCCAAAAACTTGTTAGGAATCAGAAGAGACCCCGAATTGTTAAGGAAATGTTCAAAAAGAAAAATAAAACTGGGGGCATCCCATTACCTGATTTCAAGTTTTACTACAAAGCTTTGATCACCAAGACAGCATAGAACTGGCATAAAAACAGACACAAGACCAGTGGGACAGAGTAGAGAGCCCAGATATGGACCCTCAACTTTATGGTCAAGGAATCTTCTACTTAAAAGGAAAAAAATATTCAGGGGAAAAAAAGACAGTCTCTTCAATAAATGGTGCTGGGAAAACTGGACAGCTATACGTAGAAGAATGAAACTTGACCATTCTCTTACACCGTACACAAAGATAAACTCAAAATGGATAAAAGACCTCAACGTGAGACAGGAATCCATCAGAATCCTGGAGGAGAGCATAGGCAGTAACCTCTTCGATATCAGCCACAGCAACTTCTTTCAAGATATGTCTCAAAAGGCAAAGGAAACAAAAGCAAAAATAAACTTTTGGGACTTCATCAAGATCAAAAGTTTCTGCACAGCAAAGGAAACAGTCAAGAAAACAAAGAGGCAACCCATGGAATGGGAGAAGGTATTTGCAAATGACAGTACAGACAAAAGGTTGATATCCAGGATCTATAAAGAGCTCCTCAAAGTCAACACACACAACACAGGAAATCATATCAAAAAATGGGCAGAAGATGTGAAAAGACACTTCTCCAATGAAGACATACAAATGGCTACCAGACACATGAAAAAATGTTTATAATCACTAGCCATCCAGGAGATTCAAATTAAAACCACATTGAGATATCACCTTACACCAGTTAGAATGGCCAAAATTAGCAAGACAGGAAACAACATGTGTTGGAGAGCATGGGGAGAAAGGGGAACCCTCTTCCACTGTTGGTGGGAATGCAAGTTGTTGCAGCCTCTTTGGAGAACAGTGTAGAGATTCCTCAAGAAATTGAAAATAGAACTTCCCTATGACCCTGCCATTGCATTCCTGGGTATTTATCCCAAAGATACAGATGTCTTGAAAACAAGGGCCATCTCTATCCCAATGTTTATTGGCCACGGTCGCCAAACTGTGGAAAGAACCAATATGCCCTTCAACAGATGAATGGATAAGGAAGATGTGGTCCATATACACTATGGAGTAGTATGCCTCCATCAGAAAGGATGAATACCCAACTTTTGTAGCAACATGGACAGGACTGGAGGAGATTATGCTGAGTGAAATAAGTCAAGCAGAGAGAGTCAACTATCATATGGTTTCACTTATTTGTGGAGCATAACAAATAGCATGTGGGACAAGTGGAGATGAAGAGGAGAAGGGACTTGAGGGAAATTGGAAGGGGAGGTGAACCATGAGAGACAATGGACTCTGAAAAACAATCTGAGGTTTTTGAAGGGGTGGGGGTTAGCAGTTTGGGGGAACCAGGTGGTGGGCATTAAAGAGGGCACGGATTGCATTGAGCACTGGGTGTGGTGTAAAAACAATGAATACTGTTACGCTGAAAAAAAAATAAAAAAATTTAAATAAAGAAGAAGATTAGGAATTCCAGTAGAGCTATAGAGTCTGATAAAAAAAAGAAAAAAAAGAAAATTATCTCTACTATTGTCTATATTTGGCTCAGGTAAGTAACTTTGTACCTAATAGTAACAGTCACTAAGGAGTACTGCTTATCACTGGCATAGTATTAAGCCCTCAAATAAGTTTCACCTTTTACTTACCAAGTGACATTGGTCAAGTTGCTTAGCTTCTCAGTGCCTCAGCTGAAAAACAGGAATAATGATAGTACCTTCTTCAAAGGATGTTTTGAAGATAAATGTGTTAATAGATATAAAGCACTAAGAAGAATCCTTGGCACACAGTGACTATTCAATAAATGTTAGTTTTCTATTTACTAAGATTACTTTTAATTTGCACAATGGCTTTTCTAAAGGAACTAAGAAATTTGAGATTATTATATTTCTATTTCATGAATAAAGCAATGAAGTACGTCTATTACACTATAGTGCTTTGGTACATAATAAAACAAATTTAACAAGGCTCTTTCCATCCACAGAGCTGGAATCATTACTTTCTTTGAAGAAAAAATTTCCTTATGTTTTCTAGTGATGTTTTTCCTCTTCCAATTATCCTCATCCACCAATATTCTCCCAACTGTAAACACATAGAAATGAAAAATTAGCACGTAATGGCTGACCTCAAAATTTGGAGTGTTAGAATTTAGACTGGCAGAGTGAAATCTGTAGCATTCATGTAATAAGTAGTTGTGTGTTACTTATAGTAACCATGAAGCCAGTGTATGGTAAGATTTTGGTCTACAATGAATTGAACTATAATATTTAGGGCCAGAAAATGGGGGAAGGTATTTAACATACTAAGCCAGGAATGCTTTTTAAAGATTGAGATAATGAATATGAATAATTTTTTGGCACACTACTATAATGGCTTTCTTATAGTACAAATAGTATAAGAACTGGAGAACACTATGGCTGAAAGGGATCTTAAAACCACTGATTCTGACCACATTTACAATTGAGGTAACAGAGGCCTAAAATGATTGAAAGAATAGAACAGTCACACATAAATAGTGGGGACATAAAAAAACATACTAATTAATCTTTGAGAAGGCATTCAATCAGTCTTCATTTTAGGTACTGATTTTCAAGAAACTTAGAAAACATTTTTCAAAACAGCAGCTTTTGAAATTTTTAGATTTCAAGTTTTCAGATGTCAATCAAGACAGTCTTCAGATGCTTATTTATATTTAAATAGATTATCTTTGCAGATCTCTATATGGACACATATTTCAACAGCAGAAGTAGTTCTGTTGAATAAGGTTGGTTCACCTATCTCAGTTTTCTAGCACTTACTGTAATATTCTCGAACATTTAGATACTGAATACTCAGTATATGTACATAGAAGATTTCATCCACAGTAATAACTGATATATTCCTTTCAAAAATTATAAATCAACAGTGAAGCTAATCATTAGTATAAATTCATGATCATTTATCAATATAAACATAATTAAGCAAGTGAATTGACTTAAATTTGGCTTTAAAGATTTAGAAAATATAATTTAGAAAGTAATCAGAGATGCATCATTATAATTATTTAAGACTACTATCAATTTTTTCATCCATAGAAGATATGAATATCAAAGACAAAAAAGAAAAGTTCGGTCAATATTCTGTAAAACTTTTTATAGAGATAAATTTATATAATTGGCAAACAATATTATTAACTGATTATTAAATGCAATATAACTGGTTGTTATAATCTTGGTCAGGAACATGTTTTATGCAATTTTACAGGGATAATATAGTTTATTCTTTATAATTCCATGAGGCAGGAACCATATAACATGTTGAGAAAACTGAAGTACAGAGAAATTCAGTAACATGTCAAAGCTCACACTCCAACCTAGTGGCAAAGCCAGGATTCAAATCCAGGCAATCTGTTTCAGCACCTACAGTATCAACAACTCTGCTATGCTGTTTCCAAATCATGCTAAAAATTTACATGCAATGCACTGCATGAAATACTGCATGAAGCTGTGTAATGGCGTAAAATTATATACTTTGTTATTATCAATTGTCATTATCTTATTTTATTTTTTAGAATTCCAGTGTTGTAATGGACTTCAAAATTATTCAAGTTTAATCTCTTCATTCTACGGATGAAGAAACTAAGGTTCAAGGAGGTTCTGAAATTTGATTGTTTAAGATCATTTCATTAACTAAGAGTGAGATGACAATAGTACTCACCCTTGTTTCCTACACAGTTAATATAGACTACGTATGAAAGTGAAATCTAGGAGACTGACCCTAGAATAGTGGTGCTTTTCAGTGCACTCCCCAGACCAGAGGACTCAGCACCACCTGGGAACTTCTTAGACATACAAATTTGAAGACCTAAAGAACATCTACCAAATCAGAAACTTAGTGGTGAATTCCAGCTATCTGCATTTCAGCAAGACCTCCAAGGTTCTCTGATGCATGACAAAGTTTGCAAACCACTGGTCTAGAACCTTTTTTTCCCCTAAACTGAAGCTATAGCTTTGGACAACTTCATTTTTTTAGTTGAAATCCCTTCAGTTATACAGACAGAATGAGAAAGTATCCCTTTCATCTACTCCTATACACACAGATTTTATTTTTATGTATATAGATATATGTAAAGTACTGTTTACAATATACACATACATAACCTGATCATGTTTACAAACACAATGACTAACACATAATTAAAACTATCTATATAATAACACATAAATTTGTATAACCATGTTATTTATATGTATTAAGTAGATAGTTCTGCCATACCCCAGACATATTTCCATTCCAATGTCCATGCTCACCTACCTTTAAAAAGAAAACCTTTCCCTCTACCGAAGTGCCTCTTTTAGACAGTAAAATGCCTCATCTTTTCTCTCTGATCTTAGCATCTGCAGACTACACTGTAATAGGGACACTTCTTTCATAACATGCAAAGTTTCTAAAATAGCAGTGACTCCAAGAAATGTGCTAAATAGGGGGTGCCTGAGTGGCTCAGTCAATTAAGCATCTGACTGTTGATTTTGGTTCAAGTCTTGGGATCAAACCCTGTGTCAGGCTCAGCACTGAGTCTGCTTCTCTCTCTCTCCCCCTCTCCCACTGCCCCTCCCTCCACCTGTTTGCACTCTCTTTCTCTCTAAAATAAACAAATAAATCTTTTTAAAATGTGCTAATTAAAAAGAAACAAGAATGTATGATTCATGCTTTAACTGTTTATTTGTTCATTTTATATTAGGTACAAAAGTACTGACTCAACATTCAAAATGTTTATTCAAAGACAGAGTGTGCCCATCAGATTTCCTTTATTCAGACAGTAATTCTTAAAAAGACAAAGCAGTAATGTTACTAGAATTCTGTTTCAAGGGTTTAAAGACCCTAATTACCAAAACAAAAATTAATGTTTTTGTTTTCAGTAATCTTTACCTTTTGCCTTTGCTCTATGAAAATCTATCAGCAACTGAAAAAGGGAAAAAGTGATGTCTTTCAAAACACAAAGCATGAACCTAGTCATTTAGAAAGTTAATACAACATGAATTATTGGATAAATATAAATTTTTCCTTAACAAAAGGAGATCTCTATACTCAAGGAAGACTGGGAGCATGTGTTTTACCACTCATTCATCTCACACTAGTGTTCCCTATCTACATTCATTTATAAAAGGAACTGCTTCTATTGAAACATGGGAGCATAAGGAACTGTTACACTCTCTCTCCAAAATGCACTGATTTTCTGTATATTTCAATGCTGAGCATATATATTAAAAAGTTTTTTAATCTAAATATTTATTTATTTTTCTTATTTAAAACTATTTATTTATTTTGTTTTTATTTAAATTCCAGTTAGTTAAGATGCAGTATAATATTGTTTCAGGTGTACGATATAGTGATTCAACACTGCTATACAACCACCAGTGCTCATCTCAACAAGTGTCCTCCTTAACACCCATCACCTATTTAACCCATGCCCCACTGTCCTCCCATCTGGTAACCACCAGTTTGTTCTCTATAGTTAAGAGTGTGTTTCCTGGTTTGCCTCACTTTTTTTTTCTCCTTTGTTCATTTGTTTTGTTTCTTAAATGCCACATATGAGCAAAGTCATATGGTATTTGTCTTTCTCTGAACTGAATTATTTTGCTTAGCATAATACTCTCTAGCTCCAACCATGCTATTGCAAATGGCAAGACTTCATTCTTGTTTATGACTGAGTAATATTCCATTGTATATAATAAAACCTTTAAGATGGCTTTGAATCTAATGGCCATGGAGATTACCTACCCCATTTCAAATCCCCATGTATCTTTATGACTAGAGATACTAGTTCAGCCCTCTTGTTACCATATCCCCAGGTTTGTATTTCAGCAAAAATCATGATAAATATCATGGAGGTTTTTCCCACAGAGAGCCAAGAATTTGGGAAATCTTTTTCTCCAGTCTAAAAGAAACAAATTAACTGGCCCTCATAGTGAGGGGCAAGTCTATATAGAATAGTGCCATGAGCTGTGAAACAGAATGCCAAGGTTCTAGTCTTCAGGCAAGTAACAGATTGTTAAGAGTTAAAGGTAATAAGCCACATAGTAACTCATTGGTTCAAACATAAGAGAACAGTTGTGCAGTATCTTCAGATTCTTAAAAGTTCATGAGTTTGACTATTTAACATAGATTGGAAAAAACTAATGGAGATATTAGACTTTAATATCAAGGATTTAATCTTGCAGTTTCACAGATAAAATGCTGAATATCTTTGTACTACCTAGCAAAAACAGAGTTTGCAAAACTGCAAAAAAATGGCAGGTGGATATAAAGTGGTAGGTGAGCTGAGAATCCACCTGAGAAAACAAGCTACTTAAGAACATTCCCACAACAAATGTGTGTAAATCTATTCATTAGAATAGTTTATGATAGCTGCCAGAAAAGAGCCATTCAAGTTATTGAGTGTGCATGAAAAATTGCAGTTTTTTTGCTTTATTATTCTATAACAGGTTTTGTCTTTGGCTTTTTATTATTGAAAAAAATGTTACAATAAATTAATATTCACTGTCCACATAATATTTTCACTTGAGATTTAATTTTTTAAAAACATTTGGCATAATTACCAATATCTTTGGAGTCACTTTGTAGTCAGACTTACTAATTCTGACCAGATAATATTATAATTTTAAAGAAATTTTTTTGTCAACAGAAATAGAACTAATATTTGATATTGTGCTTATAAGAAAAATCATATCCAAAATTCATTTGGAAAGATCAAAATTTTAACAACATCACAAATGAATATGGTGAAATGAATAGTATAGTTTATATTTATATTCTCATGTTGCAATAGATTTACATGTGAATATTTGTTTCTGTTTGAAGTATGTAATTTATTTTCCCTCAGCTGTCAGGTATAATTGGTATACAAAAACTACACATATGTATATATGTATATAATTTGATATGATTGGACATATGTATACACTCAAGTTACTATCACCATACTCAAACTTATCCATCACCTCCAAGTCTCTGTGTCCCTTTGTTGTTGTTTTTTAACAATTTCAATTTTTAGAAATATCCTGTAACCCATTAGTTCAGAATGTCCTCTCCCAGGTGCAAATTGGTAATTTGACTTTCTGAAGTCTTATTTTAGTCCCAGTTAGTTAACATACAGTCTTATATTCATTTCAGGTGTACAATATAGTGATTCAACAATTCCATACATCACCCAGTACTCATCACAAGTGCACTCCTTAATATCCATCATCTATTCAACCATCCCCCCACCCACCTCCCCTCTAGTAACCATCAGTTTCTTCTGTGGTTAAGACTGTTGTTCTTATTTTGTCCATCTCTCTTTTTTTCCCCTTTGCCCATTTAGTACATCTGAGTTTATCTTTTCTTTTTTCTACAGATTTTCTAGCTTTACTAAAATCTATGTGCTTCTATCTAGATGAATCTAGGTTTTCAAGTTGCTACCAAATTCTAAATCACAGAAATATTTTAAGCATATATTACATATAAATCATATTCAGAAAATTGTTTTGTTTTCATGTGACAGAAACCCAAGAGAGAAGCATATTCTTTTGCTTTTTAAAATACTAATCAACCATTTATGACTTCTTTATAAAATTATGCTCCACTTGCTCTGTAACAATCAACTGTCCTTTAAATTTTGTATCCAAAAAACCTAAAAGAGATGGAAGTTTTGCAGCAATTGGGAAGAGAATAAGGCTCCTTTTATCCAAACCAAAAGAGCTGTACCTAATTGTTTCTCACATGTCTTAAAAAGGTCCCAACCTTGGTTCCTACCTGATGCAAGCTCATGTGATCTGTACTTAGTGAGTAGTCACTGGTAATAAGTGGTTAGATTCAGATAATGAACAGCAAAGACAATGGTATCCTGCTGGCAGCCTGGAAGGGAGCTAAACATTCTAATTCAGTGACATCTCCTAAAGTAAGGACACCATTTTTAGTAGCTTGAAATACCCCCCAAAAATGGGGTTTCTCTTTTACTCAACTTAATTCTTAAAAAAGAAAAACCTTAGTATTTATTTTAATAAAATATGAGAAAAAAACATATCAAGTTCCTATAAATGATTTTCATTTATATATATCTACATAAATCTATATAAATAATCTCCTTCATGGCTGCAATCTGAATTCACAGACATGCTGCATTTAATCCAAATCAACCTAAAATTAAAATAATTAAGACAAAATAGTCTTGCAATGCATATTCTTCTAACATCATTCTTTAAAGCTATTATAGGTAAGTGAGATAAAGCCCATTTTAAAAGCATCGGCTATGTAGATGTTAAACATAAGCAGTAAATCCACTTTTCTAAATTGCCCCATTTATTTTATTTAGTCCTTCTTTCTGTAATTAGGAAGACTGAAATACACATGCATAGTTGCTTTCCTTTGACACCATTCTTTTATTACTGTCTCTTTCTCTTACATAGTACCCCACAGCAGCTGGCCTATTATTGTGATGCTTTTCCTCCTATCTTTTTCTTTACTGGTTTCCCTAGAACAAATAATTAAAATGTATTTACCTTCCACTGCTTTGACTACAACTAAGGGTGCTTTGGGTGCATATATCTGGGAGTGGGGTAGAAGGGGACTATTACTGTAGAGGGGAGCGGGGGTTGTTTCTTTTTATTTTATTTCTGAAGTGACATATTGATGTTTCAGATAATAAATCATTCCAATTTGTTCATCCCTGCAAGCAATGGTTTTAATCTTCATTTATGACTTGCAAAGTCCATTTTGTTAGAAGCATTTGATAAAATACTCAATTACCATTTTTTTTTAACATTGTATTTCAACTGCTGTGCTGATAAAAGGCTCTGGCTCAGAAGATAAACTGCAAATAATTCCTGAAGAACAAATGTCAGAGGCGGTATACGATGAATGGGATTTTTTTTGGGGGGGGGGGAGCAGATTATTCCCTCACAAAAGTGACAGGGTGGTTCAATATTTATTTTGTTGAGAATGTCATTTAGATATTGTTTGACACCTGCTCCCTCTAGTCAGCTACTCACCACATTACAATTTCAAAGGACTTAAAAGTGAGATTTAACTTTATGTCTACTAAGAAAAAAGAAACCAGTCTATAAACTGAGACTATACTGCTTGATAGTATGCAAATTATTTAAATAAATGGAAATAAAATCTACTCACTTTTGTTGGTTTATATGGGAGAAGGTTATTTAAGCCTTGGCACCCATTCCTGCCCTTGAAATACCTTTCAAGTATTTATTTTTGAGATCATATTTGAAACCTTGCCAAGAACAACTACTTGCTCATTCATTAAATTGCCTTTTTCTAGAAATCTACTATTGAAAATGACCACTTTACCCATCATACTTCTTCAATTTTCCTTCATATGCATACTTTAGGTGGCATTGCTCATTGGCTAAAAAGACAGCTCACAGTGCAGAAGGCTATAATAAACTAACTTTCTTTAATAGGAATAGTCTTATTTTATTTAACTTCATTTGCTCAAGCTAAAAAGTTCCTATTAAGTACTCAGCAAATGGGAATAGTTATCATTTCAAATATGGGCCCCAGAATGCAAAATATTCCACTACGCATCATCTTCCCAGGAATTCCTCTCCATCGTCCACTCCTAGTCAATCACTTTAGACAATTTCAAATCCAGCACTTTTTACTGTGAATTTCAAGTAGTCAGAAAGTGTCGTCAGATGAAAACAACTCTTAATCCCTGAATAACTCTTCGGAAAGTTGCATGGCAGTAAAAAAAAAAAAAAAAAAAAAAAAAAAAAAAAAAAAAAAAAAAAAAAAAATGAATTAAGAAGAAAGGGGATAAAAAATCATTAGAAGAAGAGGAACCAAAGAATTAATTTGTGAAGTTTTCTGTTTGCTTTAACACCAATTGTTTTGATGCAATTGCTTTATTTTCCACTAAATCTCCCTGTATTAAATCGCTAAATTACCCCAGTGACAAAACACGTCACAGATTTGTATATTACCTCTACTGGAAACTACTACATTCAAGAAAAACACAGAGACACTACAGAGTGAAGAAGTGTGAACATTTACTTACTAGACATGTAACTCTTTGGCTCTTAGAACACTTCTGAAGAATACGGGTGCTCTGAACAGGAGAAGTAGTTGAAATTGAATCAACAAGCAATCAATTTTTTTCTACTAAGTAAATCCACTAAAATTACTGGAATCATCATAGACGCTGTTATGCAATGATAAGTATGAGTGGAACCAATATTGCCAAGAATGAAGATTGAGCACTCTGAATTATATCCTTCATTTTTACTTGCTGGAATATTTTAGGTATATTTGCAAACACATTAACTCCTTTCCTTAATAGAAGACAGCATACTGTGAAAAAAAAAATGTCTTTGGGCCCCTTTATGGGTTCAAATCTTCATAAACTGGCCATGGGACAAGCCAGTTATTCTCTCAGAGGCTTTAATTTTTAATCAGCAAAACTGAATTAATAATACCTTATTCAGGGGTATACAAGGATTAAATGAGATTTTATGAGTATGTAAAAGGACCCAGCATAAAATAGAAACTAAATAAATTCATACTGAACAGGTTTGTTTTATTAAATTAAATAAATGGTGAATGGTTTATTTTTTAGAATTTCATTTCAAAAATTGCAATCCTTATACTAAATGTTAACTCTAGTGGTTTGAAAATATGCTTACTGCAAAAATTCCCAAAGGAGTTTACTTATTGGGAGAACCTAGCTCAGTGACCAGTATAAGCATTCCACAGTTCTTGCTGAGCATTAATGGGTTTTACATCTGTTATCTTCACATAGGAGAGGGTCTTGAGAATATGAGGTTTGTGGGGCATGATCTCCCTCTCAAGAACAAAACAAGTTCAATCCTCTATCACTAAGTTAAAGGTTCTCCACACTAATGTGATTCCAATTTAAAAGGAGAAAAATGAGGTCAGTTTGAAGTCCATAAGCTGTTCCAAAAATGTTACCATAACTATTAAGTTTTGTCTGGTTTAAACTGCTTAATCATAAGGTTTGATATGCAAAAAGAGAGGTGTACACAGAATTTACCTATCTGAAATAGATCTTTTTTGAAATATATTGAAAAAATAAGTAGATCAATTTAAAGCTGACCTATGTCCACTACAAACAAGAGGTTTTTTAATAATATATTTCCATACTTCAGATATATCAAAATTTCAAATAAAAATAAGCAGGGGTTGCCTGGGTGCTTTAGTCAATTAAGCATCTGCCTCTTGATTTTGGCTTAGGTCATGATCTCAGAGTCATGGGGGTGAGTCCCACATCTGGCTCCGTGCTCAGCTGGGAGTGTCTGCTTATCTCCTTTTTCTGTCTCTTCCCTGATCCTCCTCAAATAAATTAATTAATTTAAAAAATAGAAAGGAAAATGAACAGAAGGAAAAGCTCTTATTTACTATAATCTATACTTAACATTGCATCAATATGATCATGACTATCAAATAAAACAACATGAATGGATAAGAGGATTATTTAAATATAAGGGTGTTTGTCATGAAGAAACAAGGTTAATTAACAGAATTCAGATAAAATAAATTGCTTTAAACTTCTTAAGGTTTAACTTGAGTTTTATCCAGACTTAGAAATACAGAATGATCCCCCAACATCAAGTCATTTGGACTTAACAAATGTTGCAGTGCTTACTATGAACAAGACACTGGGCTAGCAGTTAACGTCCCTCCTCCTCCACACTCAGTATTGTCAGATGTGGTCCTTTTAAAGATCTGTTATTGCTTTTCACTTGCCTCTCAGAGAGCATTAAAGATAATGAATCATTGTGTTTCCAAATATTTCTTATTTTCCCTTAAACTTCCTGTAGTTCACTACAGACATCATTACTTCACTGCTAGTATAGTGATTCTGTTCATCATGCCTGAACCAACTACAGAACAGAGATTAAATGCAACCTATATCCACAGAAATCACTGAATAAATGAATCATGAAATTAATATGTAAATTGTGTGTTTAACCTCTATTTATATAGCACTGTCTGTCACCATGTTGTAAATCTAAAATTAATTGCAAATTCACAACTCTGCAAAAAGAACACCATGGTAAAAGCTTGACATATTTATTAGCTAAATGTTTAACTACACTGAATAAGTACTTAACAGTAATACCAGAACAGGGCTAGAAAATTATATTTAAGTACAGATGTCACCTGTATGAAATGGCTAAAACTATTTCAGAATAGATTTTGATATCAGTCAAAGAATACTGCTATTTAATTTTTGACATATAAATTTATTTCCATTTACTCATAATTCCTTTAAACTTTTCATTATAAATGTGCTTGTCACAATCATCCACAGAAATAAAAGTTCCTTTGGATTTGTTTCCTTAAAGAAAGGAAAGATTCCCAAAAGATTAAGTGACAATAAGCCCATTCAAAGATTAGCCAAAATCTCAACTCAGCACATTAGTAACATTTCATATTTGATATACAGATAAACAACCAAAAATAAGTAATTTTTTAAATTTTTAAAAATTTATTTATTTTCAGCATAACAGTATCATTATTTTTTCACCACACCCAGTGCTCCATGCAACCCCTGCCCTCTATAATACCCACCACCTAGGACCCCAACCTCCCACACCCCCACCACTTCAAACCCCTCAGATTGTTTTTCAGAGTCCATAGTCCCTCATCATTCACCTCCCCTTCCAATTTATCCCAACCCCCTTCTCTCTAACACCCCATGTCCTCCATGTTTTTTGTTATGCTCCACAAATAAGTGAAACCATATGATAATTGACTCTCTCTGCCTGACTTATTTCACTCAGCATAATCTCTTCCAGTCCCGTCCATGTTGCTACAAAAGTTGGGTATTCGTCATTTTTACATGCATTTTAGTGATGTATTGAATAACATTATTTAAATTTTTTTTTAGATTTTTTTTTAATATAATTTTTTATTTTTTATAAACATATATTTTTATCCCCAGGGGTACAGGTCTGTGAATCACCAGGTTTACACACTTCACAGCACTCACCAAAACACATACCCTCCCCAATGTCCATAATACCACCCCCTTCTCCCAAACCCCCTCCCCCCAGCAACCCTCAGTTTGTTTTGTGAGATTAAGAGTCATAACATTATTTAAATTTTTAATGGATATTACCAGAACCAACATAGGTACTTATGAAAAAGTATTTCATTCCATAAATAACAAGTTACTAAAAAAAATACAACTTTGAACTTAAACATGGCACAGAGATATGCACACAAGAAAATGTATTAGAATAAGTATTCTTATCCCTTCCTGCATTTTTATCATTGATTTTAAGAGGATATTCTCATTGTTAGCTACTATACTTCTAATCTGAGTTTCTATTAAAGTGCTATATATTTTTTCTATTTTTTTTTCTTTTTTTTTTTTTGTTTTTAAGAAAGTATTTATTTAGACTTGTTTTCTAAGGCTTTTAAAAATGATAAGCAGTGGGGCGCCTGGGTGGCTCAGTGGGTTAAAGCCTCTGCCTTCAGCTCAGGTCATGATCTCAGGGTCCTGGGATCGAGTTCCGCATCGGGCTCTCAGCTCAGCAGGGAGCCTGCTTCCTCCTCTCTCTGCTTTCCTCTCTGCCTACTTCTGATCTGTCTCTGTCAAAGGAATAAATAAAATTAAAAAAATAAAAAAATAAAATAAAATAAAAATGATAAGCAGCGATCAGTGGTGAATTTAAAACATTTCTTTTTATATTCACTGGCCTGATCACATGTTTTTATTTTATTTTATTTTATTTTTATATTTTTATAAATTAATTAATTTATTTTCAGAAAAACAGTATTCATTATTTTTTCACCACACCCAGTGCTCCATGCAATCCGTGCCCTCCACCCGGTACCCCAACCTCCCACCCCCCTGCCACTTCAAACCCCTCAGATTGTTTTTCGGAGTCCATAGCCTCTCATGGTTCACCTCCCCTTCCAATTTCTCCCAACTCCATTCTCCTCTCTAATACCTCTTGTCCTCCATGCTATTTGTTATGCTCCACAAATAAGTGAGACCATATGAAAATTGACTCTCTCTGCTTGACTTATTTCACTCAGAATAATATCTTCCAGTCCCATCCATGTTGCTACAAAAGTTGGGTATTCATCCTTTCGAATGGAGGCATAATACTCCATAGTGTATATGGACCACATCTTCCTTATCCATTCGTCCGTTCTTTCCATAGTTTGGCGACTGTGGCCATTGCTGCTATAAACATAGGGATACAGATGGCCCTTCTTTTCATGACATCTGTATCTTTGGGGTAAATACCCAGGAATGCAATGGCAGGGTCATAGGGAAGTTCTATTTTCAATTTCTTGAGGAATCTCCACACTGTTCTCCAAAGAGGCTGAACCAACTTGCATTCCCACCAATAGTGGAAGAGGGTTCCCCTTTCTCCACATCCTCTGCAACACATGTTGTTTCCTGTTTTGTTAATTTTGGCCATTCTAACTGGTATAAGGTGATATCTCAATGTGGTTTTAATTTGAATCTCCCTGAGGGCTAGTGATGATGAACATTTTTTCATGTGTCTGGTAGCCATTTGTATGTCTTCATTGGAGAAGTGTCTGTTCATATCTTCTGCCCATTTTTTGATATGTTTTCCTGTTTTGTGTGTGTTGAGTTTGAGGAGTTCATTATAGATCCTGGATATCAACCTTTTGTCTGTACTGTCATTTGCAAATATCTTCTCCCATTCCGCAGGTTGCCTCTTTGTTTTCTTGACTGTTTACTTCGCTAGGCAGAAGCTTTTGATTTTGATGAAGTCCCAAAAGTTTATTTTCACTTTTTTTCCTTTGCCTTTGGAGACATATCTTGAAAGAAGTTGCTGTGGGTGATGTCTAAGAGATTACTGCCTATGTTCTCTTCTAGGATTCTGATGGATTCCTGCCTCACGTTGAGGTCTTTTATCCATTTTGAGTTTATCTTTGTGTATGGTGTAAGAGAATGGTCGAGTTTCATTCTTCTACTTATAGCTGTCCAGTTTTTCCACACCATTTATTTTTTTTCCAGCACCATTTATTGAAGAGACTGTCGTTTTTCCTAAAGTGCTATATATTTTTTTAAGGTTTTATTTATTTATTTGTCAGAGAAAGAGAACAAGCGGGGAAAGAGGCGGGCAGAGGGAGAAGCAGGTTCTCCACTGAGCAAGGAGCCCGATGCAGAACTTGATCCCAGGACCCTGGGATCTTGACCTGAGCCAAAGGCAGCCCCTTAACTGATTGAGCCACCCAGGCATCCCAAGGTTCTATATTTAAAAAGCATACATGCATGAAGTATAGGATATGGTACTTAAAATATTCATAATAGATAATCTGGACTGTAATGAAAAATACCCACACTTCAGTTGGTATGGCACATGCAGAGAAGAGACAAAAACTGATCTAATTAAATCTGATTCACTGATTACATTTACAAAGGGCAAAATAGAAAAAAAAATTCATCTAAAGAAAATTGTTTCCTAAGAGTTTTACACTTGAATAAATGTGTCCTTTATTTCCTCATGTCTGGGATGCCCAAATACTTTTAAAAATCTAATGTGCAAAGTCAAACTAAAAAATATGAACAAATTTCTGAAAAAAATAATTTAAGTCATTAATTTGAAGCAATTAATGAAATGAAGCAATTAATGAAGAAGGAAAATGAAGCAACTAATACTAAGAATTCTTATGTTGGCATCTTGTCTTAGAAAATATTTTTTGTTCAAAATACAAGAAATGTCATTAGTATTCCCCTATCCTTGTAGATAGCCTGTACTGAGATATCCAGTCTCTATTGCATAACTGTCCTCATCACCATGGGCATGCGTTCTTAACAGTTAACTGGAATTAGCAGGACACTGCATATCTGTAAGGTAGAGTTTCTCCGGGTTTAAGGATACCTAGCTCCTATCAGAGCTGAACCCAAATCTGTACCATTTCTAACCAAACAATAAAGTAAAGCAAAGTACCTCATCCCAGGAATCCTAAATAGAAGAGAGTGAGAGAGAGAGAGCAAGGAAGAAAACATCATAGCTAATCACTTCAAACAAGCAGAAAAAAAAAAAAAACATAACCACAGCATTTTTAATATAGTGTTCATTAGAATGAGAATGCAATAATTGGTGTTATTTTCCTTGGTTCTTATATATTAAAAGCAAGAGATGGTCCAATATATCATATTCTGTTTCAAGTATAATCTATCAACTAGATGCCATGATGGACAGAATGAAGGAACAAAAGAAAGAAGACCACTTCTTAGAGAAAACAGATAACACAAAAGTGGAGTAAATGTGCTAAGGCAAGTTAAGAGTTTAGCACATTGTCTAAAACATAACTAGAACCTAATAAATATTAGATATAATGATCGAAATGATAAGATAATAACAATATCTAAAACTACAGTATAATTATATGCCTATTAATAAAATACTTAAGGACTATATATAAGGAATATATCACACCATCATTTAATAGCATGTTTCTGAAAATTATTAAAAATGCTGCAAAAATATTTATAATATGAAGTTAAAAAAGAAAAAGAATGGAGAAATATGTATATTCTGTAATCCCAATTTTGTTTAAATAAATATTTATGTTGCTCTTCAAGGAGTTAGAATTTGGCATTTTAGAGCTAACAAATATGATGAGTAATCCCTACATAGGTCAATTAGTATCCTTATTGATGCTCTTCTTATTCCCGTAAAACAGGCATGTAAGTCTGGCATACATGATTTTTTCCTACTAGTTTTGTCTTCTCTTAACTTTTTTTTTTTTAAAGAAAATTACTATGTGAGAGAGGGGTTAAAATGGTGGAGGAGTAAGGTGACCCTAAGGTTGCCTTCTCCCTTGAACACAACTAGATGAATATCAAAAATAATTCTGAATGCCCAGGAAATCAACCAGAAGTCTTCAAGAACAAAGCTGCATCTCTACAGAGAAAATGACCTACAGAAGATGGAAGAATTTGCCCCCAAAAGAAAGAACAAGAAGAAATGAAGGCCAGGGATTTAATCACTGCAGATATAAGTAAGGTGTCTGAGCTAGAATTTAAACAACAGTTATTAGGAAAATAGATGGGCTTGAAAAAAAAGCACAGAGGACACTAGAGAATCCATTACTGCAGAGATGAAAGAGCAAAAACCTAGTCATATCAAAATTTAAAATGCCACAATCCAGATGCAATCCCAAATGGATGCAAGAACAATGAAAATGATGAAGGATAAAGAGGAACAAATCTGTGATATAGATAGTAAAATTATGGAAAATAATGAAGCTAAAAAGAAGGAAACAAAGGTAATGGATCATGAAGATGGACCTAGGGAACTCAGCCACTTATTAAAACAGACTGCCATTCCTATCATAGGAGTCCCAGAAGATGAAGAGAGAGAAAAGGAAGCAGAAGGTTTATTTGAGCAAGTTATAGCTGAAAACTTCCCTAATCTAGGGAAGGACACAGACATCAAAATCCAAGCAGCACAGAGCACTCCCATTAAATTCAACAAAAACCAGCCATTACCAAAGCATATCGTACTCAAATTCACATAAAAACACCGACAAGGAAAGAATCCTGAAAGCACAAAGGGAAAAAAAGTCCTTAACCAGGGAAGACAGATCAGGTCATGGCAGGTTCTGCCATGAACCTGATCTGTCTACAGAAACTTGACAGGCCAGAAGCAGAGGCAGGATATATTCAACATGCTGAATAGGGAAAAAGTGCACCATGAATACTTTGTCCAACAAGGCTGTTGTTTAGAGGAGAGATAGAGGATCTTAGCCAAGCAAAAATTAAAGGAGCTCATTACCACTAAACCAGAACAGAAAGAAATATTAAAGGATATGGTTTAAGTGGAGGAGAAAAAGACCAAAAGCAATGAAGACTGGCAAAGAACAGAGAATATCAGCAGAAACACCAAGTTCACAGGTAATACAATGGCACTTAATTCATATCTTTCAATAATCACTCTGAATGTAAATGGACTAAATGCTCCAATTAAAAGATGCAGGGTATCAGAATGGATAAAAAAATAAGATCTATCTATATCCTGCCTACAAAAGACTCATTTTAGACCTAAATACACATGCAGATGGAAACTGAGGGGATAGAGAACCATCTTTCATGCTAGTGGACATCAAAAGGACCAAGATGCCCTTCAACGGATGAATGGATAAGGAAGATGTGGTCCATATACACTATGGAGTATTATGCCTCCATCAGAAAGGACGAATACCCAACTTTTGTAGCAACATGGACGGGATTGGAAGAGATTATGCTGAGCGAAATAAGTCAAACAGAGAGAGTCAATTATCATATAGTTTCACTTCTTTGTGGAGCATAACAAATAGCATGGAGGACACGGGGAGTTAGAGAGGAGAAGGGAGTTGGGGCAAATTGGAATGGGAGGTGAACCATGAGAGACTATGGACTCTGAAAAACAATCTGAGGGTTTTGAAGGGGCAGGGGGTGGGAGGTTGGGATACCAGGTGGTGGGTATTATAAAGGCACAGATTGCATGGAGCACTGGGTGTGGTACAAAAATAATGAATACTGTTATGCTGAAAATAAAAAATAAATTTTTTTAAAAGTCCATTATAAAATCTGAATTATATTTTAGCTGAAGCATACATAACAGTAAAGAAGCCACCAAAAATAGAATTTACAGATATTTCTAGAGAAAAAATTCACAAATCCTAAAAAGAAAGAAAGAAAGAAAGCTGGAATACCCATATTTATATCAGACGAACTAAATTTTAAACCAAGGACTATAGCAAAAGATGAAAATGGGCATTGTCATAATAAAGGGGTCCATCCATCAAGAAGATCTGACAATTGTAAATATATATGCCCTCAACATGAGAGCAATCAAATATAAAAATCAAGTAAAATAAACGTAAAGAAACACACTGATATAAATAGAATAATAGTAGGGGACTTTAACACCCCATGTATAGCCATAGACAGATCATCTTAGCAGAAAATCAATGGCTTTGAATGACACACTGGACTGGCTGGATTTAACAGATAAACTCAAGACATTTTATAATAAAGCAGCAGAATACACATTCTTATTGAGTGCACATGGGACATTCTCCAGAATAGATCATATCCTGGGACCAAAAACCAAACCAAAACAAAACATAAACAAAAACAACTGCCCTTAACAAGTACAAAAATATTGAAATCATACCATGCATATTTTCTGACCTCAATGCTATGAAACTTGAAGTCAACCACAAGAAAAAATTTTGAAAGACCACAAATACATGGAGGTTAAAGAACATCCTACTAAAGAATGAATGGATTGACCAGAATATTAAAGACAAAATACAAAGGTACATGGAAGCAAATGAAAATGAAAGCACATCAGTGAAAGACCTTTGAGATGCAGTAAAAGTGGTCTATGAGGCCTACTTTAAAAAGGAAGAAAATCTCAAATACACTAACTATACTTAAGAGGCTAGAAAAGGAATAGCAAATAAAGCCAAAATCCAGCAGAAGAGAAGGAAATAATAAAGATTAGAGCAGAAATAAGTGATACAGAAACAAACAACAACAACAACAACAACTCAGTAGAACAGATTAATGAAACCAGAAGCTGGTTCTTTGTAAGAATTAATAAAACTGATAAATTCCCAGCCAGACTTATCAAAAAGAAAAGAGAAAGGACCCAAGTAAATAAAATTAAGAATGAAAGGGGAGAGATCACAACCAACACCACAAAAATACAAACAATTATAAGACAATATTATGGAAAATTATATGCCAACAAACTGGGCAATCTGAAAGAAATGTACAAACTCCTAGAAACATGCAAACTACCAATACTGAAACTGGAAGAAATAGAAAATTTGAGCAGACTCATAACCGACAAAGAAATTGAAACAGTAATCAAAAGTCTCCCAACTAACAAAAGTCCAGGGCTAGATGACTTCCCATGGGAACTCTACCAGATATTTAGCAAACAATGAATCATGGAACACTACACCAAAAACTAATGCTGTACTGTATAGTGACTAACATAAAATAAATAAATGAATGAATGAATGAATGAATGAATAAAATAAGAGGTTAAAAAATAAAATTAAAATTAAAAAAATAAATTTGATTAAGTAAATAGAGGAAAGTTAATACCTATTATCAAACTGTTCCAAAAAATAGAAATGGAAGAAAAACTTCCAAACTCAATCCATAAGGCCAGCATTACCTTGATTACAAAAACCAAGGGTTTTATGGTCCCACTAAAAAGAATTACAGGCCAATAACCCTGATGAACATGGATGCAAAGATTCTCAACAAAATACTAGCAAATTAAATTCAACAGTACAATAAATAAATTATATACCATTGTCAAGTGGGATTTATTCTTGGGCTGCAGGGGTGGTTTAATATTTGCAAATCAATTGATATAATACACCACATTAATAAAAGAAAGGATAATGAACCATATGATCCTCTCAATTAGATGCAGAAGAAGTATTGGACAAAACACAGCACCCACTTTTGATAGAAACCCTCAACAAGCAGGGATAGATGGAATATACCTCAACAACATAAAGGTCATATATGAAAGACCGAGAGCTAATATCATCCTCAATGGGGAAAAATTGAGAGTCTTTTCTCTATGTTCAGAAACAAGACAAGGATGTCCACCCTCACCATTATTATTTAACACAGTACTGGAAGTTTTAGCCTCAGCAATCAGACAAGAAAAAAAAAGTATCCATAAATCAGAAAGGAAGGAGTCAAACTTCCATTATTTGCAGATGACATGATACTATATGTAGAAAACCTAAAAGGCTCCACCAAACATTGCTAGAACTAATACATGAATTCAGCAAAGTCACAGGATATAAAATCAATGTATAGAAACCTGTTTCATTTCTATACTCCAGTAATGAAGCAGCAGAATAAGAAATCAAGGAATTGATCCCATTTCCGATTGCAACAAAAAACATAAGATACTTAGTAATAAACCTAACCAAAGAGGTAAAAGATCTATACTCCAAAAACTATAGAACACTTATGGAATAAATTGAAGAGGACACAAAAAAAAAATGAAAAAGCCTTACATGATCATGGATTGGAAGAACAGACATTGTTAAAATGTCTATAATTCTCAAGGCAATCTACACATTTCAGGCAATCCTTATCAAAATACCACCAGCATTTTTCACAGAGCTAGAACAAACTACCCTCAAATTTGTGTGAAACCACAAAAAAAAAAAAAAAAAAAAAAAAAAAACATCCAAAGCAATCCTGAAAAAAAAAGAAAAAACTGGCTGCATCAGGATTCTGGATTTCAAACCATATTGCAAAGCTGTAGTCATCAAGACTGTATACTAATGTCAGAAAAACAGACACATAGATAACAGAACAGAACTGAAAACCCAGGATTGGACCCACAGCTATGTAGTCAACTGATATTTGATAAAGCAGTAAGAGTATCCAATGGAATAAAGACAGTCTGCTCAACAAATATTTTTGAGAAAACTGGACAGGAACATGCAGAACAATGAAAGTGGACCACTTTCTTACACATAGATATATACAGAACATTCCACCCTAAAACAACAGAATACTCATTCTTCTCAAGTACACACGGAACCTTCTCCAGAATAGACCACATACTGGGTCACAAATCAGGACTCAACCGATATCAAAAGACTGAGATTATTCCCTGCATATTCTCAGATCACAATGCTTTGAAACTGGAGCTCAATTACACTATACACAAAAATAAATTCAAAATTAATGAAAAACCTAAATGTGAGACAAGAAAACATCAAAATTATAGAGAACACGGGTAGTAAACACTTTGACCTCAGCTGTAGCAACTTCTTACCAGACTTATCTATGGAGGCAAAGGAAACAAAAGCAAAAATGAACTACTGGGACTTCATCAAGATTAAAAAAAAAAAAAAAAAAGCCTTCTTCACAGCAAAGGAAACAATCAGCAAAACTAAAAGGCAGCCTACAGAATGGGAGAAGATATTTGCAAATGACATTTCTGATAAAGGGTTAGTATCCAAAAGCTATACAGAGCTTATAAAACTCAACACCCCCCAAAAAAATACTCCACTTAAAAAATGGGCAGAAGCCATGAATAGACAATTTTCCAAAGAAGACATCCAGGTATCAACAGACACATGAAAAGATGCTCAACAATACTCATCATCAGGGAAATACAAATCAAAACAATGATGAGATAACATCTGGCACCTGTCAGAAGAGTTAAAATTAAGAACACAGGAACAACAGATGTTGAGGAGCATATGAAGAAAGGGGAATCCTCTTATACTGTTGCTGAGGATACAAACTGTTGCAACCATTCTGGAAAACTGTATGAAGGTTCTTCAAAGAGTTACATATAGAACTACCCCTGTGATCAGCAATTGCACTACTAGGTATTTACCAAAATAGTACAAAACTGCAGATTCAGAGGAGCACATGCACCCCGATGTTTATAGCAGCATTATCTACAACAGTGAATCCATGGAGAGAGCCCAAATGTCCACTGACTGATTTGACTGATGAACAGATAAATAAGTGATAGATAGATAGATACACACATACATACATACAATGGAATAATACTCAGCCATCTAAAATAATAAAATCTTGCCATTTGCAATGAAGTGGATGGAACTAGAATGCATAATGCTAATGGAAATCAGATAAAGAAAAATACCATGTGATTTCACTCACATGTGGAATTTAAGAAACAAAACAGATGAATATATGGGAGGAGGGAAAAAGAGAGAAGGAAACAAACCATCATAGACTCTTAAAGATAGAGAACAAAATGAGGGTTGATGAAGAGGAGACTGGTGGGGGTTGGCTTAGATGCACGAAGGATATTAAGGAGGACACATGATCAGAACTTGGTGTTGTATGTAAGTGATGAATCACCGAATTCTATTCCTGAAACCAATATTGCACTCTATGTTAACTAAGTTGAATTTAAATAAAAATTAAAAAGACATAAAATCTCTATGTGAATCTAGCTTGTCCAGTGACAAATTATATGAACTAAAAGCGATAATGCTAGATGGAAAGAAAGATGACTTGCAGCTCATTTCTAGTTCTGCTAGTAATCATCTATGGGATTTTAGGCAACTGGCTTAACTGACCTGTGGCTAAAATGTTGCAGATAAAGTCGTCATCCTAGATACTTTGTTGTAAATTCTTCTTCCATAAATTAGGTGTGTTTCCTTTGATTTTGTTTATTAAAAGTTAAATCAATTTTGGTAACTTGATCTATCTATGCATCTATCTAGAACCTTGCTGATATCATCTTAGTGACAGCAATAGTGATTTCTTTAAGAACCAGGAAAAAAGCTTTTTTGTTCCCATTTAATAATTTCTAGGAAAAGGCAAATAAATGCTGGCTACATAACTTTATAGATTAGCAGAAATGGAAAGAGACTAACTTTTCAATAATCTATTATGCACAAGGCACTGTGTTAGGGTTTCTTTTTACATGTATATTCCCAGTAATTTAGGAGATCAATATTATTATTTAGAATATTATTATTCTAAATTTACTGATGAGGGTAAGAATCTTGCTTAAATTTGCAGGTTTACTTACATAGAATTGTGGTTAGCCAGAAATCAAGACCTGGGATCTAAATATTTCACTCTATACTGTACCTTCTCTTAACTTAATATCATCCCAGTTCAACAAGTCTTACAGGCTAATCTGAAAGTATGAATATGAATCTATTAAAAATCTATTAAAAATTTTCTGTTCCAAATTTTGAAATTGAGAACCAAGTTACACCAAGCAAAGAAGAAAACTGTTACCACAACCTATCTATTCTGCATCCTGGGATGAAAAGGATTTGCTAAAAGGGAGTATTTTCTTCACCTCATGCTTAAGCTGGAGATTGGCACTAGACTATCTTTGTGACCCTTCTGGAGATTTACATTAAAGAGATAAAACTTTCTCTTACTTTTATGTTTTCATCTGTTCCTTGTCTCTATCTAACATGTCATTTGGAAAAAGAGAAAGAGGTGCTCATCTCAGTGACAGGAAAGAACAATCTTTGATTTAAAACATGTTAGGAACTGATCACCGTGATAGAGTAATCTTTCCCCCAGACAGCTCTCCATTACTAAAGCTGATGCTTCCCTGTTCTGATGCCACTTCAGTACTGATCCATCAGTCCCAACAGCAGGGCTAATGGCAACACCTGCTTCTATGTGCATTTTTCATCTTTATCACAGAAAAACTTCATTCATGGATTCTTCTTTAGACAAACTGTGAAAATATATTTTCCACAATTTTTGTTTTACAAACCTCTTCCCTCACATATAATTTGAATGACATACCACATACTTGGCAGTAGAACTTAAATTGTACTTACTTTTCTTCCTTCTCTTTTTTATGAGTTCCTCTTTAGTTCTTGTGAAATATCACAAAAAGTAAGTAGAGAAGCTTCATTTGCAGAGTATGACAGAGACAGTGAATCAAGAAATGATTTAATTACTATTAGAACGTCACTGAAATAGATGCAGGGATCCTCCTTTAAAAGCCTCCTAGCCAGAGTTGAATTTTATTCCTACCTACTTTTTTAAAATTTGGCCTATGATGCAAATTACTGAAATAAGCCTTTTAATTACTCTGCAAAAATATTTAAGAGCAGACATAAAAGAGAGGGAGAGAGCATCATATGAGAATCTTCAGTTTTTAGAAAGGCAATGAATAAAATAAACAAAAGTTTAACAAATATAATCCATGTTTAGGTGGCCAGAAATAATTCTGAAGATTAAACTTGTCTTACTCTGCAATAAATGGAATAATATTAAAATGATGCTGTTATACATCTCCGTTTATATGATCATCATTTATAATACATCCTCAAAAATAATTTAAACATGTTAGAAAAAATAAATCAATTGTCAGAAACTTCCAATTTACTCATGTTCTGAGATGTAGATACTATATTCAAAGTAGAATATATTTGATAAAACCTGATCAACTAAACAGTAGGTTTGATGTCCCCTTTATACTCAAGGTTTGTTCTTGGAGCTAATTCTTTTTAACTTAGTATTCTCTTATTTATAATATTCATAGGGAACATTTAAAAATCCAATAAATCACCCAAAATATTTGTTAGGATTTAATAGATTTCTCTATAATACTAGAAGCATATTTATTAGTGTGTCAAAAATAGAGATAACATAATTTACAATTATCTGTGTCACCCTTTCTTCTGGTATCATCTCCATCAAATCAAAGGCAGTCAAGGTGAGAGAAAAAAATAGTGAACAAACAAAAACCACCAGAGAACAAAAGCCTGAAAAAAACCAGTTTCCTCAGAGCCCACCCCCTTGAGGGGGGCGGAAGGACTTAACTCAGGAAACATCATTGACTGACAACCCACGTGGCAGTCCCCTCCCCCAGAAAACAAACCAAGAAAGAAAAAAAAAATGAGAAAAAAAAGGACTACAAGAGAACAACCACTACTTCATAGGAAAACTTGTATTGTTCACTCGTTCCCACTATTCTGGTTCATTTTTTTTTTTTTACACATAGGTAATTTTTTTAACCTATTTGCCATCACAGCGAGCTGTACAGTACATCAAATTCCATAATACCCTTCTAACCTGAACTTTTTGATACATACACCTATGTTTTTCTTTTGCATTTTTATTTTTTGAATTCCTTTTAATTTTAGTTTAGTCTAGTTTATCCCTTTTTATTTTTATACTCTAATATTCATATAGAGTTAAAATTCAAAGTAATCCCCTTTCCCCAATCAATACTACCCCTATAGGTAAACCAATTTTTAATCCCCTTTATCTTAGGAAAGCTGAGTCCTGTAACAAAGATATCAAGATACATCCAGGAAGAATCAAAACAACCTTCCTCGTACACACTGAGAATTTATAAGAACTCTCCCATCTTCTTCTTCCACCAGTGTTTCTGTGTTTTTGTGTTTGTCCTGATAGCATATAAATCTTACACTTGGGGTTCTTTTTGACGAGGTTCTTCCTTTATTTGCATATATATATATTTTTCTCTTGTCATATACTTGTATGAGTCTTTTTGTCTCTTTTTGTTTGTCTACTTCATAAATCTTACCTTGGGGCCCATCTGGGCTTAACCTTCTCTTTCATCTTCACTTTCTTTCCTGTCTGTCTCTCTCTCTCTTTTTTTCTTTTCTTTTTTTTTTCATTTTCTTTTTCTTTTTCTTTTGTCTCTCGTTTGGGTGGGGAATCCTGGTTTCTCAGAAGTGTTCCAGGGTGCACCTTGACTGCACCAGAGTTGATACATCCCAGCTACATCTATTCAGTCATCTCCCACCAAAATTACTAGGAGGAGGAATGCCCAACAGAAGAAAAATACAGAGGATGGACCTTCTGCAACAGAGCTAATGGCTATCAACATAGATAATATGTCGGAAAGAGAATTCAGGCTAACATTATCCAGGCAATAGCTAGGTTGGAGAAAGCCATGGATGACCAAATGGAATTGATTAGGGCCAAACTGAAAGCGACCAGACAGGATGTTCACAATGTTAGGGCGGAGCTTAAAGCTACCAGGGAGGAAGTTCACAATGCTCTCAATGAGTTCCAATCTAATCTAAACTCTCTCAAAGCTAGGGTAACTGAGACAGAAGATAGAATTAGTGATCTAGAAGACAAACAGATAGAGAGAAAGGATTAGGAGGAAGCCTGGAACAAACAGCTTAGAAACCACAAAAAACAGAATCAGGGAAATAAATGATGCCATGAAGCATTTCAAAGTCAGAATTATTGGAATCCCTGAAGGGGAGGAGAAAGAAAGAAGTCTAGAAGATACAGTGGAACAAGTCCTTCATGAAAATTTTCCCAATCTCGCGAATGGAACCAGCGTTCATGTAGTAGAGGCTGAACAGTCTCCACCCAAGATTATACATTCCAAAAAAACATCATGACACCTGATAGTCAAATTGAGGAATTATAATTGTAGGTATAATCTCTTGAAAGCTGCCAGGACAAAGAGACTCCTTATTTACGGAGGGAAGCCCATCAGAATAACGTCAGAACTGTCCACAGGGACCTGGCAAGCCAGAAAAGGCTGGCAAGATATATTCAGGTCACTAAATGAGAAGAACATGCAGCCAAGAATACTTTATCCAGTAAGACTGACATTCCAAATGGATGGAAAGATAAAGAGTTTCCAAGACCGGCAAGGCTTAAAAGACTATGCAACCACCAAGCCGACACTGCAGGAAATATTAAGGGGGATTCTATAAAAGAGGAGGGCACAGATTGCATGGAGCACTGGGTTTGGTGAAAAAATAATGAATACTGTTTTTCTAAAAATAAATAAATTGAAAAAAAAAAGAGGAAAAATCCTAAGAATAGCATTGAACAGAAATATAGAGACAGTCTACAGGAAGAAAGACTTCAAAGATAACTCGATGTCAATAAAAACATATCTATCAATAATCACCCTCAATGTGAATGGCCAGGGTAGCGATTCTCATATCAGATAAATTAGATTTTAAACTAAAGACTGTAGTCAGAGATACAGAAGGACACTACATAATCCTTAAAGGGACTATCCACCAAGATGATCTAACAATTGTAAATATCTATGCTCCCAATATGGGAGCAGCCAATTACTCAAGAAAACTGTTAATCAAGATAAAGAGTCATATTGATATGAATACACTAATCGTAGGAGATCTTAACACACCTCTCTCAGAAATAGATCATCGAAGCATAAAATCAATAAAGAAACAAGAGCATTGAATGACACATTGGACCAGATGGACCTCATCTATACCTCATATATACAGAAAATTCCACCCTAAAACAACAGAATACTCATTCTTCTCAAGTGCACACGGAACCTTCTCAAGAATAGACCACATACTGGTTCACAAATCAGGACTAAACTGATACCAAAAGACTGAGATGATTCCCTGCATATTCTCAGATCACAATGCTTTGAAACTGGATCTCAATCTCAAGGAAAAGTTCAGAAGGAACTCATCTCCTTAATACAGTAAACATGAAGAATCCGACCAGGCCTCTGGATGGCTTACATGGCATTTATGAATTCATCTTTTCTTTAACTTTCTGTCCATCTCAGAGCCTTCTGTGTTTCAAAACCCATCTGGTTCTTAAACTAAAGATGAATGTAAATAGAGAATAAAGCAAAACATTTTTCTGTAGACATTTCCCTAAGAAGATTAAACTTGAATCACATGTTTATAAAAAGTTCCCTTAGAATTTTTTTAAAGATTTATTTATTTATTTGAAAGAGAGAGAGAGAGAGTGGGAATATGAGCAGAGGGAGGGACAGAGGGAAAAAGAGAGCATCTCAAGCTGACTCCTCACTGAGCATGGAGCCCAAAGCAGAGCTTGATCTCAGGACTCTGAGATCATGACCTGAATGGAAATCAAGAGTCAGACACTTAACCAGTTGAGCTGCCCAGATATACATCCCTTAGAATTCTTAAACTGACACCATTAAGGCCTATTATTTGTATCAAACTGTGTCAAAATTGACTTTGTGTCAAAACTGGTTGATAACTTTATTTTCCAGAGATATTTACATGTTAAACTTGAGCTCACTAGTCTTGTTTGAAGGGTTTTTCTAAATTTCTCAGTTTGCACAACATACAAAAAAGCAATATATGTTGATTGTTTGGGCAATAACAAGATAATAGAAGAGAATTTTAGAAGTAGGCATTTAAGAGGAGATAAGATTGTCAATAAACAATCAAGAAATTTCAAACAGGCTAAAGTATTTCTTCATTAATGCGACTTAGATGAAATCTGCTTTTACATCTTTGATATTTTCATGAGGCAGACCACCTCCAAGTCTCATTTAATGTATATGTCTATTTTTAATGGACATTTTATATGCTTTACATATATTGTTTTAATAACTTTTTTAATACACAACAGGTGAGAGGTATTTTAATTTTAATACTCAGAAGGTGAGCCTGGGTGGCTCAGTGGGATAAGCTTCTGCCTTCAGCTCAGGTCATGATCTCAGGGTCCTGGGATCGAGTCCTGCATCAGGCTCTCTGCTTGGCAGGGAGCCTGCTTCCTCCTCTCTCTCTCTCTGACTGCCTCTCTGCCTACTTCTGATCCCTCTCTGACAAATAAATTAAAAATAAAAAAAATAATGTTTAAAAAAATATGCAGCAGATGTGAATACACTGTATTACTGTGAAGACAATGCAAGCAAATAATTATCTGATGCCTGTAGCATCTATAAAATTAGGAGTCAGAACTCCTACAGGAAACATGCTTTGTTGAAATGAACTGGAAACCTCATGTTGCGGCCAGTAAGTTAATCATCTGATTTTGAAGGTAGGCTATCCTTTATTTTATCTTAGAAATAAACTGACAGCAGTGAGGCATTCACAATGATGCTATTATGATTAATCCTGCAGTCTCAGATGTTAATGCATCATTTAAAGCAGATCTAATAACCCAGAAAGATCAATATTATATCTCTTTTTTTTGGTGTTAAATTACTGTGGACTCATTGAATTATTATATTGCAGAGGTTTTTCAGTGACATTAACTTAAAAACCAAATATGTATTATTTGGCACAGTATATCCTAATTTTCCTGATCTTGAAACTCGATGGTTATCTGTAAAGGCAGTTTATAGTAAAAATGTGTACTGATCACTGAGATAATATTTTCAAAGCTTGTAATGACTTAAAATGAAGAAAATAAGAAAAAAAATGTAAAAAACACTTTGATACTGTTCAACATGCCTAAAATATGCAATATTATTAATTGTTTTTATAACTCTAACTAATTTTATGTATATCCATAAAAGAATTTGGACCTATTGCCCAAGAATAAATCAATACTCTGACTGGGCATTGAATATTCTATTACAAATTAACCTTCATAAGCAATGACCAGATATCTCCCAAACTCTCTCTCTATGTTTTAAATACAGATTTACTATGATGAACTGAAAAAATATAACGAGAGAACATGGAAAGCACACATTTCTTTGAAGGATCCCTGAGTGGTGAAACACCAAAGAAAATATTCTCTACCTCTATAAATCTACTTTCTTTGAGTAGTGGGCAACTTACCACACTGAGGCAAACTGTTTAAGAGTCTCATGCTCTACCGACTGAGCTACCCGGGCACACGAGGCAAACTGTTTAAAGCTGATGAAAAATTATCTGTCCTAAAGAGGTACTGATCAGAAAAGATGGTTGACAGAGTATCTATCTCTTCACTGCCATCTAGTTTAAAAACCATTCAGGAAACAGGGTGCCTCAGTGGCACAGTTGGTTGAGCATCTGACTCCTGGTTTCAGCTCTGGTCCTGATATCATGATTCTGAGATCAAGTTCCACTTTCCACTCTGCTCAGCATGGAGTCTGGCTGAGTTTCTCTGCCCCCCCGCTCATGCTCTCTCTCTCTCTCTCTCTCTCTCTCAAATAAATAAATTAATTAAAAAAAATTGGAAAGGGATAAAGAACAAGAAATAAAATAACAATACTCTGACACAGCAGCCACAATGATGAATGTATTTTCTCAGTACATTTAGTTGCAAAATGTCTTTAGCCCCAAGAACTTCAGTTTGATAATAACCAACTGTAACATTTCCTAAAAGTTTCACAGACTTTCCAGATATATAGCATACTTGTTGATCACTTAAAAACAACCTAAACTTGAAAACTTTCTGGTATGGTGCATGTATGCTTAAAATTAAGAATTGGGTTTAATCAGGTTAATCTTTTAAGACTATTAAAGATTTCATTTCCAAGACACACACTAGCTTACAGGGCTGGTTTAAAATGACAGTTTAAATAGAATCAGTTTTGGAATTTGCTTGTTTTGTTTGTAATTAGTCTGATGAAAAGACTGAAATGAAGTGAATGGCATTGAGTTACCCCATGGAGAAATGACAAGACCATGTAGTGGTTCTTTCCAGCCAGGGGACTCTACAATTAATATCAGATTATCACTTACAGATGTTCACTGAATACAATTTTCTTTATTTAAAAACCCCTTTGCAGACACATATTTTCCCTTCTGATAATTTTACATGACTTCATTATACACCCATAAGAATGTTTAAAATGAAAAGATGGATAATACCAGATGTAAATAATAAAGTAAAGAAACTGGAACTCATACTCTGCTTGCTGGTGAGTCATAAAGCTCTATGGCAGTATCTATAATGCTTAAAATCAGAATATCCTAATATAGATATCCTATGATAGGAATGAGTACTTATGTCCACCAAAGACAGGAGCACAAACACATGAATGCTCATAGAAACACTATTCATTACAGCCCCAAAATGGAAACAACCTAAGAGTCTATCAATAGTAGAATGAATAAATTTTTATATATTTATATAATAGGCTATTATTCACCAATAAAAAAAACTAATGCGGCACATAAAAATATGGATTGATCTTACAGACCTAATAGTAAATAAAAGTAGCCAGATACAAAAGACTAAATACACTGTGATTCTATTTAGATGAAGCTCAATATAGACAAACAAATACATGAGGATAAATGTCAGAATACAGCTGATTCCTTGGCATAGTGGTGTTATCTAAAATGGAGTAAGAATGGGACTACTGGGGTGCTGATGATGTTCTAATTCTTGATCTGGGTGCTGGCTTCACAAACACAGGTATGCTCCTCTTGTGAAAATTAATGAAGTTGTATACTAATGATCTGTGCCTTCCTCTGTATGTATATTACATTAAAAGGAGGAGAAAGAAAAAGAAAACTAACAACCTGAATTAGTTACTTCACAGTTCACACCAGCAACCATGACTGCTTTATTCCATTTCTCTGACATACATTAATACAATATTAATTATAATATAAACTATGATGGATAAGATCTGGTATTGCAACCTTACTCTTTTCTCTATTGCAGAAAAGAGAAATGGCTCACTGGTAACAAAAATGCAAATCCTAAAGAGTTCTCTTTGTTTTCCTTTGATTTTTAGTACTTCCCAATTTCTAGCAGTCACCACATTAAACCTCATAAACATATACACACTAAAGTCACTTTGTCACAGCTGAATTATCTTATCATGATTTACATTTGCTTGTTTTGTTTAAAGAACAATGTTAATATTTTTCAAATGAGAACCCTCTTATTGAATTTTAATATAAAATTCAGTTATCCCACTAATCAACTGAACTCAAGATGAAAGCAAACACCCAATATTGGAAACTTTAAAAAAATGTATATTTTGATTAATTTTATGTTGTTGCTTTATGTACTGTAGGGACACACATTTATTATACCATACAAACTATTATTATATCTGACTTATTCTTTTATCCAAAGACAGATAAAATCAGAAGCAGTGAGCAATTTTATTAAAGTCAACACTATCCAAATGTTGAGTTTTCATTATGTAAATACAGTACTGTTGTAGTAGTTTAATAAAAAGGCAATGACTTTTGCTAGAACATTATATTTTTCAAAGTTTAAGAACAGGTTTCATAACCATAAAAACCTGTTATTTGTAATCTGCTTCTTTGCTATGAAGGACTTGATTACTTCCTTGCAAGAATGTATCACATGCATCTAGTGACACCAGAAAGCCATGAAAATATTTGAAGGCTTTCAAAAGAGGCAATAAAACTATATTTTAAAATTGATAGGAAATTTTTGGAGGAGCATGGAAAAATGGTGGAGTAGGAGGACCCTGACCTCAGCTTGCCTCGTGTTTTCAACTAGATATCATCCACATCCAAGTCAACAAACCAGAAAGCAATCTAACAACTGGACAAACAAACTCCACAAATATAAAGAAGCTGCAGCTGAAAAGTTAAGAGGGTCAGAAAGGCAGAGGAAGTCTACTCAAAGGAGGGAGGGAGCTCTGCAAACAGAGACAACAGAGAAAGGCCCATGTACCAGGGAGCTCACAAGGGGAAAACTAATCCCTATAACATTTGACTTTGAAAACCAGGGGGGCTGAATTCCCTGACTTTATAAACCCATTGGTACTTGGAGACCAGAGATTTAAAAGTCTGCTGACTTTGCACAGGGTGGGGAAGCCAGGAGGGTGAGTGATAGCTGGATCACCACCATTTAAAAAAGACAGCAGCGGGGCCCCTGGGTGGCTCAGCGGGTTGAGGCCTGGGTCATGATCCCAGGGTCCTGGGATCGAGCCCCACATCGGGCTCTCTGCTCCGCAGGGAGCCTGCTAAAAAAATAAATAAATAAAAAAGACAGCAGCATGCATGGAGATGCAACAACAACAACAACAACAACAAAAAAACAACAGTTTGCACAACACCAGGGGTAGATAGAAGACAGATTAGTGTGTACTGATTTTGATTTCAGAGCTTATTGGGGGACTTCTCCAAAAAACAGTGAAGCTGGCAAGCACCATTTACTGACCCTGCCCTGTACTATAAACACAGAGCACCCTGCCAGATGCAGGGCTGCACAGACACTTGCCACCCAACCCACTGGCAGTGTGCAACAATCACAAGATCTGCTGAGGACTAGGCCACTCCAAGCCTGTTGGCCTGGGCTCTGGGCTTAGGGTAAATTTTGTTAAAGCCATGCATGCACCCCCTAGCAGTCCCTGCATACACATCCACTACACTCTGCCAGATAGGGCACTTCAAGCCACTGTAATATGTTCTGTCCAGCTGCTGCAGCAGTGCCCAATCAACCCACCAGGCACAGCTGTAAGCATCCCGCCATGATCACACACCAGGAGCAGAAGCATGCAGACATCTTCCTACCCCTCACCCAGTCTCAACCCCCCAGCAGCCCTGGTACAGGGCTCCCAGCTGCTGCAGTGCTACAACGTATCTGACATAAAACTAGTGGCCCAGTGCAAATGTTGTATATGGCCACCCCACCCCCAAGCCCCCCTTCAGATCTGGCCTGCCTGAGTCCAACGAACACCACAGAGTGTAAGAACAGCCCACAACAGGCAGCTGACTGTACTGAAAGGAAAAGAGACTCAGACACAACAGCAGGGCCTATGCATCACACATAGAATACTCTCCTGAAGTGCCAGATTCTGGGAAACAGGTGGCACTGCACCGCCTGTTGAAGGAAGGAATACTTCTTCATAAACTCACAAGATTCAAGAGCAAAAGACAAAGTTGACTTTCTTAACACAGAGAAAGAGATACAAAGAGGTAGACAAAATGTAGAGACAGGTAATTTATCCCAAGTTAAAGAACAAGACAAGGCAATAGTCCAATATCTATGTGAAACAGATACAAGCAACACTCTTGATAGAGAATTTAAAGAAATGATCATAAAGATACTCACTGGACTTCAGAAAAGGGTGGAAGACATGAGTAAGTCCCTCAACACTAAGATAAGTAATAACATTACGGAGATAAGTGGCTTAATAAATGAAATGAGAAACATGGTTAATGGAATGAACAGTAGGCTGTAAGAAGCAGAGGAACAGATCAGTGACCTAGAAAACTAATGGAAAGTAATCAAACTAAACAAAAGACAAAAAAATTACACAAAACAAGATTAGATTTAGGGAATTAAGTAACTCCATCAAATGTAACACCATTCATATCATAAGAGTCCTAGAAGAAGAGTAAAGGGGGAAGAAAATTTATTTGAAGAAATAATAGCTTAAAACTTCCCTAATCTGGGGAAGGAAACAGATATCCAGATCCAGGAGGTACAGAGAATTCCCATCAAAATCAACAAAAGCAGACCCACACCAAGATATATTGTATTAAACTTGCAAAATATGATGAAAAATACAAAAACCTTCAAAGCTACAAAGAAAAATAACACATTAACTTACAAGGGAAAACCCATAAGGGTTGCAGGAAATTTTTCAACAAAATCTATGCAAGTCAGAAGGGAGTAACATGATATATTCAAAGTGCTGAATGGTAAAAATCTGCAGCCAAGAATACTATCCAGTAAGGCTACCATTCAGAATAAAATGAGAGATAAAGAGTTTCCAAGACAAACAAAAACTAAAAAAGTTCATGACCATTAACCAGACCAGCAAGAAATACTAAAGGGAACACTTTGAATGGAAAGGAGACACCAAAAATAAGAGTATAGATGTAGGAAAAAGAAATGCAGTGAAAATGAGTATTTCTATAAAAAATCAGTCAGGGAACTCCAAAAAAGGATATAAAATCAATAACATATAACAAAATGTGGAGGACAGAAGGAAAGAATGGGTTCAAATTTAAAAGACCAACAACTTAATGTGGACTACAATATACAGAGAAGGTTATTAAAAAAATGATAACCATATATCAAATCCCTAATAAACATGCAGAGTAAAGACAAAGAAATCCAAATATACCACTAAAGAAAATAAGGAAAACATCGAAGACAGAAAACAAGAAAGGATCAAGAGAATCTTCAGAAACAAACACAAAACAAGTAAATAATGGCAATAAATACACTTCTATCAATTTCTTTGAATGTAAATGGACTCTTTGCTCCAATCAAAAGACATAAGGTGGCTCGGCAGGGAGCCTGTTTCCCTCTCTCTCTCTCTCTGCCAGCCTCTCTATCTACCTGTGATCTCTCTCTGTCAAATAAATAAATAAAATCTTTAAAAAAAAAAAAAAAAAAAAAAAAAAAAAAAAAAAAAAAAAAAAAAAGACATAAGGTGATACAATAGTTGAAAAAAAGACCCATCTATATCCTGCCTACAAAAGACACATAATAGACCTAAAGACACCTGCAGATTGAAAGTGAGAGAATAGAAAAAAAAGTCTATCATGCAAATGGATGACAAAAAAAAAAAAAAAAGCTAAAGGAGCAATATTTATTTCAGATAAATAGACTTTAACACAAAGAATGTAACAAAAGACAAAGAAAGACTCTATAATAATAAAGGGGACAAAATTAATAAAAGAAAGGTGAATCATGAGAGACTATGGACTCTGAAAAACAATCTGAGGAGTTTGAGTGGCGGGGGTGTAGGAGGTTGGGGTACAAGGTGGTGGGTATTATAGAGGGCATGGATTGCATGGAGCACTGGGTGTGGTGAATAAATAATGAATACTGTTTTTCTGAAAATAAATAAATTGAAAAAAATAAAAGAAATAAAATAAAATATAAAATAAAAATTTAAAAAAAAGGAAGGATAAAAACCATGTAATCCTCCCCATAGATGCAGAAAAAGCATTTGACAAAATACCGCATCCATTCGTGATTTAAAAAAACAAACAAACAAAAAAAAAAAAACCTCAACAAAGTAGGGCTAGAGGGAACATACTTCAACATCATAAAGGGCATATATGAAGGGCCCACATGTAATTTCATTCTTGATGGGGAAAAACTGAGAGCTTTTCCTCTACAGTCAGGAAGAACACAGGGATGTCCATAATCACCATTATTATTTAACATATTACTGGAAGTCCTAGTCTCAGCAGTGAGACGAAGAGAAGAGAAGAGAAGAGAAGAGAAGAGAAGGCATCCAAACAAGCAAGGAAAAAGTCAAACTTTCACTATCTGCTGATGACATGATACTCTAGGTAGAATAAAAGACTCCACCAAAAAATTGCTGGAAATGATTCAGAAGAGTCACAGGATATAAAATCAATGTACAGATATCTGTTGCATTTCTATACACCAATGATGAAGCAGCAGAAATAGAAAATAAGAAAACAATCCCATTTACACTTGCACCCAAACCGATGATACCTAGGAATAAAACTTACCAAAGTGGTGAAAAACCTGCATCCTAAAAACAATATAACACTGATGAAAGAAATTGGAGACAACACAAGAAATGGAAAGACATTCCATGTTCATGGACTGGAAGAACAAATATTGTTAAAATGTCTATACCACCCCAAGCAAGCTACACAGTTAATGCAATCCCTATCAAAATACCAGCAGCATTTTTCACAGAACTAGAACATGCTTAAAATTTATATGGAACCACAAAAGACCAAATAGCCAAAGAAATCCTGAAAAAGCAAAGCTGGAGGCATCACAATTCTGGAATTCAAGTTGTATTACAAAGCTGTAGTAATCAAAACAGTATGGTATGGGCACAAAAATAGACATGTAGATTGGCAGGACAGAGTAGAAAATCCAGAAATAAGCCCATAAGTATATGGTCAATTAATAGTCAACAAAGCAGGAAGAATATCCAATAGGAAATAGTGTCTTCAATGAATGGTGGTAAGAAAACTAGACAACAACATGCAGAAAAATGAAACTGTATCACTTTCTTATACCATACAAAAAATAAATTCAAAATGGATTAAAGATGTAAATGTGAGTCCTCAAACTGTAAATTTCCTACAAGAGACCACAGATAGTAACTTCTTTGACAACAGTCATAGCAATTTCCTTCTAGATGGGTCTCCTGAGGCAAAAGAAACAAAAGTAAAAATAAACTATTGGGACTACATCAAAATAAATACTTCGGCACAATCAACAAAAGTAAAAGGAAACCTGCAGAATGGGAGAAGATATTTGCAAATGACATATCCGATAAAGCGTCAGTATCCCAACTAAATACAGAACTTATAAAACTCAACACACTCTAAAAAAATAATTCAGTTAAAAAATGGGCAGAAAAACATGAACAGAAATTTCTCCAAAGATAACAGAGATGGCCAACAGACACATGAAAAGATGCTCATCATCACTCATCATGAGAAATGAAAATCAAAACTACAGTGAGGGGGAGGAGGGGCAAGATGGTGGAGAAGTAGGAGACACTGTTTCAACTGGTCTCCTAAAGTGAGTTAATTATCTACCAGAACACTCTGAACACCCATGAAATCAGCCTGAAATGTAGGATTATAGACTTCTGGATCTCTACGGGGGCAGAAGATACCATGGAGAGGTAAAGCAGAGTGGAAATTTCGGACTGATATTGGAGGAAAAACAGAAGGGGAAGGGAGCCACCAGAAGCGACCCATTGGAAACTAATACCCCAATATGAAATTGCCCTGTGATTGGGGACCAGCATCAACTTGGAGTCCAGTTAAATGCATTCAAAAAGAGCAAAAGATCTTAAGGGGCAATTGGTGAAATCAGGCAGTCATGGGCATGGCCTAAGCCCATGGACCCAAGACTGCCACTGCTGGTGACCACCCATGTGGGAGAGAGTGCAGTGGAACCTCTAGTTCCTGGTCACTGAGCCCCCAGGGTTGCAGGGCTTGCACCACCCCTTGGCTGGGTGCACTCCCACCCCCTTATGAGGGAGTCTGGTGTGGATGCCAGCATGCACTCTCTTGAGCTATAGCCTTTGCACTCTGCAACTGGGGTCTCACACACTCCCCACCCGCATCTGAGAAAGCTCCATGTGGGCACTAGCCAGTAGTCTCTAGATCTTGCCCAGGGTCTGGATGCTCCCAGCCTGGGCCTAAAGGAACTTAGTGTGATCTCTGGTCAGGATCCACTGGCAGTGACCTGCGCAACCATGAGATCTAGACCCCAGACAGCAGTCCCGGCAAAGGCAGTCACTAGAAGCAGGCTCCCTGGACCAATATCACTTGAGGTTTTAGTGACACTGGGGTGCAGAGACAAAGGGGAGCTTCAGGTGACCCGAGATGGTGGCTGGGGAAGTGCACTGCCTGTGAGAGGTCGCATGGCTCAGTGGAGTTTGTGGAGGAGGAGTCTGTGTGTTCTGTACCATCGGAGGGGAGCAGACTGAGGCTTCTCTCTGAGATGGAGGTCTGGATGCAGTTTGCTCTCCACTAAAGCCATGAAAAGCCGCAAAAAGCAGTCAAAGAACAAAAACCTCTAGAGAACCAAAGCCTGAAAAACCGGTATCCATAGAGACCAGCCTCTTGATAGGGAGCAGGACAACTCAACCCAAGCAAGACTGACTGAAAAACAACATGGCAGGTCATTCCCCGGAAAGCAAGCCAAAAGCATGAGAGGACAACAACCATAGGGTCCCCATAAAACTATAAAACCCCAACATCAGGGGAAAACAATATATTCAGCTCCCAATATTTCCCTAAAACCTGTGTATTTCATAGATACAACATTTATGTTCAATTCATTCTCACTATTTTTCTTATTTTTAATTTTTTAACCTACTTACTGTTACAAATAGAGGTTTAATACAACATATTCCATAATAACCTTTTAACTTGAACTTTTCTCATACATATACCTGTGTTTTTCTTTTATTTTCTATTTTTTAATATGCATATAGATATAAGTTTCAAGGCAACCCTCTTTCCCTAATCAATACTACCCCTATATATAAAACAGTTTTAATCTCCATTTATCTCTGGAAAGTTCAGTCCTTTAACAAAGATATCAAAATACACCCAAGAAGAATCAAAATAATCTTCCTCACCCACACTGAGGATTTATAAACGCCCTCCCATCCTTTTCTTCTGTCAGTGTTTCTGTGTATTTGTTTTTTATGGTATTATATACTTATCCTTGGGGTTCATTTTGGCTGGGTTCTTTTTTTTTTCTTGTCATTTACATTTTTAGGTCATTTTATTTGTCTGTTTTTGTTTGTATACCTTATAAATCTTACTTTGGGCTCGTTCTGGCTGGGTCTTCCCTTTTCTCTCTCTCTCTCTCTCTCTCTCTCTCTCTCTTTCTCTCTCTCTTTGTTGTTCAAAATACTACTAGAAATCCTAGCAACAGCAATCAGACAACAAAAAGAAATAAAAGGTATTCAATTTGGCAAAGAAGTAGTCAAACTCTCTCTTCACAGATGACATGATACTTAAATGGAAAACCCTAAAGATTCCACCCCCAAACCACTAGAACTCATATAGCAATTCAGTAATGTGGCAGGATACAAAATCCATATACAGAAGAAATCAGTTGCTTTCTTATATAGTAACAATGAAAATACAGAAAGGGAAATTAGAGAATTGATTCCATTTACTATAGCACCAAGAACCATAAGATACCTGGGAATAAACCTAACCAAAGAGGTAAAGGGTCTGTACTTGAGGAACTACAGAATAGTTATGAAAGAAATTGAAGAAGATACAAAAAGATGGAAGACCATTCCATGCTCATGGATCAGAAGAATAAACATTTTTAAAATGTCTATAATGCCTAGAGCAATCTATACTTTCAATGACATCCCAATCAAAATTCCACCAGCATTTTTCAAAGAGCTGGATCAAACAATCCTAAAATTTGTATGGAACCAGAAGAGACCCTGAATTGCTAAGGAAATGTTGAAAAAGAAAAACAAAACTGGGGGCATCACGTTGCCTGATTTCAAGCTTTACTACAAAGCTGTGATCACCAAGACAACATGGTATTGGCACAAAAACAGACACATAGACCAGTGGAGCAGAGCAGAGAGCCCAGATATGGACCCTCAATCCTATGGTCAAATAATCTTCGACAAAGAATGAAAAAATATACAGTGGAAAACAGACAGTCTCTCCAATAAATGCTGCTGGGAAAAATGAACAGCTATATATGGGAAAATGAAACTCAACCATTCTCTTATTCCATACACAAAGATAAACTTGAAATGAATAAAAGACCTCAACATGAGGAAGCAATCTATCAAAATCCTAGAAGAGAACATAGGCAATAACCTCTTCAACATCGGCCACAGCAACTTCTTTGAAGACATGTCTCCAAAGGCAAAGGAAACAACACCAAAAATGAACTTCTGGGACTTCATCATGGTCAAAAGCTTCTGCACAACAAAGGAAACAGTCAACTAAACAAAGAGGCAACCCACAGAATGGGAGAATATATTTGCAAATGACACTACAGAAAAAGGGCTGAATATCAGATCCATAAAGAACACCTCAAACTCAACACACACAAAACAGATAATCATGTCAAAAAATGGGCAGAAGACATGAACAGACATTTCTCCAAAGAAGATATAAAAATGGCTAAAAGACACAGGAAAAAGTGTTCATCATACTAGCCATGAGGGAGATTCAAATCAAAACCACATTGAGATATCACCTTACCCCAGTTAGAATGGCCAAAATTAACAAGACAGTAAACAACAAGTGTTGGAGAGGATGTGAAGAAAGGGGAACCCTCTTACACTGTTGGTGGGAATGCAAGTTGGTGAAGCCACTTTGGAAAACAGTGTGGAGATTCCTTTAGAAATTAAAAAATAGGGGCACCTGGGTGGCTCAATGGGTTAAGCCTCTGCCTTTGGCTCAGGTCGTGGTCTCAGGGTCCTGGGATTGAGCTCCGCATCGGGCTCTCTGCTCAGCGGGGAATCTGCTCCCCCCTCTCTCTTTGCCTTTCTCTCTGCCTACTTGTGATATCTCTCTCTCTCTCTCTCTCTCTGTTTAATAAGTAAATAAAATATTTTTTAAAAAAAGAAATTAAAAATAGAACTACCCTATGACCCTGCAATTGTACCACTGGGCATTTACCCCAAAGATACAGATGTACTGAACAGAAGGGCCATATGTACCCCCAATGTTCATAGCATCAATGGACACAGTCACCAAACTGTGGAAAGATGCAAGATGCCCTTCAACAGACAAATGGATAAAGAAGATATGGTCCATATATACAATGGAGTATTGTGCCTCCATCAGAAAGGATGAATACCAACTTTTGTATCAACATGGACAGGACTGGAGGAGCTTATGCTGAGTGAAATAAGTCAAGCAGAGAGAGTCAATTATCATATGGTTTCACTTACTTATGGAGCATAAGGGACAACATGGAGGACATGGGGAGATGGGGAGGAGAAGTGATTTGGGTGAAATCGGGAGGGGAGACAAACCATGAGAGACTGTGGAATCTGAGAAACAAACTGAGGTTTTTGGAGGGAAGGAGGTGGGTGGTTGGGTGAGACTGGTGGTGGGTATTAAGTAGGGCATGTATTGCATGGAGCATTGGGTGTAGTACATAAACAGTGAAATTTGGAACACTGAAAAAAAATTAAATAAATTAAGAAAAAAAAACTCTACAGTGAGATATCCCGTCACACCTGTCAGAATGGCCAAAATCAACAACATAAGAAAAAAAATGTACTGGTGAGGATGTGGAAATAAAGAAACTGTCATGAATGTTCTGTTGGTGGGAATGCAAACTCTTGCAGACACTCTGGGAAATAGTACAGAGGTTCCTCAAAACCACTAAAAATATAATTACCGCATGATCCAGCAATTGCAATACTGGGTATTTACTCAATGAATAGAAGAACATTAATTCAAAGATATAACATGCACTTGTATGTTTATAACAGCATTATTTACAATAGCCAAGATATGAGAGCAGCCCAAGTGTTCACTGATTCATGAATGGATAAAGAAGATGTGGTGTATATATATACTTGGAATGTTATACAGCCATAGGAAACAATGAAATCTTGCCATTTACAGTGACATGGATGGAGCTACGAAGTATAATCCTAAGCAAATAAATCAGTCAGGAAAAGACAAATACCATATTATTTCACTTGTATGTGGAATTTAAGAAAGCAAAGAAAAGAAAAATAAGAGAGTCAAAGCAAGAAACAGATGCTTAATTATAGAAAACAATCTAATGATTACTAGATGAAAGGTAGGTAATGGGGTTTAGGGAGTGTGTTTCTTGTGATGAGCACCAGGTGATGTATGGAAGTAAAGTACTGTATTGTACACCCGAAGCTAATAAAACACTATGTTAACTGTAATTGAAATAAATACTTTAAATTTAAAAATAGTGTAATTTGAAATAATAAATCACATTGACACTGTAATACATATTCAATTAATTGAAATAAAAATAAGTAAACTGTTTCTCATATGGAATTTATGATGAATACACACATATAAGAAACACATAGTATGAACACTCATAATTTATTTGGAATACTCTTAGCACATCCATTTGTAAGAATACCAAAAAAGAAAGAAAAATGAGAATCCCAAACAGACTTGTGATTTTTGTAAAGAAATTTGGACCTCTTTTGGCCTTCATTTTTCTCTTGCAAAAATCGCCTTACATGAAAATGTATAAAAAGTAATGCAACTCCATAGTGGGGCTTCAATCTCTAGTCACTTCCATAAAAGAAAGGCATATCAGAGAGTATAACTTTCCCTTATCATACAGATCATCTCCTGTGTTGACAAAAGAAATCCTGTTAGTTTTTCTTAGACAAATGTGACCCCAACCTATTATGACATTTTATTTTTTCAGCTATGCTACACCATGAAACCTAGTACTTTTTAAGCTGCACTATACCAACACATGAAACTTTTGCATTGAAAGCTGCAAGCTTCCAGACATTTAAAAGCACAATTTTTCCTCACTACAAGACCCAAGTCACATAACTGATAAATTTTTTAATTGAATTATAACTCACTTGACTGTCTTATCTATTCAAAACTGCCTTGGTCTTTATAGAGTTCTCAGGAACTTTTCAACCCTTCTGAAACGGATAGCAATTCTGACTTTGGTGGTACTTGGCCTTCTTATGTCTGTATTCATTACATGTATTTTTTAAATAAGGCATTAGTTCTTTCACTTCTAATATGATGTTTCAGAGAGGGGGAATATCGTGCTTGCTCTTTTCTTCAACTATGAATATTCATCAGTTAAAACAATTTGAGGACTGGAGTCTTTGGTATCCTGTTTTTAGGACCTGCTAGCCATAGAATCTTTGCACCTTTAGCCTGGATTTATAGCTCTAATTCAGCTATCATGTTATTCAAAACCCTAGCTTTAAATATCTGCCACATAGATAATGAGTAACAAAACGAGAGTGTAACTATTGTGCCTTAAAAGAAAAGCAATAAACCATTCTGCTTGCTCTTCTTCATGTTCTTTAATTCATTTCATTTCATTTTAACTACCCAGAACAATTTCACCAGCCATTAGCCTGGAATGAACCTTACAAAGGCTGATTGTTTTTATCAAGATGGGTCCCACCTGAAACTAATACAACACTGTACATTAACCAATTGGAATTTAAATAAAAGCCTTCCTTTTCATAAGTTTTGGCACAAAATGTGTTACTTTAGAGCTCCAGGCTTTTTTCAAAGGAGAAAACTTGTGAAGCAAAGGACAGACAAAAGTCAGATCCAGATTCAAAAACCCCAGAATAATATCGACAAAGAATTTTGAATTTTGTGTCACATTTTATAAATTAAGACCCCCCCACACACACACTTTATGAAAAACAACAACAACAGGGGGAATCTCTTTGGTAAATTCTAAAATTAGGTAATTCCCAGTTTAAATCTGAAATAAAACACCCCACGCCGCTAATTACCAGTCATGAAAATAAGCTAGTTCAAGAATTTTCTTTAAAGAACACTAGCATTGGACTTCTCGCTCAGTGGGGAGCCTGCTTCTCCCTCTGCCTGCCACTCCCTCTGCCTGCAACTCCCCTTGCTTGTGTGCATGCTCTCCCTCTCAAGAAAAAATAAATAAAATCTTTAAAAATCATTTATTGGATTTTAAATCCAGAATGATATGTTTATACTTCTGGAAGCAGGTGATCAGCATATTTGGAAATACAAACTGGCTCTCATTTTAGAGTGTTCATGGATTGCATGCAAAATTCATAATTTTATTGGAGAAATATTAAGGCTAGGAAGTGAACTAAAAATTGAACAGCAAGTTATTGCTGCTTTTGTTTACAAATATCTCCATGCCCTCTCAGGACTGCCAGCTCTCACCAATCATTTGGAACCTCACTGAAGGCTTTTGCCACATGCACAAACTGATTCTCCAAATATAGGGGTGAAAATGGAGCTGGGGAGTGCATTAGAAACAACAAACAGCTTTGTGGAGTAAACATATTCATTATCTGTAATGCCAGTAACAAGAGAACTCTTTAGACTTTCTTGAAGACCATGCATTTTCCTGTTTTTGAACTCCAAAAAATGGTTGTACATTAAATCATTACTTCAGAGGGATGAGTAACAGAATGCTGAACATGTTGGAAAAAATTCCAGTTGTTTCCAACATTTGAGGAAATTAGACTCTTAAATGCTTTATTAATTATATTTGCAAATTTTGTCACCCAAATAATGCAAAAAGAAAAATCCTAACTTTTCATGAGCCACCTCACTTTTTAAGTTATTAACTATCATTTTAAATAGAAAAATAAGGATGGTTATTAATCTTTTCCTGGAATTTCTAGGTAATTTGTAACATCTACTGGTATTTGTACAATTCAATGTGGAAAGGTGCTGGTCTGTGATTAATAAGGTACAGAATACACATACATCAGTATTAACCACCAGATACGTATGGAGTATATTTTTCAGGCAAGATACAGTGAGCACACCAGCAAATACAGGACAAGAATCAAATAAGTTCTCATGATAATTCTCAAGACTGTTTTGTTTTGTTTTGTTTTGTTTTTTAAAGATTTTATTTACTTATTTGACAGACAGAGATCACAAGTAGGCAGAGAGGCAGACAGAGAGAGAGGAGGAAACAGTCTCCCCACTGAGCGAGAACCCAATGCGGGGCTCGATCCCAGGACCCTGGGATCATGACTTGAACCAAAGGCAGAGACTTTAACCCACTGAGCCACCCATGTGCCCCAAGTTTTTCTTTTTTTTTAATGACCAAAACTTAACCAAAAAATGCACATGTTCTTAAATAACTTATTTGAGTTATTTAATTCATCCTTAGATAAATGGGCATACCTCAGCCCATTTTCACTTCCTAAAAGGAAAAAAAAATAGAATAAACACAGAAATTCACATTATTTCTAAATGACAGCTTTCTTTCCTATGGGAAAGGGCAAAAACAAGATCAATAGTGCCAAAACAAAAGAAACACTACTCCAAAAATGCAGACAAGACTGACCGAGAAAGCTATGAAACTAGAATTTCAAAGAGAACCCACTTTGATAAATGAAGACACACCTTACTACGTCATTAAAACATACAAACTACACAGCAATACACCAAGTCCCGACTTCTCAACAGATGGTCAAGCACCTGAAAATGGGAACATCAGTCCAGCATTCAATGCTTTACAATGCATACACAATGATAGATAAATAACTACAGCCCCAACAGTCAAATGAACAGCAAAAGCCTATTTCTCCTTAAAGCACAGGTCTCTCTTTCCCTTTGAGAGACAAACTGTGATATCTCTTTCTGTTAGACCTTCTCTTGAAAACAGAAGCTGTCAGGATGATCTATGAGCTGATAGTAAACTTGTCATTCTAAGACCTCCCAATTCTATTTTCTGTATAAGAAAAAGGTTTTTGTCTCATCTAGCATTAAATAAATGATTGAAAGAAAAAAATATGTTCTTTACTACATATACATATAAAAATAACATATACTTACTTACACAATATACATAATTATGTAAGGTTAATCATAGGCATCATATTCAGAGTATACTTGAGCTCCAGGAATGGAATTCATTGCTGGAACATCATGCTAATGTAGATTTAACAAAAGGATATCAGGCTAAAATTTTAAAAGGCACCAACAGAAACCACTCCAGAGGTAAAAAACAAAGTTTTTGAGATGTGAAAGGAAACCGTGTTCTAGGACATTACATTATACATGAAAAAGTATGAAGTTCAACAAGGTGATTATACTTCAATCCCTTATTATATATAGGATAAATGGCTATCATGAAAGACCTGTGATTATCAGGGAGGTATTATTGAAATCTTATGGTTTACAAAGCAATAAATTACTAGTGCATCCATGAGTTATATTATGACTATTTAATAAGGCGCTTCCTTTTGAAATAGCCTCCACTTAGCAAGCAGGAGCTAGTAGGAATGCTGACAATACTAACTCCATCTTTAACTCTCCATCTTGTTCATGGCCTCTCTTGAGGCTATGTATTCTGGGTCCTGAGGAGACTAATATACATACTTTAGAAATGCCCACCAAGGCATGTGGCCCTCTATAAATTTGTCAAAGGCAACATAGTCTCTAACCTTCCTGACACACAGGGATTCCATGAGATCTAATGAAAGGTTAGCTGTTAGGTTGCAAGCAAACCCTGTGAGGTGTGTGCGAATCCTTTGATCTCACTACAGTACCTTTCAGCACCTTCTCTCAATCTATAAAATCTGTGGACTAAGGTCTGAACTTGGAAGAGAATAGCTGCCTTCCCAATCCTCCATTAGTAAATTACACTAAATAAAGTTGTGTAAACTGTATATAGTTGCCTGCCTGGTTTTCTGGTCTCAAACTGCCTTTTCAGGGGGGAGGACAGTCTCTCCTCCCCCACTTCCTTTGAACAGAGCTGTAGGTATTTGGTGGTGTGGTTTCTGAGCAAGTTCACATTGCATCATAACACAAATTTTGTACGCTCTTTCCTAGACATTAAACTTTTATCCCTGCTCCCACACATATCACTTTTTTAATGTACATTCTGAAGCATTTTCTGCAGTTTGTCATTTTCAACTTTGGCTCTTATAAATTCACCTCCCTTCATACAGAAATGTTGTAATTTCCCTTCCTTCTTTCATGTTATGTTCTCGGACTTTTCCTTCCAAAGCTCTCCTGGTTAGTGGCCATTTTCATTGACCCAACTCTTTTGGTTAAGTAGCTTGCTTTGTGTCCCATTTGCTAGTGCTGCATTAATTCTCCTTTTAGCATCCGGTTAAAATTGTGAAATTAAGTCTACCTTTTGAGACTCTTTAACTACCCTTCTATTGCCACCTGCTCACTCCTAGTATCAGTCCCAGTGTCTTTCTGTTATCGCTGATGGCCTAAACCCTCTCACCCAATGACTGAGCCCATGTGCCAGAACTCGCTTCAATATCTAGTCCCAATATGGTTGCTGTGTATTCAATTCCCAAAGGAATCTATTCACTACTTACTGATACTTACCTTGATCTCCTTCTCATATTTATTGTTGGCTATTAGGTCATCTATTTATGTGTTGTTGTTAAGGTCGATCTCACCCATCTTTTATTTCCAGAATAGTATTCTGAATATATGTGCAGATTCTTGCTTTTAGGAATCACAGTTCATCTTCTAGAACTAACCCATTACACTAGCCTCTCACAATTTGAAGCAATAATTGCTAGAGACCCACCCATCCTGTTAATATTTGAGAGGATTGAGAGATTTCTCTTCCTATATTTTAATACAAGTTAATGTATTATTTGCATATACAGCAAATTATTTCTTATATAGCATAGTCTACCTGATATTATGGGCTGAATTTTGCCCCTTAAAAGTCATATGTTGGGGCACCTGGGTGGCTCAGTGGGTTGAGGCCTCTGCCTTCAGCTCAGGTCATGATCCCGAGGTCCTGGGATCAAGCCCCACATTGGGCTCTCTGCTGGACAGGGAGCCTGCTTCCCTACCTCTCTCTGCCTCTCTCTGCCTACTTGTGATTTCTCTCTCTCTCTCTGTCAAATAAATAAATAAAATCTTTAAAAAAAAAAAGTCATATGTTAAAACCCTAAGCCCCAATGTGTCTGTATTTGGTGATAGGGCCTTTAAAGAGGTAATTAAGGTTAAATGAGGTCATAAAAGTGGGATCCTAATCCAATACAACTGGTGTCAATATAAAGGGAGGAAGAGACACCAGAGCTCTCTGTCTTTAGCAGAGCAAATACACAAAGGAAAGTCCGTTAGAGAACATTAGGGAGAAACTAGACATCTGAAAGCCAAGGAGAGAGGCCTAAAGAGAATCCAGACTTGCTGACACTTTGATCTTGGATATTCAGCCTCCAGAAGTGTGAGAAAATTAATTATTGTTGTTTATGCCACCCAGTCTGTGGTATTTTGCTATGGCAGCCTCGGTAGACAAATATACCTGATTTTATGGATCAAAGTATTGTCCTACTTTGCTATTTATGTTAAAATATTAATAAAAATATACCAACTATTGAATGGCAAGGATCATAAATTGTTACCCTCAAGAAATAAGAACTAAAACTCACTACAGTGTTATATTCTCATTTAATTTTTATTTTAATATAATGGCATTTTATGCCTGAACTTTGTTCACAAATTTCATAATATAAAATTTAATGTGTTAAAGATAATTATTTCTGCTATTCATGCTTTAACTTACCAAATATTTTTATTCAAGGGTAGTTTGGTTACAAGCCCTTTTACACTAAACAACATTATATATATATATGATTCTGTGGAAGATTCCCTAGAGATCATAAATCTTCTCTCAGCAATTGCTACCAAGGGAATCCATTTCATATGAGTGATATCCCTTGAAAATGATGCATAACCCAGGCCTTACATTCTAAATACATTAACTCACATTCTGAGTTTGTACAGATGTTTCATTAGAAAACTAGCATTAAGTAGTTTGTCACAGTGCCAGTTATTACTAAAATCATGTGTTAAAGGAAAACATATGAAAGTAGAACAGACATCTTATTTCTATTAATGTGTATTTGATGGACATTCAAAGTATTTTCCCAAGTTCTATCAGGATAACAAAGAAGATATGAGAGCAGATCAACCCCGTATGTATTTCTTTAAATATCATTCTATCATGTTTCTAGTAATTACAACCTAGGGATGAAGACTGAGGTTTTGTGGGACTGGGGAAGTGTTTACCTTTAAGCATGTTTTTTAAAAATAAAATGGCATTTTAACCTATATTATATGGGCTACAAATAATATAAAAATACTTGTTCTTATTCAAATCTCAGAATTTATATAATGTATAGATCATAATGTGAAAGCACAAAAAGAATAAAAAGGGAGAGAAAATGGAAGCCCTTACAAATGTTAAATCTCACAATTAAACTGCATCTTGTGATCCACAGAATTTTGCTTTATTCCCCTGTAGAATTCATGCAATTACAGACTTCAATTTTACCATCAACATCACACTTTAATACAAAGGATAATCAGAAAGCATTAACCATGTGATAAATGTGATGGTGCTGATAACTATCATAAGTTAACCAATACTGCTGAATTTCCTAATTCTCACATTAAATGACAAGGAAATTTGCTACTGACGACCAATTTTAGAAAATCAGTAACTAGGTAAACAGTTTCCAACAATCGAGGGGAAATTAATAAGCAACTCGTCAATTATTTTAAGGATACCATTTGTAAAATCACTAAATATAATTCAAAAGTTAGTATAACAAGACAAATACTTATCAAAAAATACTTTTTCTATAAAATTATCAAAAAAAACCTAAAACCAAAAAACTTAAGATTTAAATGTTTTCAAGGTGCAGTAAATTCATATATTCCCCTTGGATGTTTTATTTACACACTATCTTAGGTGTAACATACAGCATAATATTCATGGCTTCTCATACTAGTTGTAATACTTTGGGCAAACCACCAGAGCAAGAGTGAGAGACAGAGATAGAGAGAGACAGACAGACAGAGAGACAAGGACAGAGAATAGGAGAGAGACAGAAAGAGATTAAAGAGATGCACCACTATATATTTTATCTAAATAATCCTACCTGGAAACCCAACATGAATAGAATTGCTCTGATATGCTTTATAACTGTCAGACCCAACCCTGATGGACCCTGATGTACAGTACCTTGGAACTCGAAGAACCACAGTTGTAAAAACATTAGCTCTGTCCACCTATGGCTATGTGATATGAAAGTTTTCATGACATCATATTTATTTTTTGTATCCACTCTGTTTACAATTCCTAAACAGACTCTTAACTATAGAGAACAAACTGATGGTTACTGGAGGGGAGGTCAGTGGTGGGATGGGTTAAACAGGTAATGGAGATGAAGGAGTACACTTGTTGTGATGAGCAGCAGGTATTGTATGGAAGTGTTGAACCACTATATTGTACACCTGAAATTAATATTACACTGTATTTTTATTAACTGGAATTTAAATAAAAACTTTTTTAAAATTTACTAAAGGGCTTTTAAAATTTTTTTCTTGGGGTGCCTGAGTGGCTTATTCAGTTTAGTGTCTGCCTTTGGTACAGGTCATGATCCCAGGGTCCTGTGATCAGGCTCCACTTTGGGCTCCCTGCTCAGCAGGGAGTCCGCTTCTCCCTCTGCCTGCCCCTCCCCCTGCCTGACACTCCCCCTGCCTGTGCTCTCTTTCTCTCTGTGTCAAATAAATAAGCAAATTAAATTTTAATTTTTTTCTTTTTCTTTTTTATTGAAGTATAATAAACTTATAATGTTGTATTAGTTCCAGGTATACAATATAATGATACAATGATTCTCTACATTTCTCAGTGCTCATCAAGATAAGTGTACTCTTAATCTCCTTTATCTATTTCACCCATCCCCCCACCCATCCTCCCCTCTGTCAACCACCAGTTTGATCTTTGTTTGTTTGTTTATTTTCAACATAACAGTATTCATTGTTTTTGCACCATACGCAGTGCTCCATGCAATCGGTGCCCTCTCTAATACCCACCGCCTGGATCCCCCAACCTCCCACCCCTCACCGCTTCAAACCCCTCAGATTGTTTTTCAGTGTCTATAGTCTCTCATGGTTCACCTCCCCTTCCTATTTCCCTCAACTCCCTTCTCCTCTCAAACTCCCCTTTTCCTCCATGCTATTTGTTATGCTCCACAAATAAGTGAAACCATATGATAATTGACTCTCTCTGCTTGACTGATTTCATTCAGCATAATCTCTTCCAGTCCCATCCATGTTGCTAAAAAGTTGGGTATTCATCCTTTCTGATGGAGGCATAATACTCCATAGTGTATATGGACCACATCTTCCTTATCCACTCATCTGTTGAAGGGCATCTTGGTTCTTTCCACAGTTTGGTGACCGTGGCCATTGCTGCTATAAACATTGGGGTACAGACGGTCCTTCTTTTCACTACATCTCTATCTTTGGGGTAAATACCCAGGAGTGCAATGGCAGGGTCATAGGAAAGCTCTATTTTTAAGTTTTTGAGGAATCCCCACACTGTTCTCCAAAGAGGCTGCACCAACTTGCATTCCCACCAACAATGGAAGAGGGTTCCCCTTTCTCCATATCCCCTCCAACACATGTTGTTTCCTGTCTTGCTAATTTTGGCCATTCTAACTGGTGTAAGGTGCTACCTCAATGTGGTTTTAATTTGAATCTCCCTGAGGGCTAGTGATGATGAACATTTTTTCATGTGTCTGATAGCCATTTGTATGTCTTCATTGGAGAAGTGTCTGTTCACATCTTCTGCCCATTTTTTGATATAATTTTCTGTTTTGTGTGTGTTGAGTTTGAGGAGTTCTTTATAGATCCTGGATATCAACCTTTTATCTGTACTGTCATTTGCAAATATCTTCTCCCATTCCGTAGGTTGCCTCTTTGTTTTCTTGACTGTTTCCTTTGCTGTGCAGAAGCTTTTGGTTTTGATGAAGTCCCAAAAGTTTATTTTTGCTTTTGTTTCCTTTGCCTTTGGACACATGTCTTGAAAGAAGTTGCTGTGGCTGATATCAAAGAGATTACTGCCTATGTTCTCCTCTAGGATTCTGATGGATTTCTGTCTCATGTTGAGGTCTTTTATCCATTTTGAGTTTATCTTTGTGTACGGTGTAAGAGAATGGTTGAGTTTCATTCTTCTACATATAGCTGTCCAGTTTTCCCAGCTCCATTTATTGAAGAGACTGTCTTTTTTCCACTGTATATTTTTTTCTTGTTTTGTCAAAGATTCTTTGACCATAGAGTTGAGGGTCCATATCTGGGCTCTCTTCTCTGTTCCACTGGTTTTTGTGTCTGTTTTTATGCCAGTCTATATTTAAAAATAAACTTGTTTTTTGGTTTTTTAATTCCTTTTTTGTTTGTTCTTTTGTTTTGTTTCTTAAATTACACATATCAGTGAAATCATAAGGTATTTATATTTTTCTGACTTATTTCACTTAACATTATCTCCTCAAGGTCCATCCATATTGTTGCTAATGGTAAGATTTCATTTTTTTTAATGACTGAGTGATATTCCATTATGCCCATGAGTGATTGCTGAAGCTGTTAGAATGAAAACTCAGAAAGCCAGATAGGTTTTATAGGTAAGTGGTAATCAATTAATGGAAAAGAAATTATTATTAGTGCAGGACACGTTTAATACTAAAGACAATTTAAAAATCACTAAAATGGTCACTAAAGACTCTTAAGGAAAATAATAGCATGCCAAACAATATTTTTAAATGATTATCCTAGAGGCAACAGGAAGGGTACACCAGAATAATAAGGGAATCAAAAAGCCAGGAGGCTATTTTGACATTGTAGTTACTAGGTATTAGGAATGGCTGGAAATAGAAAGTAAGGAAGGGGAAAAAATTGGAGGAAAAGTGTCAAAACACAGCAAAGGGTGAATGAGATGGAATCATAGAGGTATTATACACAATTATAAAGAATCCATACAAAAATTATATCTAAAACTAGTATTAATATACACAGTTATGAAAGCTGGTTTAGAGAAGAAAATTCTAAACCCTGTTTGGGGATATGCAAACAGGACTAAAGGCAGCCAAGTTTTTAAACAGGAAAAAAGAAAACTTTTCTTTCTATAATTTGAGGAGCATTTTAAACAGGTAATAGTTTAAGTCATGATCTCTTCAGGGCAGTGAATATTGAGGTAGAAAAACAGAGAGCCAACAACAGAATTTTTTATTCATTAGGTATGGAGGTACAGTAGGACCAGAAAATGATGAAGAATAATCAAAGAGATAAAAGAAAACCAGAAAATTATATTGTCACAGAAAGCAAGGAAGAAAGCTTTTTAAGCTTTTCAAAAGCTGCTGAAAGGAAAAAGGAAAATGAGATTAGAAAAAGATTACTTGAGTTCTTCAGTTTTCCACTAATATGTAAATGTTATGATGCTATAATGAAAAATAATTCATTCTAAAGGATAAAGACTGTCATTACTGATTGCATTTAGAAAAATGAAATACATGATTAGAATTTAATTCAAAAAAGTGTGATTTGAAAATGTTATGAGTGGAAGCAATGTTATTTGGAAAGGTCTTTATCTAAATAGTTTAGATACAGAAATTCTGATGTATTGATTAAATATCACATTGTAGATAAACTTCATAGGCAAGTACGTACTCTACCATTATCCTTTGTTGAGCAGTAGCACCTTAATTATGTTCATTTATTTTCTGAATCAACTTTTTTAAAGTATTTAATTTTGATTCCTCAATCTCACCACAGCAAATGTAATTTAGGTCACTTACTTCTACTTTCTTTAGAAATTGGCCTTGGAGATTAACAAAATGCTATCAGGAGATTGCAGTGAAGAATATAAAGAGTGTGTGTAAAGGTGTATAAATAAATTTTGTTGTATGGAACTAAGTCACATACTTTGAAGTAGGTACAACTCTATTATCTCCTGGTAAAATCTGTGGCAAATAACTGTAACTTCAGCCATTTGACACTTCAATGTGTTCAAGATTCCCAAAACACAGATCTTCCTACCCTGAGAGCATTTGTTCATTACTGAAAGCATACACTTGACATTTGTTTAGTGGAATTTAACCTACCTAAAATTACTACAATGAGAATTGAATCTTCTAGTTGATGGGAAAATACAGAGGTCTATATATAGTTTATGATGTTAAAACCACAATAGAAACAAGCAAAAGGAAAAACAATGTTTCCTCCTAAAAATACAAAACAACAAAATGGGAGGGGGATGGTAAATCCTGCTTTAACTGCTAATCTCTATTAACTTCCAATTTTAAAAATTCAAGTCATGATATTGAGGTATATTCCCTCTAACCCTACATGTTGAAGAATTTTAATCAAGAAAGGATACTATACTTTGTCAAATACTTTTTCTGCATCTATTGAGAGCATCATATGGTTCTTGTCCTTTCCTTTATTAATGTATTGTATCACATTGATTGATTTGCAGATATTGAACTACCCTTGCAGCCAGGAAAAAATCCCAAATGGTCATAGTAAATAATCCTTTTAATGTATTGTTGGATCCTATTGGCTAGTATATTGGTGAGAATTTTGGCATCCATCTTCATCAGGAATATTGGTCTGTAATGCTCCTTTTTGGTGGGGTCTTTGGTTTGGGGATCAAGGTAATGTTGACCTCAAAGAAAGAGTTTGGAATTTTTCCTTCCATTTCTATATCTTGAAACAGCTTCAGAAGAATAGTTATTAATTCTTTAAATGTTTGGTAGAAGTCCCCTGGGAAGCTATCCAGCCCTGGCCCTGGACTCTTGTTCGTTGGGAGATTTATGATTACTGCTTCAATTTTTTTGCTGGTTATGGGTCTGTTCAGGTTTTCTATTTCTTCCTGTTTCACTTTTGGTAGTTTTTAACTTCCCAGGAATGCATCCATTTCTTCCAGATTGCCTAAATTGTTGGCATATAGTTATTCATAATATATTCTTATAATTGTATTTCTTCAATATTCTGATCTCTCCTCTTTCATGATTTTATTTATTTGTGTGCTTCTTTTTTCTTTTTGATAAGTCTGGCCAGGGGTTTATGAATCTTATTAATTCTTTCAAAGAACTAGCTCCTACTTTCATTGATCTGTTTTACTGTTCTTTTGGATTTTACTTCATTGATTTCTGCTCTAATCTTAATTATTTCTCTTCTCCTGCTGAGTTTAGGCTTCATTTGCTGTCCTTTCTTCAGCTCCTTTAGGTGTAAGGTTAGCTTGTGTATTTGAGACCATTTTTGATTCTTAAGAAAGGTTTGTATTACTATATACTTACCTCTTAGGTCTCCGTTTGCTGCATCCCAAAGGTTTTGAACAGCTGTGCTTTCATTTTCATTAGTTTCCATGATTTTTTTTTATTCTGCTTCAATTTCCTGGTTGACCCATTAATTCTTTAGTAGGATGCTATTTAGCCTCCATGTTTTTGTGTTCTTTCCAAATTTCCTCTTGTGATTGAGTTCAAGGTGAAAGAATGGTGCTCTGAAAATATACAAGGAATGATCCCAGTCTTTGGTTACCAGCTGAGCCCCGATGTGTGATCTAGTATGGGATCTATTCGGGAGAATATTCAATGTGTACTTTAAAAGAAAGTGTACTCTGTTACTTGAGGATGGAATGTTCTGAATATATCTCTGAAGTCCATCGGGTCCAGTGTGTCACTCAAAGCTCTTACTTCCTTGTGGATCTTCTGATTAGATGATCTGTCCATTGCAGTGACAAAGGGATATTAAAGTTCCCTACTATTATTATATTATTATCAATGTGCATCTTTGATTTGGTTACTAATTGGCTGCTCCCAAATTATGGGGATAAATATTTACAATTTTTAGATCTTGTTGTTGGATAGACCCTTTAATTATGAATATAGTGTCCTTCCTCATCTCTTACTACAGTCTTTGGTTTAAAATCTAATTTTTCTCATGTACGGATTGCCACTCCAGTTTTTGTATGATGTCCATTAGCATGAAAAATTGCTTCCCTTATCCATTTGTCCATTGAAGGGCATCTTGGTTCTTTCCATAGTTTGGCGACCATGGCCATTGCTGCTATAAATATTGGGGTACACAGTCAGAATGGCTAAAATCAACAAGTCAGGAAATGACAGATGCTGGCGAGGATGCGGAGAAAGGGGAACCCTCCTACACTGTTGGTGGGAATGCAAGCTGGTGCAGCCACTCTGGAAAACATGGAGGTTCCTCAAAATGTTGAAAATAGAACTGCCCTATGACCCAGCAATTGCACTATTGGGTATTTACCCTAAAGATACAAATGTAGTGATCCAAAGGGACACATGCACCCGAATGTTTATAGCAGCAATGCCCACAATAGCCAAACTATGGAAAGAACCTAGATGTCCATCAACAGATGAATGGATCAAGAAGATGTGGTATATATACACAATGGAATACTATGCAGCCATCAAAAGAAATGAAATCTTGCCATTTGCAACAACATGGATGGAACTAGAGCGTATCATGCTTAGCGAAATAAGTCAAGCAGAGAAAGACAACTATCATATGATCTCCCTGATATGAGGAAGTGGTGATGCAACATGGAGGCTTAAGTGGGTAGAAGAAGAATAAATGAAACAAGATGGGATTGGGAGGGAGACAAACCATAAGTGACTCTTAATCTCACAAAACAAACTGAGGGTTGCCGGGGGGAGGGGGTTTGGGAGAAGGGGGTGGGATTATGGACATTGGGGAGGGTATGTGCTTTGGTGAGTGCTGTGAAGTGTGTAAACCTGGTGATTCACAGACCTGTACCCCTGGGGATAAAAATATATGTTTATAAAAAATAAAAAATTAAAAAAAAAAATATTGGGGTACAGATGGCCCTTCTTTTCACTACATCTGTATCTTTGGTGTAAATACCCAGGAGTGCAATGGCAGGGTCATAAGGAAGTTCTATTTTTAATTTCTTCAGGAATCTCCACACTGTTCTCCAAAGAGACTGCACCAACTTGCATTCCCACCAACAGTGGAAGAGGGTTCCCCTTTCTCCATATCCACTCCAACACATGTTGTTTCCTGTCTTGCTAATTTTGGCCATTATAACTGGTGTAAGGTGATACCTCAATGTGGTTTTAATTTGAATCTCCCTGAGGGCTAGTGATGATGAACATTTTTTCATGTGTCTGATAGCCATTTGTATGTCTTCATTGGAGAAGTGTCTGTTCATATCTTCTGCCCATTTTTTGATATGTTTTCCTGTTTTGTGTGTGTTTAGTTTGAGGAGTTCATTATAAATCCTGGATATCAACCTTTTGTCTGTACTGTCATTAGTCATTTGTCATCTTCTCCCATTCTGCAGGTTGCCTCTTTGTTTTCTTGACTGTTTCCTTTGCTGTGCAGAAGCTTTTGGTTTTGATGAAGTCCCAAAAGTTCATTTTCACTTTTGTTTCCTTTGCCTTCAGAGACATATCTTTTTTTTTTTTTTTTTTTTTTTTTTCTTCAGAGACATATCTTGAAAGAAGTTGCTGTGGCTGATATCAAAGAGATTACTGCCTATGTTCTCCTCTAGGATTCTGATGGATTCCTGTCTCACGTTGAGGTCTTTTATCCATTTTGAGTTTATCTTTGTGTACGGTGTAAGAGAATGGTTGAGTTTCATTCTTCTACATATAGCTGTCCAGTTTTCCCAGCTCCATTTATTAAAGAGACTGTCTTTTTTCCACTGCATATTTTTTCCTGTTTTGTCGAATATTATTTGACCATAGAGTTGAGGGTCCATATCTGGGCTCTCTACTCTGTTCCACTGTCTTTGTGTCTGTTTTTATACCAGTACCATGCTGTCTTGGTGATCACAGCTTTATAGTAAAGCTTGAAATAAGGTAGCGTGATGCCCCCAATTTTATTTTTGTTTTTCAACATTTCCCTAGTGATTCGGGGTCTCTTCTGATTCCATACAAATTTTTGGATTATTTGCTCCAGCTCTTTGAAGAATACCTGTCCATATACACGATGGAGTACGATGGAGTATTATGCCTCCATCAGAAAGGATGAATACCCAACTTTTGTAGCAACATGGACGGGACTGGAAGAGATATGCTGAGTGAAATAAGTCAAGCAGAGAGAGTCAATTATCATATGGTTTCACTTACTTGTGGAGCATAACAAATAGCATGGAGGACATGGGGAGTTAGAGAGGAGAAGGGAGTTGGGGGAAATTGGAAGGGGATGTGAACCATGAGAGACTATGGACTCTGGAAAACAATCTGAGGGGTTTGAAGTGGTGGGGGGTGGGAGGTGGGGGTACCAGGTGGTGGATATTATAGAGGGCACGGATTACATGGAGCACTGGGTGTGTTGCAAAAATAATGAATACTGTTATGCTGCAAATAAATAAATAAAATAATTTTTTAATAAATAAGTAAACATATGCCCCCCCCCAAAAAATAACTGCTTTCCATCCCCTCACTTTGTATCTAAAATGAATCTCTGGCAGACAGCATATTGATGGGTCTTGCTTTTTATTTAATTTGGTACCCTGTGTCTTTTAGTTGGGGTATTTAGGCCCCTCACATTCAGAGTAACTACTGAAACATGTGAATTCAGAGCCAATGTATTACCTGCAATATGACTTTTACTGTATATTGTTTCTGTTCCTTTCTGGTCTATATTATTTTGGGCTCTCATTGCTTAGAAGATCCCCTTTAATATTTTTTCTAGACTGGTTTGGTGATCACAAATTCTTTTAGTTTCTGTTTGTCCTGGAAAATTTTGGTCTCTCCTTCTATTTTGCATGGCATCCTAGCTGGATAACGTATTCTTGGCTGCATATTCTTCTCATTTAGCACCCTGAATATATCATGCCAGTCCTGTCTCGCCTGCCAGGTCTCTGTGTATAGATCTGCTGCCTCTAAGATAGGAATACAGCAGAGCTGTCGACTATCATCACAGCTGTTCAGCATACTAATAGAGTCCTAGCTTCGGCAATCAGACAACAAAATAAATGAAAGAAATAAAAGGCATCTGAATTGGCAAAGAAGTCAAACTCTCACTCTTTCCAGAAAACATGGTACTCAATGTGGAAAATCCAAAAGACTCCACCCTAAAGTTGCTAGAACTCATACAGGAATTCAGGAATGTGGCAGGATATAAAATCAATACACAAAAGTCAGTTGCATTTCCATACACTAACAATGCAACAGAAGAAAGAGAAATCAAGGAATCCATCCCATTTACAATTTCACCAAAAACCGTAAGATACCTAGGAATAAACCTAACCAAAGAGGCAAAGGATCTGTACTCAGAAAACTCTACAACACTCATGAAAGAAACTGAGGAAGACACAAAGAAATGGAAAAATGTTCCATGCACATGGATAAGAAGAAAAATATTGTTAAAATGTCTATGCTACCTAGAACAATCTATACATTCAATGCAATCCCTAACAAAATACCATAAACTTCCTTCACAGAATTGGAACAAATAATCCTAAAATTTGTATAGAACTAGAAAAGACCCTAAAGAGCCAGAGGAATGTTGAAAAAGAAAATCAAAAATGGTGGCATCACAATTCTGGGCTTCAAGCTCTAGTATAAAGCTGTAATCATCAAGACAGTATTGTACCAGCACATAAACAGACACATAGATGTATGCAACAGAACAAGGACTCCATAAATGGACCCTCAACTCTATGGTCAACTAATCTTCAACAAAGCAGGGAAGACTATCCAGTGGTAAAAAGTCTCTTCAACAAATGGTGTTGGGAAAATTGGACAGCAGAAAAAAGAAACTGGACCTTATTCTTACACCATACAGAATGATAAACTTAAAATGGATGGAAGATCTACATGTGAGATAGTAATCCATCAAAATCTTGAAGGAGAACAAAGACAGCAACTTCTGTGACCACAGCCACAGAAACTTCTTGCTAGAGTTATCTACAAAGGAAAAGGGGGGAAAAAAGCAATAATGAACTATTGGGACATCATCAAGATAAAAAGCTTTTTCACAGCAAAGAAAACAAAACCAAAAGACAACTGACAAAATGGAAGAAGATATTTGCAAATGACATATCAGAAAAAGGGCTAGTATCCAAATCTATGAAGAACTTTTCAAACTCAACATACAAAGAACAACCAAATTAAGAAATGGCCAGAAGACATGAACAGACATTCCTCTACAGAAGATATCAAAATGGCCCACAAGCACATGAAACAATGCTTCACATCACTCAGCATCAGGGAAATTAAATCAAAATCACGATGAGATAGCAGCTCACACCAGTCAGAATGACTAAAATTAACATGTCAGAAAATGACAGATGTTGGTGAGGATGTAAAGAAAGGGGAACCCTCCTACACTGTTGGTGGGAAGACAAGGTGTAACAGCCACTCTGAAAAACAGTATGGAGGGTCCTCAAAATATGATGAAAATGGAGCTTTCCTATGACCTAGCAATTGCACTACTGGGTATTTACTCTCAAGATACAAATGTAGTGATCCAAAGGGGCACCTGTACGCCAGTGCTCATAGCAGCAATGTCCACAATAGCCACAATATGGAAAGAGCACAGATATCCATTGGCAGATGAATGGATAAAGAAGATGTAAGATATATAATGGAATATTACTCAATCATCAAAAAAATGAAATCTTGCCATTTGCTATGACGTGGATGGAAGTAGAAGGTATTATGCTAGTGAAATAAGTCAATTAGAGAAAGACAATTATCATATTATCTCACTCATATGTGGAATATAAGAAAGAAAACAGAGGATCATAGGAGAAAATAGGAAAAAATACAAAAAGAAGACAGAGAGGGAGACAAACCATAAGAGACTCTAAATCATAGGGAAACAAACTGAGGGTTGGTAGAGCACAGAGGGGTGGAGGAATGGGATAACTGGGTGATAAACATTAAGGAGGGCATGTGATGTTATGAGAACTGGGTATTATATAAGACTGATGAATCTTGCAATCGATATATGTTAATTAACTGCAACCGATATACCTATACCTTGCAACCGATATATTATATGTTAATTAATTGAATTAAAATTTAAGAACATGTTTAATTTAAAAAATTCAAGTCAACCTGGATTGATAAATCAAAAACTATCATAGTTTAGGAATACATACATTAGTTATACATTATAACAACATAATTTAGGCTGCTGTTTAAGTCATGAATTCATTCTAAAATTATCACATTTGTCTTAAATAATAAAATTCCCCCATCTAAAATAATCAGGACATTAGTTAATAAAATCCACTATAAATAAAATAATTTTAAATTAATAACAGAATTTATTCAGTACTCAATGGGAGAAGGTGGCCATTATGAAATGTAAAAGATTAAACAATGTACATTTTTTAAAATTTTGTTTATAAATTAATTAATTTATTTGCAGAAATACAGTATTCATTATTTTTTCACCACACCCAGTGCTCCATGCAATCCGTGCCCTCCATAATACCCACCACCATGTACCCCAACCTCCCAACGCCTGCTACTTCAAGCCCCTCAGATTGTTTTTCAGAGTCCATAGTCTCTCATGATTCACCTCCCCTTCCAATTTCTCCCAACTCCATTCTCCTCTCTAACACCACTTGTCCTCCATGCTATTTGTTATGCTCCACAAATAAGTGAGACCAAATGATAGTTGACTCTCTCTGCTTGACTTATTTCACTCAGCATAATCTCTTCCAGTCACGTCCATGTTGCTACAAAAGTTGGGTATTCGTCCTTTCTGATGGAGGCATAATACTCCATAGTGTATATGGACCACATCTTCCTTATCCATTCGTCCGTTGAAGGGCATCTTGGTTCTTTCCACACTTTGGCGACCGTGGCCATTGCTGCTATAAACATTGGGGTACAGATGGCCCTTCTTTTTACAACATCTGTATCTTTGGGGTAAATACCCAGGAGTGCAATGGCAGGGTCATAAGGAAGTTCTATTTTTAATTTCTTCAGGAATCTCCACACTGTTCTCCAAAGAGGCTGTACAAACTTGCATTCCCACCAACAGTAGAAGAGGGTTCCCCATTCTCCACATCCCCTCCAACACATGTTGTTTCCTGTCTTGTTAATTTTGGCCATGCTAACTGGTATAAGGTGATATCTCAATGTGGTTTTAATTTGAATCTCTCTGAGAGCTAGTGATGATGAACATTTTTTCATGTGTCTGATAGCCATTTGTATGTCTGCATTGGAGAAGTGTCTGTTCATGTCTTCTGCCCATTTTTTGATATGTTTTCCTGTTTCGTGTGTATTGAGTTTGAGGAGTTCATTATAGATCCTGGATCTCAACCTTTTTGTCTGTACTGTCATTTGCAGATGAAGAAGTCAAACTCTCTCTCTTTGCAGATGACATGATTCTTTATATGGAAAACCCAAAAGACTCCACCCCCAAACTACTAGAACTCATACAGCAATTCAGCAACGTGACCAGATACAAAGTCAATGTGCAGAAATCAGTGGCTTTCTTATACACTAACAATGAAAATACAGAAAGGAAAATTAGAGAATCGATTCCATTTACTATAGCACCAAGAACTATAAGATACCTGGGAATAAACCTAACAAAAGTGGTAAAGAATCTGTACTTGAGGAACTACAGAATACTCATGAAAGAAATTGAAGAAGACACAAAAAGATGGATGACCATTCCATGCTCTTGGATTGGAAGAATAAACATTGTTAAAATGTCTATACGGCCAACAGCAATCTATACTTTTAATGCCATTCCGATCAAAATTCCACCGCTATTCTTCAAAGAGCTGGCAAATAATCCTAAAATTTGTATGGAATCAGAAGAGACCCCGAATTGCTAAGGAAATGTTGAAAAACAAAAATAAAGCTGGGGGCATCACGTTACCTGATTTCAACTTTTATTACAAAGCTGTGATCACCAAGACAACATGGTACTGGCATAAAAACAGACTCATAGACCAATGGAACAGAGTAGAGAGCCCAGATAGGGACCCTCAACTCTTTGGTCAATTAATCTTCGACAAAACAGGAAAAAATATACAGTGGAAAAAAGAAAGTCTCTTCAATAAATGGTGCTGGGAAAACTAGACAGCTATAAGTAGAAGAATGAAACTCAACCATTCTCTTACACTGTACACAAAGATAAACTCAAAATGGATAAAAGACGTCAACGTGAGTAGGAGTCAATATGGCGGAGAAGTAGCAGGCTGAGACTACATCATCTAGCCGGAAATCAGCTAGATAGCTTATCTAAACATTGCAAACACCTATAAACCCATCGGCAGATCAACGAGAAGAAGAACAGTATTCTGGAACAGAAAAACAACCACTTTCTGAAAGATAGGACTGGCAGAGACGTGAATCCAAAGGGACGGGAAGATAGACCCCGGGGGAAAGGGCTGGCTCCCAGCAAGTGGTGGAGCAACGGAGCACAAAATCAGGACTTTTAAAAGTCTGTTCCACTGAGGGACATTGCTCCAGAGGCTAAACCAGGGCGAAGCCCACGCAGGGTCAGCGTGGCCTGAGGTCCCACAGGGTCACAGAAGGATCGGGGGTGTCTGAGTGTTGCAAAGCTTGCAGGTATTGGAACGGGAAAGCCGGCTACAGAGACAGAGCCAACAGTAAGCTCACAGCTCGGTGTTACCTTGAACCTGCCACAGGCTCCGTGAGCTCGGAGCGCGGCCGGAGGTCAGGGAGACGGGAGTAACTGGGCGCTGTTCTCTGAGGGCGCACTGAGGAGTGGAGCCCTGGGCACTCGGCTCCTCCGGGCCGGAGACCAGGAGGACGCCATTTGTATTCCCGTCCTCCAGAACTCTACTACAGAAAGCGCTCAGGGAACAAAATCTCCTGAAAGCAAACCCGAGCAGATTACTCAGCCAGGCCCCTGGTAAGGGCGGTGGAATTCCGCCTGGGCAAAGACACTTGAGAAACAATACACCAGGCCCCTCCCCAAGAAGATCAACAAGAAACCCAGCCAAGAACAAGTTCACCTACCAAGGAGTGCGATTTCAATACCAAGGAGAACAGCAGAATTCCAGAGGAAGAGAAAGCAAAGCACGGAACTCATGGCATTATCCCTGTGATTTTTTTTTTTTTTTTTTTTTTTTTTTTAGTCTTGCAGTTAATTTAATTTTTCTTTTTCTTTTTCATTTCCTCGACTTTGGGTAAAATATATTTTTTTAATTTTTACCCTTTTCTTTTTTAATGTTTTTTACCTAGTTTATCTAATATATATATATATATATATATATATATATATATTTTTTCTTTTTTATATTTTTCGTTATTTGTTTTCTTTTTTTTAATTCTTTTCTTTTCTTTTTTTTTTCTCTTTTTTTTCCTTTCTTCCTTTGGAATGTCTTTTTATCCCCTTTCTCCCTCCTCATGATTTGGAATCTCTTCTGATTTGGTTAAAGCATATTTTCCTGGGGTTGTTGCCACCCTTTTAGTATTTTACTTGCTCCTTCATATACCCTTATCTGGGCAAAATGACAAGGCAGAAAAACTAACCACAAAAAAGAACAAGAGGCAGTACTGAAGGCTAGGGACCTAATCAATAGAGACATTAGTAATATGTCAGATCTAGAATTCAGAATGACAATTCTCAAGGTTCTAGCCAGGCTTGAATAAGGCATGGAAGATATTAGAGAAACCCTCTCGGGAGATATAACAGCCCTTTCTGGAGAAATAAAAGAACTAAAATCTAACCAAGTTGAAATCAAAAAAGCGATTAATGAGGTGAAATCAAAAATGGAGGCTCTCACTGCTAGGATAAATGAGGCAGAAGAAAGAATTAGTGATATAGAAGAGCAAATGACAGAGAATAAAGAAGCTGAGCAAAAGACGGACAAACAGCTACTGGACCACGAGGGGAGAATTCGAGAGATAAGTGACACCATAAGACGAAACAACATTAGCATAATTGGGATTCCAGAAGAAGAAGAAAGAGAGAGGGGAGCAGAAGGTATACTGGAGAGAATTATTGGGGAGAATTTCCCCAATATGGCAAAGTGAACGAGCATCAAAATTCAGGAGGTTCAGAGAACGCCGCTCAAAATCAATAAGAATAGGCCCACACCCCATCACCTAATAGTAAAATTTACAAATCTCAGTGACAAAGAGAAAATCCTGAAAGCAGCCTGGGAAAAGAAGTTGTAACATACAATGGTAAAAATATTAGATTGGCAGCTGACTTATCCACAGAGACCTGGCAGGCCAGAAAGAGCTGGCATGATATTTTCAGAGCACTAAATGAGAAAAACATGCAGCCAAGAATACTATATCCAGCTAGGCTATCATTGAAAATAGAAGAAGAGATTAAAAGCTTCCAGGACAAACAAAAACTGAAAGAATTTGCAAACACCAAACCAGCTCTACAGAAAATATTGAAAGGGGTCCTCTAAGCAAAGAGAGAGCCTCCAAGTGGTAGATCAGAAAGGAACAGAGACCATATACAGTAACAGTCACCTTACAGGCAATACAATGGCACTAAATTCATATCTCAATAGTTACCCTGAATGTTAATGGGCTAAATGCCCCTGTCAAAAGACACAGGGTATCAGAATGGATAAAAAATCAAAACCCATCTATATGTTGCCTCCAAGAAACTCTTTTGAAGCCCGAAGACAACTCCAGATTTAAAGTGAGGGGGTGGAAAAGAATTTACCGTGCTCATGGACATCAGAATAAAGCAGGAGTGGCAATCCTTATATCAGATCAATTAGATTTTAAGCCAAAGACTATAATAAGAGATGAGGAGGGACACTATATCATACTCAAAGGGTCTGTCCAACAAGAAGATCTAACAATTTTAAATATCTATGCCCCCAACATGGGAGCAGCCAACTATATAAAACAATTAATAATAAAATCAAAGAAACACATCAACAATAATACAATAATAGTAGGGGACTTTAACACTCCCCTCACTGAAATGGACAGATCATCCAAGCAAAAGATCAGCAAGGAAATAAAGGCCTTAAACGACACACTGGACCAGATGGACATCACAGATATATTTAGAACATTTCATACCAATGCAACAGAATACACATTCTTCTCTAGTGCACATGGAACATTCTCCAGAATAGATCACATCCTCGGTCCTAAAGCAGGACTCAACCGGTATCAAAAGATTGGGATCATTCCCTGCATATTTTCAGACCACAATGCTCTAAAGCTAGAACTCAACCACAAAATGAAGTTTGGAAAGAACCCAAATACATGGAGACTAAACAGCATCATTCTAAAGAATGAATGGGTCAACCGGGAAATTAAAGAAGAATGGAAAAAAATCATGGAAACAAATGATAAAGAAAATACAACAGTTCAAAATCTGTGGGACACAACAAAAGCAGTCCTGAGAGGAAAATAAATAGCGGTACAAGCCTTTCTCAAGAAACAAGAAAGGTCTCAGGTACACAACCTAACCCTACACCTAAAGGAGCTGGAGAAAGAACAAGAAAGAAACCCTAAGCCCAGCAGGAGAAGAGAAATCATAAAGATCTGAGCAGAAATCAATGAAATAGAAACCAAAAAAACAATAGAACAAATCAATGAAATAGGAGCTGGTTCTTTGAAAGAATTAATAAAATTGATAAACCCCTGGCCCAACTTATCAAAAAGAAAAGAGAAAGGACCCAAATAAATAAAATCATGAATGCATGAATGAAAGAGGAGAGATCACAACCAACACCAAAGAAATACAAACTATTATAAGAACATACTATGAGCAACTCTACGCCAACAAATTTGACAATCTGGAAGAAATGGATGCATTCCTAGAATCATATAAACTACCACAACTGAACCAGGAAAAAATAGAAAGTCTGATCAGACCCATAACCAGTAAGGAATTGAAACAGTCATTAAAAATCTCCAAACAAACAAAAGCCCAGGGCCAGATGGCTTCCCGGGGGAATTCTACCAAACATTTAAAGAAGAACTAATTCCTATTCTCCTGAAACTGTTCCAAAAAATAGAAATGGAAGGTAAACCTCCAAACTCATTTTATGAGGCCAGCGTCAACTTGATCCCAAAACCAGGCAAGGATCCCATCAAAAAAGAGAGCTATAGACCAATATCCTTGATGAACACAGATGCAAAAATTCTCAACAAAATACTAGCCAATAGGATTCAAAAGTACATTAAAAGGATTATTCACCACGACCAAGTGGGATTTATTCCAGGGCTGCAAGGTTGGTTCAACATCTGCAAATCAGTCAATGTGATACAACACATCAATAAAAGAAGACCAAGAACCAAATGATACTCTCAATAGATGCTGAAAAAGCATTTGACAAAGTACAGCATCCCTTCCTGATCAAAACTCTTCAAAGTGTAGGGATAGAGGGCACATACCTCAATATCATCAAAGCCATCTATGAAAAACCCACTGCAAATATCATTCTCAATGGAGAAAAACTGAAAGCTTTTCAATTAAGGTCAGGAACACGGCAGGGATGTCCATTATCACCACTGCTATTCAACATAGTACTAGAGGTCCTAGCCTCAGCAATCAGACAACAAAAGGAAATTAAAGGCATCCAAATCGGCAAAGAAGAAGTCAAATTATCACTCTCCGCAGATGATATGATACTATATGTGGAAAACCCAAAAGACTCCACTCCAAAACTGCTAGAACTTGTACAGGAATTCAGTAAAGTGTCAGGATATAAAATCAATGCACAGAAATCAGTTTCATTTCTCTACACCAACAACAAGACAGAAGAAAGAGAAATTAAGGAGTCAATCCCATTTACATTTGCACCAAAGAAAAACCATTAGATACCTAGGAATAAACCTAACCAAAGAGGCACAGAATCTATACTCAGAAAACTATAAAGTACTCATGAAAGAAATTGAGGAAGACACAAAGAAATGGAAAAATGTTCCATGCTCCTGGGTTGGAGGAATAAATATTGTGAAAATGTGTAAGCTACCTAAAGCAATGTACACCTTTAATGCAATTCCTATCAAAGTACCATCCATCTTTTTCAAAGAAATGGAACAAATAATTCTAAAATTTATATGGAACCAGAAAAGACCTCGAATAGCCAAAGGGATATTGAAAAAGAAAGCCAACGTTGCTGGCATCACAATTCCGGACTTCAAGCTCTATTACAAAGCTGTCATCATCAAGACAGCATGGTACTGGCACAAAAACAGACACATAGATCAATGGAACAGAACAGAGAGCCCAGAAATAGACCCTCAACTCTATGGTCAACTCGTCTTTGACAAAGCAGGAAAGAATGTCCAATGGAAAAAAGACAGCCTCTTCAATAAATGGTGCCGGGAAAATTGGACAGCCACATGCAGAAAAATGAAATTGGACCATTTCCTTACACCACACAGGAAAATAGACTCAAAATGGATGAAGGACCTCAATGTGAGAAAGGAATCCATCAAAATCCTTGAGGAGAACACAGGCAGCAACCTCTTCGACCTCAGCCACAGCAACATCTTCCTAGGAACATCGCCAAAGGCAAGGGAAGCAAGGGCAAAAATGAACTATTGGGATTTCATCAAGATCAAAAGCTTTTGCACAGCAAAGGAAACAGTTAATAAAATCAAAAGACAACTGACAGAATGGGAGAAGATATTTGCAAACGACATATCAGATAAAGGACTAGTGTCCAGAATCTATAAAGAACTTAGCAAACTCAACACCCAAAGAACAAATAATCCAATCAAGAAATGGGCAGAGGACATGAACAGACATTTCTGCAAAGAAGACATCCAGATGGCCATCAGACACATGAAAAAGTGCTCCATATCACTCGGCATCAGGGAAATACAAATCAAAACCACAATGAGATATCACCTCACACCAGAAAGAATGGCTAAAATCAACAAGTCAGGAAATGACAGATGCTGGCGAGGATGCGGAGAAAGGGGAACCCTCCTACATTGTTGGTGGGAATGCAAGCCGGTGCAGCCACTCTGGAAAACAGCATGGAGGTTCCTCAAAATGTTGAAAATAGAACTGCCCTATGACCCAGCAATAGCACTACTGGGTATTTACCCTAAAGATACAAACGTAGTGATCCAAAGGGGCATATGCACCCGAATGTTTATAGCAGCAATGTCCACAATAGCCAACTATGGAAAGAACCTAGATGTCCATCAACAGATGAATGGATCAAGAAGATGTGGTATATATACACAATGGAATACTGTGCAGCCATCAGAAGAAATGAAACCTTGCCATTTGCGACAACATGGATGGAACTAGAGCGTATCATGCTTAGCGAAATAAGTCAAGCGGAGAAAGACAACTATCATATGATCTCCCTGATATGAGGAAGTGGTGATGCAACATGGGGGCTTAAGTGGGTAGGAGAAGAATCAATGAAACAAGATGGAATTGGGAGGGAGACAAACCATAAGTGACTCTTAATCTCACAAAACAAACTGAGGGTTGCTGGGTGGAGGGAGATTGGGAGAAGGGGGAGGGACTATGGACATTGGGGAGGGTATGTGCTTTGGTGAGTGCTGTGAAGTGTGTAAACCTGGTGATTCACAGACCTGTACCCCTGGGGATAAAAAATATGTTTATAAAAAATAAAAATTTAAAAAAATAATAATAAATAAATAAAAAACAAATATCACAATAGTGAAAAATCCTAAATCAGTCTATAAGAAAACTGGGCGAAAAAAATCCCAAATGTTTATTAAGTATTGAAACCAAATGCATAACATATTTAAAACATATGCCTCATACTTGGACTTGATAATAATATACTTAACATGAACTTAACAAACTTATATTTAAAACAAATACTTAAATAAAAACTCTGTCAAACATTAAAAAAAAAAAACAAAAGGAAGAAGAACAAATGGGTTGTGTACACTGAGGACCTAATCAGCCCATGGAAAAATCTAGAGTCCAGTTGCCTGTATCACAGTCTGGCTAAAAGCTGGGTCACGGGTATTTCTCTTTTCAGTTCTGTCATATCCCCTCAGTCCCATGTGGTATCCAAGGGATAAAAAGCCCAGCACCCCCATTGCTATCTAAGAAATGAGAAGAAGAAAGAATAAATGAGTTGCAAGTGGGAAGATAACACATGCCAAAGAGATCAAGCCAATGGTTTGAGATTCCTGTCGAGAGTCTTACCAAGACTGAGGATTTCTTTGCCTGCAGTATGGAGAGACAAGTGCTGGACTGGATCAACATACAGGGGTTTAGACCACATTCAGGCACCAACCAGCTGGCCCTGCTGGAATGATCTTCCTCTCATTGTCCTCCGGCCAAATCCTGCTCCTCTTTCAAGACTCAGCCCAAATCCCAGCTCCTCCCAGAACCTTCTTGGACTCCCCTAGAGAGTCTGGATTCTCACACATTTTGCTGTATGTCTTTTATAGTTTTTTAGCTGTTTCATAATTTTGTTTTCCTAGCACCTAGTACAATACTTGACTAGGTAAATGATTAAATTAATGAACGAGCAGTGCTCCTAGCCAGTTCATATACTCTCTTTGGTACTGGTTTTATTCATCATAAAAGGAAGACATCAGGCTATTTCTCAAGGTCCCATCTGGTTCAAATGTTCCTTGAATATATCTTCAGTTACCAATATTCTGCCCAGGCCTTTTCCAGGGGTAGAGCAGACAGGGTTCTGTCATATCCCCTTTGTACCCTCTATTCATCTGATTCCCCTCACATATCCTGGCTATATCTTTTCCACAAGCCCTTGCACTCAACTAATAGTCAATAGTATCAGGGTTAAGACACAGGGCCTGGAGACAGACTGAAATCAAACATTGGCTCTAGCACTAACTAATATGACTTTGAGAATGTTAGTTAACCTCTTGATTCCCTAATTTTAAAATAGGGATGATAATAACAATGACTTGCCTTCCTAGTATGTCTAACACAGGCTCTGACCAATCAGAATGGATCCAGGCTTAAACATTCTGCACAGATACACTGAGCTAGGATGCCTTCCCCCAAACTTGTAGCCTTCCAGTGCTGAGTCTGTTGTAGCCATTGACTGTTATTTTTGAGAAGAAATCAAATAAGGGCTTAACAAAAGATGCTCCCCCTCTCTAGGAATTTTGAATAAGGCCTTGGAGGTGGGACAATTCAGATAATTGAAGTCCAGTCCCAAGAAGGCTCACCTTAAGAAGGCTTCCAAGCTTCGTTGATTTCACTTTGTCAATGAATGGCCAAGCTTTGGAACCTACTCCTCCTAGTTTGTGAACAGAATATATGTCTACTTATTATTCAGAAAATAATATTAACGTGGTTTCTCAAGATTTATAATTCTCCAATCATATGTGTAACTTAAGAAACTGTTACTTTTGGTGGCGCCTGGGTGGCTCAGTGGGTTAAGCCGCTGCCTTTGGCTCAGGTCATGATCTCAGAGTCCTGGGATCGAGCCCCTCATCGGGCTCTCTGCTCAGCAGGGAGCCTGCTTCCTCCTCTCTCTCTGCCTGCCTCTCCGCCTGCTTGAGACCTCTCTCTGTCAAATAAATAAATAAAATCTTTAAAAAAAAAAACAGAAAAAGAAACTGTTACTTTTAATAAAATATTTAATGTTAAAATAACAACAACAACAACAAAAAGACCTCAACGTGAGACAGGAACCCATCAGAATCCTAGAGGAGAACATAGGCAGTAATCTCTTCGATATCAGCCACAGCAACTTCTTTCAAGATATGTCTCAAAAGGCAAAGGAAACAAAAGCGAAAATAAACTTTTGGGACTTCAAACTGTGGAAAGAACCAAGATGCCCTTCAATGGACAAATGGATAAGGAAGATGTGGTCCATGTACACTATGGAGTATTATGCCTCTATCAGAAAGGATGAATACCCAACTTTTGTAGCAACATGGATGGGACTGGAAGAGATTATGCTGAGTGAAATAAGTCAAGCAGAAAGAGTCAATTATCATATGGTTTCACTTACTTGTGGAGCATAACAAATATCATGGAGGACAAGGGGTGTTAGAGAGAAGGGAGTTGGGGGAAATTGGAAGGGGAGGTGAATCAAGAGAGACTATGGACTCTGAAAAACAATCTGAGGGGTTTGAAGTGGCGGGGGGGTGGGAGGTTGGGGTACCAGGTGGTGGGTATTATAGAGGGCACGGATTGCATGGAGCACTGGGTGTGGTGAAAAAATAATGAATAGTGTTTTTCTGAAAATAAATAAATTGAAAAAATTTTAAAAAAAATCAAAAGCTTCTGCACAGCAAAGGAAACAGTCAAAAAAACAAAGAGACAACCCACGGAATGGGAGAAGATATTTGCAAATGACAGTATAAACAATGTACATTTAATAGTAGAGTTTATGAAGTGTTTTTTTTTATTTAAATCCAATTAGCCAATTTATAGTACATCATTAGTTTCAGATGTAGTATTCAATAATTTATCAGTTGCATTTAATACCCAAGGCTCATCACATTACATGCCCTCCTTAATGCCCATCACCCAGTTAACTCATCCCCCTACCCACCTCCTATCCAGCAGCCCTGTTTGTTTCCTATAGTTAAGATCTTGTCTTTTGCGGTTTGTGTCCTTTTCTGATGACTTCCCATTCAGTTTTCCCTCCCTTCCCCTATGTTCTTGTGCCCTGTTTCTTATATTCCACATATGAGTGAAACCATATGTAATTGTCTTTCTCTGATTGACTTTATCACTCAGCACAATACCCTCCAGTTCCATCCATGTTGATGTGAATGGTAAGTATTCATCCTTTCTGATGGCTGAGTAATATTCCCTTGTATATATGAACTACATCTTCTTTATCCATTCCTCTGTTGATGGACATCTCAGGTCCTTCCACAGTTTGGCTATTGTGGACATTGCTGCTATGAACATTGGGGTGCAGGTGCCCCTTTGGATCACTACATTTGTATATTTGGGGTAAATACCTAGTATGGCAATTATTGAGTCATAAGGTAGCTCCATTTTTAATGTCTTGAGGAAACTCCATACCCTTTTCCAGAGCAGCTGTACCAGCTTGCATTCCCACCAGGAATGTAAGAGGGTTTCCCTTTTTCTATAGCCTCGCCAACATTTGTTGTCTCTTGTCTTGTTAATTTTAGCCATTCTGACTCATGTGAGCTGCTATCTCATTGTGGTTTTGATTTGTTAAATAAAATAGTTTAATTATTGAGTTATACATGCATACAAATGCAGATATAAAAGCCTTGGCTTATTTATGCAAAGATTTTCAACATTGTAGACTATTTAATCCTGTACAGAAAACATTAAAATCCTCACAAAAAAATGCATTGCCACTGACTATTAGCTCTTCAGAAGTAAAAGTAAAATAAGAAGGGCACCTGAGTAGCTCAGTCAGTTAAGTGTCTGACTCCTAATTTCAGCTCAGGTCATGATCTCAGGGTCTTGAGGTAGAAACCTGGCATGAGGTGGAGAGTCACCTGAGTTTCTCTCTCTCCCTCTCCCTCTACTCCTCCCATGTCCACTCATGCACTCTCTCTCAAATTATAAATAAATAAATCTGTTTTATAAAGTAAAATAAGAACAATAAGGTATAAAGTTTGCAAAAGAAAATCGGTTGACTACTTTGCAAATTGACTTGATCCTTGACCTTCTCCCAAACAAACTAGTAACAAGTTTATACACATAAATACTGTTAGGTTTCTTCTAGGAACTTTTGAGATCCAGATGTTTTCTTGCTTTAGAAATTTATTTTAAAATACCTTGTAAACAATTAACTGTATCTATAAACTGGACAGAGTCAATGTTTTTTGCAAACAAGTCTAGCAACAGAAATTACTGTGTTTGCCATACAATCACTACAAAATCACTTCTGTAAACTGCTGCTTGAAATAAAACAAAATAGGTAAGTGATTCTTTGGAACTCACAGTTTTGAGTATATACTTTAGATGAAAGCCTAAAAGTCCTACATTTAAATTCTTAAAAAAAAATATGTAGAATTGGCATTCTCAATGCTACTTTGCCAAGATAAAAGGCATACAAATAGCACTACAAATATTCAAAAATTGTCATTTAGTTAACTTGAGGAAAATTCTGGAACTTTAAAGAGGGGAGTTAATACAATGACTACAAATGATCACTGTTCTTTTGACCTTCTTCTCTTTAATGTTAATTTTCTGTATTATTCATAAAAACAAGAAACTGCTGGTTCCCATCAGAACTATGTCAGAGCTGTAAACTCCCCTCTGATTCCCAACTCATATGAAACAAATTAGCTATCATTTAATGAAGAAGCTATGCTAGGATCCCAGTGTTCCAAAGAAATCTGCCTCAATAGTATATACTCATGACAGAAGCATGCTAATAAATGCCAACACCTAGTCTCAGAGTCAAGACTTACTTAAAAGGAAAAAAATATAAAAATATGCTTGAGTCAAAATCAGCAGTAATTTATAAGGAGCAAATAACCAGAACAGCAAACTTTTTGTATATAGAAATAATGTTGCTTCCACCCCAACAATGTATCTCAAATTACTTCATTGTGTGCTAAGTAGAGATAAAATACTTTACGTTTGATCATTTCTTTTAAAAGTTCCTTTTCTGGGATTCATCAGAAGGGAAAAGCCCCAAGGTCACCCGTCAATAACAGAACAAACCCTCAGTAAATCACAGTGCTTCACAAATAAATTCCTCATCAGTAATTAAAACCAGGCCTCTCTGGCCCTGTGTTATCAGCTCATCAAATTCATTCCTCATCTAGAATAACAAATCCACATCTGCAGTCATTACAGCATGCCATATAAATCAATCCTCTCAATGATGCTTTGAGCCATCTCTGCTCCCTTTTAACCAGCCTGATATTTATTTCCCCCTGACACTTCTGACATTCTATTTACTGTAGGCAAATGGAACTCATAGAGCACCTTGTAATGGCTTTACCAAATCCCATTGTGGGGCATATCTTGGAAGACTGATGGTTGCAATAAACAAGGTTTTATGGTGTAAGTGTGTGCTTCCAACTTTTTTTTTACCCTAGAATTTGACTTTTGCTGTGAAGGTTTATTATACTTGATTGCAGATGCAAGACTAGTAGCCATTTAGAGCTTTGTTAACTAAAAGTCAGCTTTTGAGCTGATGTCAGTGTTTCTTGTCTTTCTTTTATTTTCTTTTAAATTAATTCTCTATCAAAGTAATCTTAAACAGAAGTTTGCAGAGTCCAAGTACATAGACTAACAACAATAGAGATACTATTAATTCACTCTTTGTTTTTTTAGATTTTTTAAAAAAGATTAAATTATCACAAGGTTAAAAGAAGGAGGTGTTTAAATTATTATTCTTAAAAGGATAGAATTACACTGAGAAAAATGATACACATCCTACGTGCAAAAAATTCAGGCATTTTAATACCAAATAGTTTTTATGAACACAACATAACAAGCAATTCAAGGAAATCTAAATAGGAATCATGCTTTTAAATAAAATGGAATTTTTAGAGAGCTCCCCTTTTTTATCTTCACAAATGAACCAGTACTGTGACAAAAAATAAAACTAGAAATTTTAATAGTTGTGTTACTCTAGTCAGCCAGACAAATTTTGGGTGGCTCTGCACAAACTACTCTTCACTGAGCTGCACTACTTTTCTTGACAGCAATTACAAAGGACTCAAAGAGACTTGCATTAAATTAATGAGACTCACATTAGACACCATGTTAGTGGAGCTCCCCATTGGCATATATTAAACTCATTTTGTTAAGCCACAATAATATTTGAAAGAAGAACTATCAACTTCTCTGTTCCTTCCTTTTCTTCATGAGCACAAAACTAAAGCACATAGTAGGTTGTGAATGCTGAGACTACCTTCTGAAAATTGATTTAAAAGGACATGATATAGTCTTTTCCTTAATGAAAATTCTGTGTTTATCACTCTATCATTTATGTGTACTGACTCTACTGTTCTCAGAAGCCAAAGTCTGCATATATTGGATTTTTTTTAAGATTATTTATTTATTTGACAGAGAGACATCACAAGTAGGCAGAGAGGCAGGCAGAGAGAGAGAGAGGAGGAAGCAGGCCCCCTGCTGAGCAGAGCGCCTGATGCGGGACTCGATCCCAGGATCCTGAGATCATGACCCGAGCCGAAGGCAGCAGTCTAACCCACTGAGCCACCCAGGCGCCCCTGAATATATTGGATTTTAAAATAATATCTAAAGTATGAGTTGCTGGGCCAGGATACACAAGTGAGAGGAGGCATGCCCCTCCTTCGTAGGCCTTCTGCCACTGAAGTCAAGCAGGGGAAAAAAAGACACAAATTCTAGGTTAAAACTTTAAGGAAGCGTGTGTTATCTACACTAAAATGGAAATTATTCATGAGTTTTCTTAGTACTCCAAGGAGTACAAACAATAAGGATATTCTGAGTAAGACAAATCTGCCTCCTAGAGTTAATCACATAAAGCCCTCTGAAAAACAAAACGTGTAATTTCTGCCTTCACTTAACACTGCACATAGCATTAACCTCAAAGCAAAGTCCAATTTTGACTGATCCTCCAAATTAGGGAAATGTCCAAGAAAACAACAAACTTGGCTTGAGAGTTTGTTTGTATTTATGGTGGGATAGATTGGGTCACCAAACTCATCAAATCCCTTTACACACACCTGGCAAGGTGTTATTCATTCAAAGGCTGGTAGGGGACCTTTCATCCTAGACATTCTTTCTCAATCTTGATTGGCTAAAGAAGTTAATCAAAAGAAACAAACTCCCTGTCTTTATATACTGTTGTCTTACCTATAGCTAGAAGACAGAAACCAAAGAAACCCTGGACTAAATGAGGTCTTAAAAATTACAGATGAGAAAACTGATATGCCAAGGAGTGGAACTGATGTGCCTGAGGTCAAACAGCTAAATAACAGAAGAATGATGGAAACAAAGAGCCAGCACCTGGAGCCTCACTCCTATGAAATAGTAGATGTGATCTTTAATAGCTTCAACTGTCATGCTTTGTGTTGGTCCATGTCAGTATCCCGCTTTCTTGCACTATACCTGAAGAAATGGCAGGACTTGGCTAAAGAAACTTGTGATCCATTCTTCTAAGCCTTCTGAAAGAAGGAACAAGGAAGTACCACTTTTGAATTTTCAGCACTAAACCCAATTCCTGGCACACAGTTGGTGTTCAATAAATATCTGTTTAAGGAGGAGGGAATATAGGAAAAAGATATATGCCGAATTCCTTAACTACATACTAGAGAGAAGACTTCAACTCTCTAATTTATTTATACATGATACGCTAAGACTGTCCACAAAGATGTCAATCAGAATAAAGAAGTGCTAAAAAAAATAATAATAAAGTAGTGCTAATATATTTGAGAGTCTCAAAAAAAGAAGAAAGTAAAGTTTCATAACATCCTGTATGATAATTAAATATTATCATCTACATTTTACAGAAGGTAAATTCAGGAACAAAAGTGTGAAGTTGGATATTCACAGTCAAATAGGAAGTTTATGACAAAATTGACAATGTAATCCATGAACCCTGATCTTAAATGCTTTACACAAACAATTGTACCAGTTATAATGACTGTGTGATGATAATAAAAGGTACCTTTTATAATACTTTTCCTGGTAGAAGTTCAAAGTCCTCCACAAAGACACGGTCTGCCCAGTAGTTTTGTAAATACCAATCTATAGATGGACAAAGAGAAGTAACCCTGTCTTTTTCTAAGTGAGGAAAGAGATTTAGCAAAACTAAATGACTTTGCCATGGCTACATGTTTGTAAATGCCGGGGTCATAACTTCAACTGTGTCTTCTCTTATTTGGCTTCCAGTGTCTTTCATGATGCCTTTCTGGTGAGGGAATGCATATACTTATATTTTAATCATTCAGAAGACAAGGGTGCAAATCATTTTATATTTTACAATGCAGTGAGTACTTTACCAACAACGTTCATGTAGACAGGCAGTACAGGGACTAGACAGACCCACACAACTATCATCTGGTGCCAAAGATTCTCAGTGAAGTGCATTCTTCAGCATGTGCCAACAGAACACTAACTAGGAGAGGATTTAAAAAACAAGTCAGTTGGGGCGCCTGGGTGGCTCAGTGGTTAAGCTGCTGCCTTCGGCTCAGGTCATGATCTTGGGGCCCTGGGATTGAGCCCCACATTGGGCTCTCTGCTCAGCAGGGAGCCTGCTTCCTCCTCTCTCTCTCTGCCTGCCTCTCTGCCTGCTTGTGATCTCTCTCTGTCAAATAAATAAATAAAATTAAAAAAAAAAGTCAGTCTACTTTCTTCCTTTCGGAACATGTCCCACTGAAAATAACTTAAGAACAAGTTGAATGTATATACCAAGGAGTGAAAATTCATATGTAACATTGACTTCAAACAGAATGATAAAATGGGTGTGGTTCATCAGGAACCTAGCAAGGGATTGATTAGGATTTGGCTTTCTACACATGTAAGACAGACCACACTAGCTTTTCTACCATTTATCAGCAGTAGAACCGCAGGAAAGTCATTTTCCCTCCCTATAAAATTAGGGAAAATCCGTTTTACATAACAGTTTTATGAAGATTCAGTGAGAGAACAGATGTAAAAACACTTTGTAAAGCATGAAAGCTATTGATTTGGAATAGGCAGCAGATAAGAGCTGATAAACTCCATTACAAACTTTTAGGGATAAGGAACCACATCTTAGTTATCTTCAAAATTTCAAAACTCCTTATTCAGAAGGAACATTATACACAGTTGGCATCTATTCATTCATACATTTTTCATTCACTCAACAAACCTATTTATTGAATTGCATTATTAAATTGAATGAAATAAAATATAGAAAGAAAACTTATTCTCCATCCCCTAAGGCTATCACTCTGGTACCTTTCAAATCATTTTCAAATGATTGTTTTAAAGTACCCAAGGGCTAGATTATATAGTTCTGCTTTTATTGTAAGCAAAAGCATAAATCATTTATGAATTGCTTTCCTTTTTAATAAGGAGGGAAATTGCTGTAATATGTGTCATATCCTCATGCAAAAGCCTCATTTCTTTATCAAGGTCAGCTACATAGGGCTTCCTTTCAAGTATATGGAATAGGTAGTTGTTTATATAGTACAATTTGAGGGGCACTTAGGTTATGATTCCTGCCCCCAGACACCTCCCACAGCTTCTTGGTCTTATTTAAAAACAATCTTTGCATTAAGGACTCTTTTCTGGACCTTGAAAACTTCTATCTTCAAGATTCCTATGGTAATAGTCAAATAACTCTAGAAGCTACACCTTGAGCTACAATGCTTTTTTACTTTCATGGCTGACAGCAAAGCCCTGAAATAGCATTTCAAAGGAAACTCTGAGAAACATCAATTTTAAGAAAGGCTCTATGAAAAGAAAAACATTCTACAATCAAAAAATTAGAAAAGTCTGATTTTTGTATTTTCCACTTAGATATACAAAAACATGATACAAATTAGGATTTTACAGGCTAAAGATTGTAAGTACTACCACTCAGAAACTTATTTAGGTTTCCTAGACATTTCAAAATGAAACTTCCTCTCATTTGCAGGGTCAGGGTCAGGGTAGGGGAGGAGACAGTTCTTTAAAACCTTCAAAACTGGGCACCTGGGTGGCTCAGTCAGTTAAGCAGTTAAGCATCTGCCTTTGCCTCAGGTCATGATTCCAGGGTCCTGGAATCAAATCCCGTATAGGCTCCCTGCTCAGCAGAGAGTCTTCCTCTCCCTCTCCTGCTTGTACAGGCTCTCTCTCTCTCTCTCTCTCAAATAAATAAATAAAATCTTAAAAAAAAAAAACCTCCGAGACTCATTTTTTGCATACAGACATAGGAATATACTTTATAAAAGTGGAACACAACTCTTACCAGCTAGGGACCCCTGGATAAGTCACTTATTTTCTGTTGAGTTTTGGTTTTCTTGCCTATAAAATAGGCACTGGATTTCAAGAATCCAGTGAAATAAGGCATGTGAAATTTGCCTTAGAATTTACAAATGATTCCTCATTCTTGTTACCTTTTATTTTATTGTCATATATATATATATATATATATATATATATATATGTATATATACTATATTTATCATATAAGGTCTTGTGCTAGGCAGCAAATTGTTCTGTCTAACTGTACTCTTACGTATTGCTTTAAATCCAATCTAAAAAGTTTTCCTGCACTGATTTTTGTTGCTTTTAAATTTTAGTGTAAATTAACCATTGCCAAGGTATGAACACTTTTTTATATTAGGTCACAATAATACCCTGGACTTTGATCCCCCACTTTCCTAAATTTTAAGTTTTCCTGAACTCATTCAAAATTTAATGTCCCTAGGCCAACACACAAAGGCCTATTTAGTGTATCATGTACCTGAAGTAATAGTTCTTTTTCTTTTTCTTTTTTTTAGATTTTATTTATTTATCAGAGAGAGAGAGAGGGGGAGAGAGCGAGCACAGGCAGACAGAATGGCAGGCAGAGGCAGAGGGAGAAGCAGGCTCCCTGCTGAGCAAGGAGCCCAATGTGGGACTCGATCCCAGGACGCTGGGATCATGAGCCGAAGGCAGCTGCTTAACCAACTGAGCCACCCAGGCGTCCCAATAGTTCTTTTTCTAATAGACCCAACTATTACTGAAATCGGGTCTTTAGACACTGTATGGCCCAGTCCTGGGGAGTACTTGGGGCAGTCCTATAAAGAGCAACACAACCAAACACTATTGCTTTTATGTCATAGATTGTAACCTATTGAGACTTCAATTACAGAAAGAGCATCATTGCTTAACAACAGAGGTTTGAAATTACAACATGTTTTTCCACAGGAAAATTGATTCAATGAAGGTTTTTGGCATATCTAGTCTGTGGCATACACAGTTCTAGTTTCTGGGGAGAGAACAATGAACAAAGCAAACAAAAGTCCTATCTTCCTGGAACTTAAATTTTAATGCAAGAAATGCATTCTTTCAGCCAAAGGAGCCATGAACACATCTTCACTGTTAGGTCTCGGCAAGACAGGGCAGACACTTTAAAGAAGTAACTTGAATATGCTCCACATCGGCTTAAATAAGCTGCTAATAATAACATTAAATACTAGCAGAAGGAGCAGCAACAACAACCATCACCACAAGAACCACTGCTCCTCATTTCTGAAGGCAGTAATTAGACTAAGGGCTTAGAAATGGGACTCCTTCCCTACCTTTCCTGGGCTCTACACCACCCTCCTTCATAATCCCATTATAGCCCCTTAGACACACACTTCTCTTTTAGACAATCCCCCTCCCCAGTCCATTCTCATTTCACAACTCCAGTTTGATTAGTAAAACAAATGTATGACTCTTAAATACTATCTGCTGAAAAATAACCCAAGGAATTCAATAAAAATACATATTCCTGGGTCTTGCTAAGAAATTGAAATCAGAAATGAAGGGAATTCCTGACACTAAAATAAACTAGCTGTCATCCTTAGAGAAGTTAAAGTTTTTCTTCATCAAGTATCAGTGTCCTCAGCTACAAATCTGAGTGTAATAATATATTTTCTGTCAACTTCAGAGGGCTTTTTTGAGGACTACCTAGGGTAATTAAAAGCTTTTCCAAATGTAATATTTTAACTAAGAATACTATAAATCTGTCTAGCAAATGCTTTTATCAGGCATATTGAAGAGATAAACATCAATCCAGTTCTGTTCATATGATAATAATTAGCAAATTTATGAATATCTCTACCTATTTCTTGTTCTCAGTAACAAGAAGCCAATGTATAAATTCCTTATGGTTTTACGTGAAAAACAGAATTGTTTTCTTGCCCTTTGAAACATTAAAAATCACTTAATAGTGAATCTAATAACTCTTTAAAGTTACTGGAATGGCCGCTATGGAAATAAGAAAATAAAGCCTATCTCTATTATGATATTAATATCTTCTAGTCAGGAGCTTTAATCAATCCCATCAGACAACAATTTAATGATGCCCTTCTATGTATAAGGCACTGTGCACACTTCTGAGTCATAAGACCTAAAATGGCTTATTTTCTTTACCTAAAAATGCTCTCCAGTTTTTCATTCAGTTACTAAATCCTGTCGATGTTAGTTCTGGGATGGTTGTCCAACAAATCCTTACTCCATTCTCATTGCCACTGCCAAGTCTTCAAAATCTCTTCCTCAGGGCACTATGGCAATCTCCTTACCTTTCCAGCCTCTAGTCTCCTCTTCATCCCAATCTTTCTTCTTAGAATACATTTTTCCAACTTCTTTAGGATCTGTAGGCAGTTCCCCCATGCATTTACTCTACACCTCAACTACACCAAATTACTCAGTCTCTCTGGAACACATAAGGTACTTCCATAAATCTGTACTTTCTCTGGCTTCTTCTTTCTCCTTGCAATGCCCACTCTTTCCAAATCTGACTGGAAAAAAAATCCGACCCATACTTTAGGAATAGCCATTTTTGGGAAACTGAATATCCCAAGTTGGGATCAGTAATTTCCCCATCACCGTTGCCATGGCACTTCCTATATCATTACTATGCCTCTATCACATAACTCTGTAGCATCATAGTTAAGTACTTGTTTACTGCTCCCACTTAATCTAATCCCCTCCTCTCTCCCTCCATAAAATAAAGTATATGCTCCTTCAGCATAGGGATTATATTTCATTAGCCTTTTTATTCCAAGTAGCTAGAACAGAGCATGCAGTTGGTACTTAGTAAATGAAAACTAGGATGAGAAAATAAGATGTAGTTTCTGTCTTCAAGTTGCTTATAATTTAGTGAAGGGAAGGATAAAACAAATGTAAAAATGTATATTGATGTTTTGAAAACCTACAGTCAAATTTTTTAATTCAATTTTCCCAATCACTCAGAGAAGTAAGTAAAATGGTCGTTATCCCTCTATTACATATAAAGAGGACTGACAAAGGATAGGTGACTTGCCCCACACTACACAGTGAATTAGAGAGGGACAAGAGTTTACTTTTCTCCACATCCTCACCAACATTTGTTATTTCTTGTCTTTTTGATTATAGCCATTTTAACAGGTATGTGGTGATATTTCACTGTGATTTTTATTTGCATTTCCCTGATAATTAGTGATGTTGAACATCTTTTCATGTAACTGTTGGCCATTTGTATGTCTTCTTTGGAAAAATGCCTATTCAGATTCTTATATATAGTTGCTGGAAATTTAAATTGGTACAGGCATTATAGAAGGAAGTACAGTATTTTTTTTGAGATTTTATTTATTTATTTATTTGACAGACAGAGATCACACATAGGCAGAGAGGTAGGCAGAGAGAGAGAAAGAAGCAGGCTCCCTGTTGAGCAAAGAGCCTGATGTGGGGCTCAATCCCAGGACCCTGAGATCATGACCTGAGTCAAAGGCAGAGGCTTAAACCACTGAGCCACCCAGGCACCCCTGAAAAGGACATTACTTTAACATTAGTCTTGCTTGTAGTCAGCAGACCAGTCTTCCTCTAACACTGTTCTGATCCTCGAAAATACAGATTTGTTATTATTACTTGCTTGACAATATTCTATATCTTTTCACTGACAGCAAAATAAAATTCAAATTCCTTAAAATGTAAGGAGTTTCTGGTCCTCCTTCAATGTAACTTTCTTTCATCACTTCCCACAAGTCTTTCCTCAAATACCATGTACCATACAACTCATTAAATTTCCCTCTATTCTTCAAATACCCCATGCTCCTTCACACATCCATGATTTTCTGTATGCTCTTCTCTATAGTTTACTTATGAAAAAGAGGAAAACTTATTATCAATACAGAATCTCTATTGACATGGGAACTTCTGAATTAGTATAGCAGGACATTGATTATACACGATTATTATATTCTCTTTAAAACAAAAATAAAATACTTGAATAGTGTGAATATGTCTGTCAATTTGCTATGAGTATCAAATTCAACAATTATTTTATGAATAATTCTTGAGCACCGTTTACATTTTGACTCATGGGCTCATTGGTGTTACTAATTGTATACCATTTTAGGGTTTTTGATTTCAGAAAGGCAGGGTCAAGTATGTAAGATAAAGCAAATGGTATCTCTGACATATCAAATGTATGCAATAACAAGAACCTCTATGATGGCATCTCTATCAATTTGATTACTTGGTAAAGACACTGCCAACCTTTGTGGACTCCTAAGAATTTAATACATAAATTCTTGCTACCCATAAAAATTGACTGTCAACTTGAGACAGTTAAAAAGTACTCTAGTATAGTGATCCATCTGTTAGTGGATTCCCTACAGCTTGATTATTTTTAATTTAGTAATTTGAAACCTCAATCACTTGTTTGCAGTATCTCCTGAAGGAGTTGGGGAGTTATTGGAAGGCAAGTAGAAATCAAAGATGGTGGAATGGAAAGTACCCCAAGATTAAGCTTCGTCATAGTAAGGCTACAGTGTATGGAGTTTTGGAAGGGACAAAAGTTAATTGACCACTTGTATTTGTCTAGTTAGGAAAACTGTGGGTTGTATGCAGTGTTTCTGTTCACAGGATAGAAAGCTGAAAAATTATTTATGAATTTTATCACCTGTATTGGGTATAGAAAGATGATAAATGAATAGGTGAGGAATTAACAATTTTTCAAAAGGTACACTGTATCTTCTCTTTCATTAATATTCTTCTATAACAATGAAACAAGCTTTAAAAGCCCATATGCATTGAAGTCCATACTGCTCAAGAGTTTGCCATCCTAATGGTCAGACAATATCCTACTTGAGCTATATCATGCATTAGATTGTTCTTATCCTTCTTCCCACACTCAGAAATACTCCCTTTCCTTTCTATGGTTGATCCATCCAAGAATGACAAAAAGCTGTATTTCATGTCATGCCACAACTTTATTAAAACGCATTATCTTTTTAAATTGTTTATTTTCCTTTATGGACCTTCAGTAACTATGACTTTCTTCTTGAAAAACCTTATGTGCTTTTAGTTTTATGATTGTATACTGTTCCTAATTTTTCTCCTAATGTGTCCCATTTTCTCTCTACTTCATTTTGTTCATTTTAAATGTGATTTCAAGCAACTTAATAACTACTTGTTTGTTTAAATGGGATTTGTCTTTTTTTAAAAAACACTTTTAATTTGTCCTATCAAATTTACATTGATCCTTAACTAAATATAAAGCAAACAATTCTAATTATGTGATTATACTAAATATGCTTACAGTTTTCCCACCATGTACAAATTTCCTTAGTATACACAAAGAGATGGAAAGGACAGCCAATATGTAGATATTTCTCAATTAATTGTGATATCCTAAATAATGGGCAATTAAGAGTTATTCATAGTTTGGGGCACCTGGGTGGCTCAGTGGGTTAAGCCGCTGCCTTCGGGCTCAGGTCATGATCTCAGGGTCCTGGGATCGAGTCCCGCATCGGGCTCTCTGCTCAGCGGGGAGCCTGCTTCCCACTCTCTCTCTCTGCCTGCTTCTCCGTCTGCTTGTGGTTTCTCTCTGTCAAATAAATAAATAAAATCTTTAAAAAAAAAGAGTTATTCATAGTTCTAATTGGAAAGCATTGTTTTAATTTTTATGTTTTTAAGGTGGAAGTAATACGTTTATTTGTGTAATGTACATTCAGCTCGTTTATTAAGTATTTAGTCAGCATCTGTTATGTGGCTAGAAATAAGAATTCAAAATTTAATATGAAATGACCCCTGCCTTCAAAGAACTCATCCTTCAGATTGGGAGAGTGTCCCAATAGGTAAGCAGTTATGAGATAATTTTGTTTATCTCTCTGCATATGTAAAATCATCATGTTGTATACTTCAAATATACCCAATTTTATCAATTATTCTTCTTAAAACTGAAAAAAAATGGGAAAGGAACAAACTAGAACCTCAGTCACTTGGCTCAGTGTAAGTACATATTTAGTCTAAAGAAGATAAAATCATAGCAAATTCACCTGCCCAAGTGAATTTGGACTGATTTTAGTAGGTATCATGCTAGAACTACTCTCAGCCTGCCCAAATAAAAAATACTTTAATCTATTAAAACTAAATACTACTAAGTAAGTTATATATCTTATTTAGTAGTCAATAATTTCTCATTGTCATTCTATAAAATTATTCATGTTACACATTTAATAGTTGCTCCCCTAAAGAGTAGTTTAAGAAAGTACAATAACAGAGTATTTTAGAATGAACAACCAACTGAAATAAATAACTTAAGATAAGTACATAAAATAGTATTTTTCAAATTTTTCTACTTAGTTATATCTTAAAGGGAGACTATATTTTAGTGAGTTTATACACTTCTTTGTGAAGAATATGCAGGGTTTTTCCCAAGATGTTCTAAATTCCCCAAGATAAGATGGGTATTCACTCTAACCAATTTTAACCATGGCTTTTATACTTTTACAAAACACAACTCAATGCTAATTAGTTTCCCTCAGTCAAATTTGCTGAATTGGGGCAGTCTGGTTTCTTTCCATGGCACACAGAATTGTAAACAATTCCATCAATTTGTCAGTTTCGAGTGATATACATGAGATTACTAGTGGGGCAAGAAGATCACTTCACAATGATGTTAACAACAAAGTTTGTTATGAATAATTAGCAGAATTCAGTCTATTCCCTTTGACCTATATTCACTTTAAAAACAAATTCAAAATTAATATCTTTATAATATGAATGTCATATACAAGTATTTAAAGAAAACAGTCGGGGCCACGTGGGTGGCTCAGTGGGTTAAAGCCTCTGCCTTCAGCTCAGGTCATGATCCCGGGGTCCTGGGATCATGCCCCCACATCAGGCTCTCTGCTCAGCAGGGAGCCTGCTTCCACCTCTCTCTATACCTGCCTGCCTCTCTGCCTACTTGTCATCTCTGTCTGCCAAATAAATAAATAAAATCTTTAAAGAAAACAATTGGGCCCCTGGGTGGCTCAGTCAGTTAAGCGGCTGCCTTCTGCTCAAGTCATGATCCCAGAGTCTAGGACTGAGTCCCACATTAGGCTCCTTACTCAGCAGGGATCCTGCTTCTCCCTCTCCCTCTGCCTGCTGCCCCTTCTGCCTGTGCTCACACATGCATGTGCACACGGGCTCTCTCTCTCAAATAAATAAAATCTTTTAAAATTTTTTTTTAAAAAGATAAAAAAAACAATAGAGTCATTCACAAATGGTAGATGGAATCTGCAGTTGTCTTGTCACTAGCTTCACATACCTCTTAGCATATAAACTGTCTAAAGGAGTTCTTAGTACCTAGAAAAAATAATTAGTAAGGATATTACTGTTCTTTTAGTGTATTTACTTTCTTTTTTCTGGCAAAGTTTGGTTTACTCCTTAAGAATAGTCAAGAATTGGGCTGAGGTTATAAAGTGAGCAGAATTCTCCAAATACAGCTGTCTAAAACAGCTATCTACCCTAACTTAACTATATATATATACAAACCACATTAAACATAAGATAGCTTCCCATTACATCCAGAAAAAAATAGTATCTACCTCCTAAGCAAGAATGTTGTAAAGAAAGGGTTAAGAATATTCACTGTTTAAATAAGGAGAAAAAATAATGCAGCCTCATTTTGACCTATGATATTTGAGCCTACAGATTAAATGCTTTCCCTTGTAGATTAATACCACCACTTATTTTGTTGTATTTCATTGAAGTATCAATATTAGTACACCATCTTTGTCTTTAAGGAATGAAAAAGTAGGAACTGGCAACACTATCAATAAATGCATGGATTTTAATTTATTTCTCACATAGGAGGTAATGGAAAAAAAGAAGGCAGGCAAATTTTTAGTGTACTGAGTAAAAAAAATCTACATGAGCTTAAGTTACAATCATGTTAGATGTTTAATTATATATCACAATATTGTCTTTCTCTTATTCAACAGATCATTATTTTCTGGAAAGTAATGAGCAAATAGGATTTATTTTCCACTAATGTTTCATGGAATATCTGATTTTACAAAAAAGTCAGTGAAATAGAATTCTTACTCTGAAATGAAATTTCACCAGAGGGCACTATACTGCATAAAAAAAAGATAAGTCAATTTTTGCAGTGTATAGTTTAAACATATAAGAAAAAAGAGACTGATTATCCATGCTATCCCAAAATAAATGAAAAGCAGACTCTTCATAAAGAACTTAAAACATCCTGGGCGCCTGGGTGGCTCAGTGGGTTAAGCTGCTGCCTTTGGCTCAGGTCATGATCTCAGGGTCCTGGGATCAAGTCCCGCATCAGGCTCTCTGCTCAGCGGGGAGCCTGCTTCCTCCTCTCTCTCTCTGCCTGCCTCTCTGCCTACTTGTGATCTCTCTCTGTCAAATAAATAAATAAAATCTTTTAAAAAAATAAAATAAAAAATAAAAATAAAAAATAAACTTAAAACATCCTTTCCTTTTCTAAATGTCTATATAATCTAAAGAGTGTATTACATGTTTAGACAACTAATTCTATTCCTTTGTTTCCTTTGTGTGCACATATTGCTTACCAAATAGGATTCTTTGAAGGTAGGACACAGGAGCAGGTCATTTACTAACTACATTAGTGAAAACTTCTTGGTAAATATATTTTAGAAGGTCATGGTGGTGTTAACCAGGACAATTTATAGCAGCAATCCACCAAATCTCTACTCCATGTCCCATAAAGGAAGACTGGGTCTTTTTCAAATATTACTCTTGTTAAGTACCATTAACTGAACACCCACTATGTATAGGTCTTGTGCTAGGCTATACACAATACACACACATACACACACACACATTATATAAAATACTGAATTTTTCACTATATCACATGATTTGGGAAATATTTCTCACTGTTAAACTAAAGCTGGTTGAAAACAGATTGAATAGTAAAAACTAAAAGCAGCTAGTCTTATCACCTAATTTTTAATAAACTATTCACCATAATGTTCCAATCAAACTTAATACTTACTAAGCACCTCCTATATGTAAGGCATTGTTTTGTGGAAAAAAATAAAAACGCACAAGGCTTATACTGATTTCCAGGAGATAATAACCTAGAAAGCAGTAATCAGATGCACAAAGTGCTCCTTTCTCTGGCTATGTTTTTGGGGGATTTTTCTTCAAATACGATTGTTTATGTCAACACTACTCATAATAATGAGGATATGGAGTAATACTTTTGACTATTGTTCTATGAAACTTGCCTATGTATAAATCTGAGAGTGCAATGAATAGATATTACACACATATTGGATACTGACAGAGGCAAGGCAAAATGAGACCCTAGCAATAACGGTGCCATTGTGAGTATGGGCCAACATTGCCTCACACACAAAACCCAAGTCAGGAAGTCAGGAAGTGTTGAAAACCACAGTAAGAATAAAGAGGAATCAAAGTCAAGTAAGACTAGTGAAGAGACATTTAAAACATAAGTTTTGAAGTAGTTTTGCTAGGGTAACAGACACATCTTAGTGCAAAGGAACAGGGAGGAATTTCCAGAAATGAATGCATCTTGAGTCAAGTAAATTGAAGCAGATTAAAATGTCTGCAGAATAGGCTCCATGATGCAGAATAATGAGTAATGACATTGGTCAAATATGCAGAAGTTGAAAAAAGGAGGAGTTTTACAGGGGTTTATGTTATGAGCATAAAAGAACAAAACGGTAGAGATCTACATAAGAGTCCACAGAAGAGATGGTTATCTCGGGTTATCTCAGAGATAATGAGAAGAATCAGCAGGATTTGGTAGTTTGGGTAGTTTGGATATGAAAGATGAAGAAGTGAAGGGTTTTTTTTTAAATTACTGTAAGTTCAAAAGTCTAGGGTGTTAGGTGACCCTATTACTAAGATGGGAAAAGTAGAAAGAGTGACCACCTGGTAATGGGAAAACAATAAATTTCATTTGTATTATGTTTCAATGCCAGAAGGACATTAAAATATGAATGTGGAAAGTATATGAATGTTTTAATATTTTGTATATTCTTAACACAACCATAAGCTATATAATATTTTTACTGAGAATTCTGGCACCATAGCCTAAGAAAATTCTTATCTATATTCTTTTCATTTTCTTACTTGATGAATAATGCATGCTATTTAAGGGCCTTCAGACTAACTAACATACATAGTACTTTATGTAACTCATTCCAAAGCTGTTATACAGCCATGCAGGCTACTATTATTTTAAACATGCTTAGCTATAATGTGCACTTGTCCATTATTTTAACCAATCAGTATGATAGTCTTTTTTAAGAAGATTTATTTATTTATTTTAGAGACAGAGAGTGCAAATGAGTGGGGGGAGGGGCATAAGGAGAGAGAGAGAGAGAGAAATTTCAAGCAGGCCCCATGCCCAGTGGAGCTTGAAGCTGCGCATGATCTTACAACCTCAAGGTCACGACCCTAGCTGAAACCAAGAGTCAGATGCCCAACACACTGAGCCACCCAGGTGCCCCAATATGATAGAGTATTAATAAGCAATTAAGTATATAACATTTGTTCACTGACATGGTTTAAAGGTGAATGCAACCAAAGCCCCCTAACACTCCAAGTTTTCTTCCTACTTAATTAGATTCCAATTCCAGTGACAAAAATAGCAATGAGGATGTCCTACTGCACTTAGACATTTCTGCTCAAGCTAAAAGATAACAAAATCAAAATGTCTTGACTAGTAGCTTCGTATAATTTCTAAATATTTGCATATGAACATGGAATAGGTCTCCATAGTATTTTGCATAGAATTCATCTACATTAATCCTTAATCTGCTCAGAGCAAATTTCAGCATTTTACAGAAATGTTGAAGACTTTTGAAGTCTGTTATAACAACTGTCTACTGATCATACAAAGAGTCTCAGAATCACTTCTGTTAATCATTTCCTAGGTTTTCCGCTAAGAACGCAAAGCGAAAAATGTGTACTGTCTACCAGGTACTCAGTCATATGACATATACTGTGGGAGAGACAACAGAGCTTAAGGCACGTATTAATTTCCTATTGTGACTATAATAAACTACTACACATTCAGTGGCTTAAAAGAACACAAATGTGGGGGGGAGGAGTCAAGATGGCGGAGAAGTAGCAGGCTGAGACTACTTCAGCTAGCCGGAGATCAGCTAGATAGCTTATCTAAAGATTGCAAACACCTGCAAATCCATTGGCAGATCGAAGAGATGAAGAACAGCAATTCTGGAAACAGAAAAACAACCACTTTCTGAAAGATAGGACTGGCGGAGACGTGAATCCAAAGCGACGGGAAGATAGACCCAGGGGGGCGGGGTCGGGTCCCGGCAACCGGCGGAGCAACGGAGCACAAAATCAGGACTTTTAAAAGTCTGTTCCACTGAGGGACATCGCTCCAGAGGCTAAACCGGGGCGAAGCCCACGCGGGGTCAGCGTGGCTTCAGGTCACGCAGGGTCACAGAAGGATCGGGGGTGTCTGAGTGTCGCAGAGCTTGCGGGTATTGGAACAGGAAAGCCGGCTACAGAGACAGAGCCGACAGTAAGATCACAGCTCGGGGATACCTTGAACGGGTCCCAGGCTCGGTGAGCTCGGAGCGCGGCGGGAGGACAGGCAGACGGGAGTAACTGGGCGCTGTTCTCTGAGGGTGCACTGAGGAGTGGGGCCCCGAGCTCTCGGCTCCTCTGGGCCGGAGACCAGACGGCCGCCATTTCTTTTCCCGTCCTCCAGAACTCTACGGAAAGCGTTCAGGGAACAAAATCTCCTGAAAGCAAACCCGAGCGGATTACTCAGCCAGGCCCCTGGTAAGTGTGGTGCAATTCCGCCTGGGGCAAAGACGCTTGAGATACACTACAACAGGCCCCTCCCCGAGAAGATCAACAAGAAATCCAGCCGAGAACAAGTTCACCTACCAAGGAGTGCGGTTTCAATACCAAGGAGAGCAGCAGAATTCCAGAGGAGGAGAAAGCAACCACGGAACTCATGGCTTTCCCCCTGTGATTTTTTTTAGTCTTGCAGTTAATTTAATTTTTTTCTATTTCATTTTTTGTTTTTTTTCTAGATCTCTGGTAAAAATTTTTTTTTAAATTTTACCCTTTTCTTTTTTAACGTTTTTTAATTAGTTTATCTAATATATATATTTTTTCTTTTTTATATTTTCCTTTATTCGTTTTCTTTTTTTAAATTCTTTTCTTTTCTTTTTTTTTTTCTTTTTCTTTTCTTTCTTCCTTTTTGACCTACTTTTATCCCCTTTCTCCCCCCTCATGATTTGGGATCTCTTCTGATTTGGTTAAAGCATATTTTCCTGGGGTTGTAGCCACCCTTTTAGTATTTTACTTATTCCTTCATATACTCTTATCTGGACAAAATGACAAGGCAGAAAAATTCACCACAAAAAAAGAACAAGAGGCAGTACCGAAGGCTAGGGACCTAATCAATACAGACATTGGTAATATGTCAGATCTAGAGTTCAGAATGACAATTCTCAAGGTTCTAACCAGGCTTGAATAAGGCATGGAAGATATTAGATAAACCCTCTCAGGAGATATAAAAGCCCTTTCTGGAGAAATAAAAGAACTAAAATCTAACCAAGTTGAAATCAAAAAAAGCTATTAATGAGGTGCAATAAAAAAATGGAGGCTCTCACTGCTAGCATAAATGAGGCAGAAGAAAGAATTAGTGATATAGAAGAGCAAATGACAGAGAATAAAGAAGCTGAGCAAAAGACGGACAAACAGCTACTGGACCACGAAGGGAGAATTCGAGAGATAAGTGACACCATAAGACGAAACAACATTAGAATAATTGGGATTCCAGAAGAAGAAGAAAGAGAGAGGGGAGCAGAAGGTATACTGGAGAGAATTATTGGGGAGAATTTCCCCAATATGGCAAAGGGAACGAGCATCAAAATTCAGGAGGTTCAGAGAACGCCGCTCAAAATCAATAAGAATAGGCCCACACCCCGTCACCTAATAGTAAAATTTACAAGTCTCAGTGACAAAGAGAAAATCCAGAAAGCAGCCTGGGAAAAGAAGTCTGTAACATACAATGGTAAAAATATTAGATTGGCAGCTGACTTATCCACAGAGACCTGGCAGGCCAGAAAGAGCTGGCATGATATTTTCAGAGCACTAAATGAGAAAAACATGCAGCCAAGAATACTATATCCAGCTAGGCTATCATTGAAAATAGAAGAAGAGATTAAAAGCTTCCAGGACAAACAAAAACTGAAAGAATTTGCAAACACCAAACCAGCTCTACAGAAAATATTGAAAGGGGTCCTCTAAGCAAAGAGAGAGCCTCCAAGTGGTAGATCAGAAAGGAACAGAGACCATATACAGTAACAGTCACCTTACAGGCAATACAATGGCACTAAATTCATATCTCTCAATAGTTACCCTGAATGTTAATGGGCTAAATGCCCCTGTCAAAAGACACAGGGTATCAGAATGGATAAAAAATCAAAACCCATCTATATGTTGCCTCCAAGAAACTCTTTTGAAGCCCGAAGACAACTCCAGATTTAAAGTGAGGGGGTGGAAAAGAATTTACCGTGCTCATGGACATCAGAATAAAGCAGGAGTGGCAATCCTTATATCAGATCAATTAGATTTTAAGCCAAAGACTATAATAAGAGATGAGGAGGGACACTATATCATACTCAAAGGGTCTGTCCAACAAGAAGATCTAACAATTTTAAATATCTATGCCCCCAACATGGGAGCAGCCAACTATATAAAACAATTAATAATAAAATCAAAGAAACACATCAACAATAATACAATAATAGTAGGGGACTTTAACACTCCCCTCACTGAAATGGACAGATCATCCAAGCAAAAGATCAGCAAGGAAATAAAGGCCTTAAACGACACACTGGACCAGATGGACATCACAGATATATTTAGAACATTTCATACCAATGCAACAGAATACACATTCTTCTCTAGTGCACATGGAACATTCTCCAGAATAGATCACATCCTCGGTCCTAAAGCAGGACTCAACCGGTATCAAAAGATTGGGATCATTCCCTGCATATTTTCAGACCACAATGCTCTAAAGCTAGAACTCAACCACAAAATGAAGTTTGGAAAGAACCCAAATACATGGAGACTAAACAGCATCATTCTAAAGAATGAATGGGTCAACCGGGAAATTAAAGAAGAATTGAAAAAAATCATGGAAACAAATAATAATGAAAATAAAATGGTTCCAAATCTGTGGGACACAACAAAGGCAGTCCTGAGAGGAAAATATATAGTGGTACAAGCCTTTCTCAAGAAACAAGAAAGGTCTCAGGTACACAACCTAACCCTACACCTAAAGGAGCTGGAGAAAGAACAAGAAAGAAACCCTAAGCCCAGCAGGAGAAGAGAAATCATAAAGATCTGAGCAGAAATCAATGAAATAGAAACCAAAAAAACAATAGAACAAATCAACGAAATAGGAGCTGGTTCTTTGAAAGAATTAATAAAATTGATAACCCCCTGGCCCGAGTTATCAAAAAGAAAAGAGAAAGGACCCAAATAAATAAAATCATGAATGAAAGAGGAGAGATCACAACTAACACCATAGAAATACAAACTATTATAAGAACATACTATGAGCAACTCTACGCCAACAAATTTGACAATCTGGAAGAAATGGATGCATTCCTAGAAACATAAACTACCACAACTGAACCAGGAAGAAATAGAAAGCCTGAACAGACCCATAACCACTAAGGAGATTGAAACAATCATTAAAAATCTCCAAACAAACAAAAGCCCAGGGCCAGATGGCTTCCCGGGGGAATTCTACCAAACATTTAAAGAAGAACTAATTCCTATTCTCCTGAAACTTTTCCAAAAAATAGAAATGGAAGGTAAACCTCCAAACTCATTTTATGAGGCCAGCGTCAACTTGATCCCAAAACCAGGCAAGGATCCCATCAAAAAAGAGAGCTATAGACCAATATCCTTGATGAACACAGATGCAAAAATTCTCAACAAAATACTAGCCAATAGGATTCAAAAGTACATTAAAAGGATTATTCACCACGACCAAGTGGGATTTATTCCAGGGCTGCAAGGTTGGATCAACATCTGCAAATCAGTCAATGTGATACAACACATCAATAAAAGAAAGACCAAGAACCAAGTGATACTCTCAATAGATGCTGAAAAAGCATTTGACAAAGTACAGCATCCCTTCCTGATCAAAACTCTTCAAAGTGTAGGGATAGAGGGCACATACCTCAATATCATCAAAGCCATCTATGAAAAACCCACTGCAAATATCATTCTCAATGGAGAAAAACTGAAAGCTTTTCCGCTAAGGTCAGGAACACGGCAGGGATGTCCATTATCACCACTGCTATTCAACATAGTACTAGAGGTCCTAGCCTCAGCAATCAGACAACAAAAGGAAATTAAAGGCATCCAAATCGGCAAAGAAGAAGTCAAATTATCACTCTCCGCAGATGATATGATACTATATGTGGAAAACCCAAAAGACTCCACTCCAAAACTGCTAGAACTTGTACAGGAATTCAGTAAAGTGTCAGGATATAAAATCAATGCACAGAAATCAGTTTCATTTCTCTACACCAACAACAAGACAGAAGAAAGAGAAATTAAGGAGTCAATCCCATTTACAATTGCACCCAAAAAAACCATAAGATACCTAGGAATAAACCTAACCAAAGAGCACAGAATCTATACTCAGAAAACTATAAAGTACTCATGAAAGAAATTAAGGAAGACACAAAGAAATGGAAAAATGTTCCATGCTCCTGGATTGGAAGGATAAATATTGTGAAAATGTCTATGCTACCTAAAGCAATCTACACATTTAATGCAATTCCTATCAAAGTACCATCCATCTTTTTCAAAGAAATGGAACAAATAATTCTAAAATTTATATGGAACCAGAAAAGACCTCGAATAGCCAAAGGGATATTGAAAAAGAAAGCCAACGTTGGTGGCATCACAATTCCGGACGTCAAGCTCTATTACAAAGCTGTCATCATCAAGACAGCATTGTACTGGCACAAAAACAGACACATAGATCAATGGAACAGAACAGAGAGTCCAGAAATAGACCCGCAACTCTATGGTCAACTCATCTTTGACAAAGCAGGAAAGAATGTCCAATGGAAAAAAGACAGCCTCTTCAATAAATGGTGCCGGGAAAATTGGACAGCCACATGCAGAAAAATGAAATTGGACCATTTCCTTACACCACACACAAAAATAGACTCAAAATGGATGAAGGACCTCAATGTGAGAAAGGAATCCATCAAAATCCTTGAGGGGGAACACAGGCAGCAACCTCTTCGACCTCAGCCGCAGCAACATCTTCCTAGGAACAACGCCAAAGGCAAGGGAAGCAAGGGCAAAAATGAACTATTGGGATTTCATCAAGATCAAAAGCTTTTGCACAGCAAAGGAAACAGTGAACAAAATCAAAAGACAACTGACCGAATGGGAGAAGATATTTGCAAACGACATATCAGATAAAGGACTAGTGTCCAGAATCTATAAAGAACTTAGCAAACTCAACACCCAAAGAACAAATAATCCAATCAAGAAATGGGCAGAGGACATGAACAGACATTTCTGCAAAGAAGACATCCAGATGGCCAACAGACACATGAAAAAGTGCTCCATATCACTAGGCATCAGGGAAATACAAATCAAAACCACAATGAGATATCACCTCACACCAGTCAGAATGGCTAAAATCAACAAGTCAGGAAATGACAGATGCTGGCGAGGATGCGGAGAAAGGGGAACCCTACTACACTGTTGGTGGGAATGCAAGCTGGTGCAGCCACTCTGGAAAACAGCATGTAGGTACCTCAAAATGTTGAAAATAGAACTGCCCTATGACCCAGCAATCGCACTACTGGGTATTTACCCTAAAGATACAAACGTAGTGATCCAAAGGGGCACATGCACTCGAATGTTTATAGCAGCAATGTCCACAATAGCCAAACTATGGAAAGAACCTAGATGTCCATCAACAGATGAATGGATCAAGAAGAGGTGGTATATATACACAATGGAATACTATGCAGCCATCAAAAGAAATGGAATCTTGCCATTTGCGACAACATGGATGGAACTAGAGCGTATCATGCTTAGTGAAATAAGTCAAGCAGAGAAAGACAACTATCATATGATCTCCCTGATATGAGGAAGTGGTGATGCAATATTGGGGCTTAAGTGGGTAGAAGAAGAATCAATGAAACAAGATGGAATTGGGAGGGAGACAAACCATAAGTGACTCTTAATCTCACAAAACAAACTGAGGGTTGCTGGGGGGAGGGCGTTTGGGAGAAGGGGGTGGGATTATGGACATTGGGGAGGGTATGTGCTTTGGTGAGTGCTGTGAAGTGTGTAAACCTGGTGATTCACAGACTTGTACCCCTGGGGATAAAAATATATGTTTATAAAAAATAAAAAATTTAAAAAAAAAGAAAAAAAAAGATCACAAATGTCTTCTCTTACATTCTGGAGGGCAGACTCAAGGTATCTCCCCTGGTTCTTTCAGGAGAGAATCCATTTCCTTGCCTTTTCCACTTTCTAGAGGCTACCAGCATTCCTTGGCACACAGCTCTTTCTTCACATTACTCCAAGCTCTTGCTTCCATTGTTGCATCTCCTACTCCAACCTCAGTTTTATAAGGACCCTTGAGATTATAGCAGGTCCCCTCAGATAATTCAGGATAATCTCTTCATTTTAATTTTAAAGTCCTGAACCTTAATCACATTGGCAAGGTCCTTTTTGTCATTTAAGGTAACATATACAGGTTCCAGGGACTAGAATGTGGACATCTTTGGGAAGCCATTATTCAGCCAACCACAGGGTACATAGTTATTAAACAGAAATTGATGCCAAATACCTTATCTGGTAGACTCAGTGGTGTAGCCACAGAAGAACACTTTATCATAGGCACCATCAAAGAACAGTTCCTTACCTGTAATTAGACCAAAGTTTGAGAGTAGAGGGCAACAGAATTCTTCCCACCTACTGATTCACCCTGAGTTTCAATCACTATCTTCTCAGCAATTATACAGTGAACCAGAGAAAAGAGAATGGACTTAACAATTCATACCAGTTATACTCTCAGGAAAAGATGGCTGGTCTGAACTTACTACCAAGTGTCCCTTTCATTTTATCAATCATACAGATCTTTTAAAAAGCCTAAAACGTGTCAGACCACACAAAATTTCCTAAGACCCTATTCATTGGGGTTAAATGGGCTATCTAACCAGGGGTGCTTGGGTGGCACAGTCCATTAAGTAACTGACCCTGGTTTCAGCTCAGGTCATGATCTCAGGATTGTAAGATCAAGCCAGCATCAGGCTCTTCTCCCTGCATCAAGTTCCTTGCCCCACATGGGGATCCACACTCAGCATGGAATCTGCTTAAGACTTCCTCTACCTCTCCCTCTGTCTTTCTGTGCCCCCCCCATAAATAAATAAGTAAATCTTGAAAAAAATGGGCTATTGATCTTTTACTCCTGGCATACCATTTCCTTACTAACAGTTGCTGGAAGATAGGTTAGTAGCTATCTGAAAACCTTTGTAGAAATGTGGGACAAAAATTCAAACCTGGGAGCTCATTATATATTTTATCTGATCTCTTTGGTATATCTTGCTTCTAACCCTACTATTACCCTTTTGATATTCTATGTCCTAGAGTTTCCTTCTTCCTCATAGTGGAATTTCATATACATTCTGGTAGCCTTAGTATACATTGGAAAAGTTTTCTAAAAGTGTTCCCAAAATCCATCTAAGTCAGTAAGTTACCTTATTAGTTACTACTGAATAGGATTATACATCAACTAAAACACTTTGCAGTTTCCTATTTTTATTGTAAGATTTGAAGTAGAGACCGTATCTAAACCCTTCTCTACACATTCTCATAGTGGTTTATGCTATGCCAAAAATTTAGGAGAAATTTTCCTCTCATGGCATCAATTATAATCTCAAGGTACTTGGCACCTCTGACCATGTTTTCCCAATACTCAATCAAACATCTCACTCTGCTCATGAAACACCTCTCATTAAATTTTATTGTTATCCTATATAACCATGATACTTTATTAACTATTGCTAATAAGCTATTCCAAGATCCCTAAGTAAATTGAGCTACACAGCAATGAAAATTATATAGGAAATATTGTCCAAGTGATTAGAGGACTCAAAGTCAGTACATTGCCATTTCTTTTCTACTACTGCCAGTTTGGTTTTGATAAAACATTTTAATCTTTCCAAGATTTGGTTCCTCCATTTGCAAAATAAGTTGACCAAAGTATATAAAATAACTTGACAAAGGTATCATAAAAAGATATGTGTGAGCAAGAGAGTTCATATTTGCCCTACAATTTAGATTCACCACTATTATTAAGAAAATGCTAATTGACTTACCTATTCTGTACCCCAGCCTGGGGTCTAGACCCCAATTTGTATGGATTCTCATTACTCCTCTCCCCAATGTGCTTCCTTTGCAATATTGTACAAAACAATTCTCTCATTCTCCTTGAAGTCACAGCAAATTGCATTAAAAAATCCTGTGCAGTGGATACATAAGACTTTTTCCAGTTTATAGCTACCTATAAATATTCTACTAAACATTCAACAGCCTAAATTATTTTTTGGAGAACTATTACAACCTGTCTTCAAAAACACCATTTTATCATTTAAAGGCAGTGGACAAGAGAAACAGAACAGTGGTAGGCTCAATGACTCTGTTTCCCCCTGAAATATATTCTTCATTATTTGGGATGTCCACTGATAAGTCCAACGAATAAGGGACCTATCAAAATAGATATTCATCTTCCAGATGACAGTCTCTATCCCATCTGTAACCAGAGCTTGAATATTTCTGAAGAAAACTAGTGTTTGCCAATACTAGCACCCCTTTAAAATGTAAAAGTAGATACCAATGATCAAGATGTGTTCCATATTCTAAGCAACCAAGAGCAGATACTTCAATTTTATGTCCTTACCTCAAATATCCTTTCCTCAAGCCTGATCCAGTTGATGCCATAATTTAAAGATGTTTAATTAATGTATTTTTTTTAGTTAGGATAGGATTATGTAATCAAAAGAGCCGGGGTTCGGTGTCAGTAAATTCCTGGCTCTGCACTAGTTCTTTTTTTTTTTTAATTTTTTTTAAAGATTTTATTTATTAATTTGACAGAGAGAAATCACAAGTAGACGGAGAGGCAGCCAGAGAGAGAGAGAGAGAGGGAAGCAGGCTCTCTGCTGAGCAGAGAGCCCGATGCGGGACTCGATCCCAGGACTCTGAGATCATGACCTGAGCCGAAGGCAGCGGCTTAACCCACTGAGCCACCCAGGCGCCCCGCACTAGTTCTTTTTACCTAATTTCCCTTAGCTTCAGTTTTCATAATTGTAAAAGAGACTAGCAATAGCAAACTCCTATGATAGCTATGAGGATTAAATTGGGTAATGATCAAAAAGATCCAAGGACAGTGTCTGGCCCACAGATGCCACACAATAAATAGAAATTATTATTATAACTTCAAACCTATAAAAAGATGGCAGGTTTCCTTCTTTCTAGAAACTTTAATCTACACATTTTCATTTAATATAGTATAGCAGCCATGTCCATGTTTGAGCATAGATACACGGTAATGGATGCCATTTATTAAATCAGATTTTAAAATAATGTTATTGGCACTTAAAAAGTTATTCAAAATTAATTTAGTAACTGCTATATACAGCATATATATGGAAGAAAGCTATATAATGTTCTATATTTAACAAATGTCATGCTGGATAGTTTATTAGAACTCTGAAAATGCTTCAAGCAAACCTCAAAAGCCCCCATAAAAAAAGATAGAAATTAATCACTACTACCAAACATATATCAACTAAGAGCAGATTCTAAAGAGCTGAGTATGCCAGAAAGTTAAGCATGTATCGGGTAAGGAATCAGGTTCTTCAGAAAACTAAGAGACACATTCTTCCTTGTCTCAGCCTCTTAAACTAATTCCCTAGAAATTACAGGCTGGGGTTAGATTCTGTTGCATCTCATTAAGATTGCCTACCTCTACACAGAATAAAGGACTGGAGAAAAAGGAAAAGTCAGATAAAGGAGAAAATCATTGAGAAAAGCTATTGATTGTACTTCCCTATACTCTTAGAAAGTTAAGAAGGTTGCATCTTACAGGTAGGGTTCATCAGAGACATATAGTCTTTATTGCCAGATCATATACCAAGTTGCCATATATGTATGGCAATCTTGGGTTTTTCACTCAACATTCCCAATTATTGAAGAGGAGGAGAAATAAAACAGTAGCAGATTAATTTTTCATACTTCCTATTCCTGTAAGTCCTTCTGAGGCATATCACAAGCTTAGCTTTATAGTTTGGAATTTTAAGCAAGTGATGTTATAATTCTGACTATAATAAAACAGTTGATAAACATCTCTGAGTTTTTTTTTAATTCTCACAGAATATAAGCCTCCTGCATAGAGAGTACTTAATCTCTCATTTGGTGAATAATCACCTATTTTATTCCTCCTTATTCTAGTCCTTGAATGAAAAAAATACATATAGTGGAAATTTAGATTCAAATTATTCTGTAACTTTCTTGAAAATATTTAAAAATTACTTAATTGCTCAATACTATGTTTTATAATCTATTTCTCATAACCTTAGGATTCTGTAGAAGTGCTCTCAGAACCCAGGAGGTGTGGGTAGCACTTAATGATGTGACTGAGTTAATAGAGATGTGGAGACAATAAAAGGAGATCTCTTGTTAAACTTTAATGTAAATGATAAAATGATAAACCTTAAAGATATTTATTTTAGTATAATAAAATAATAAAAATGAGTGTGAATACAAATGTTCTATCATTGTTATACAAATGACACATTGTGGAAAACTTAAGAAGTAAGGGATTATAAAATCAATTACTACTATTTCCAAATATTTAAACCATTCTTTTTGGTCTCCTTTAAAACAAAAAAAAAATATCTGTTCAATATATTTTGACATTTTGGAAAACCATAGCAATGACTTTGAGGATTAACTCAATCTCAAAAATAGAAGTATTAACAGGGACATATTCAGTTAATTGTTTTTTATCATATGATATAGCACTGCACCACTTTTTCTGGGTGGGTGGGATGTAATAATCATGTTAGTTTCCAAAGGAAAAAGAGAGATAATGCTTCATAGGATAGCAATGGAATAAGTTCTAAAGGACTCACCCTTCATCTCCACAAGATAACCTGGCCCTTCTGAATTTGGTGCAATCCTTAAGGCAGTGGTCTCTTCGCTGTAGAAATCTATAAATCTATATTCCTGTCTTCTACAGGAATACATGTCAAATCTCCAGAACAAAGTCCCCAAAAAAATCAACCTTAGAATCAATAAGATAGATAAACCATTGGCGACACTAATCCAAAAGAAATGAGAGAAAGCTCAAATACATAAAATTATGAATGAAAAGGGAGAGATCACAACGAACACCAAGGAAGTAGAAACAATCATCAGAAGTTATTATCAACAGTTATATGCCAATAAGCTAAGCAACCTATATGAAATGGATGCATTCCTGGAAAACTATAAACTCCCAAAATTGAACCAGGAAGAAATAGACAACCTGAATAGACCAATATCTAGTAACGAGATTGAAGCGGTGATCAAAAACCTCCCAAAAAAAAAAAGAGCCCAGTACCTGATGGATTCCCCGGGGAATTGTACCAAACATTCAAAGAAGAAATAACACCTATTCTCCTGAAGCTGTTTCAAAAAATTGAAGCAGAAAGAAAACTTCCTGACTCTTTCTGTGAAGCCAGCATTACCCTGATCCCCAAACCAGGCAAAGACCCTACCAAAAAGGAGAATTTCAGACCAATATTACTGATGAATATGGACGCTAAGATTCTCAACAAGATCCTAGCAAACAGGATCCAACAGCACATTAAAAAGATTATCCACCACGACCAGGTGGGATTCATTCCTGGGCTAAAAGGATGGTTCAACATTTGCAAATCAATCAATGTGATAGAACAAATTAATAAGAGAAGAGAGAAGAACCACATGGTCCTTTCAATTGATGCAGAAAAAGCATTTGACAAAATCCAGCATCCGTTCCTGATTAACACTTCAAAGTATAGGGATAGAGGGAACAACCTTAGAATATCTGATAAGTTAAACTCATTGGCTTCAATTACCTAAATAAACAGTTTAAACATTTTTTCCCAATAAAAGCAAATAAACTGTATTTTGATGCCTACAGTCAACAAGCAATGATATTAGAGGTGTCTGGATGGCTCAGTCAGTTAAGCATCCAACTCTTGATTTCAGCTCAGGTCACAATAAGAGTTGTGAGATTCAGCACCAGATCAAGCTCCACACCCAGCATAGGGCCTGCTTTAGATTCTCTCTTGGCAAACCATAAGAGACTCTTGGCTATAGGGAATGAACTGAGGGATGCTGGAGGGGAGGTGAGTGGGGCTATAGAGTAATTGGGTGATGGGCACTGGATATAATGACCACTGAGTGTTATATTGCAACTGATAAATCACTAAATTCTACTCCTGAAATTAGTAATAAACTATATGTTAATATACACAGTAAGCTTATTTTCTTTCATTTCTACAACATGATTTATTATGTTTTTATATTATTATAAGAACTATGTCAATGTATAATGTTTGACATGGTTGCTAAGGAACATGGATAATATGATTTATTATTAACATAGTTATTGTTAACACAATAAGTATTTGTTATCAAAAAAGAGATAATATCTATATTGTATAGAATAACTATGACCACAGCTAAATAGAACTACTGTGCTAAAAACTATATACAATCAATGTCTGGAAGCAGAAGCACAGAGCCACAGTCAGATCTTGCAAATACATATCGAAAGATCACGTTGGAATTTAAACCTCAATTCCCCACTTGGAAGACTATATTCATTCTGGGTTTGTGTATATCTTGACTTTGTTTAATTTTTCATGGAAAAGGGAACTGCTTCTGTTAAAGTAGTCCAAAAAATCTAATGCATGTTCCAAGTCAAGGTGCAGTCCCATTTATTTGCTGCAAATTATCCTCCCTGGATTAAAAGAGTAAGCCAACTCCTTCACTGGGTGAAAAAAATAAAAACCCTAAGTCCCTTAAATATTCAAGAATGAAGGAAACACTTGACTTACTAAGAATTTGAGGTTAATCTCAAAAAAGATGTTATCAGAGATAAGGAATTAAATCTCCTGTCAAAAGATGGCACATGTCAGGTCTATGTATAGTATATATATGAGACTTCCCACCTTTTTTCATACCAAATACAAAGATTGATCTAGTACACATTACTGTACCTTCAGTGGTTTCATTGTCCGCTCCCATTTTCTGCTTCGTGCATTCGTCCCTCTCCTGATTTAAAACCATCTCTTTAACACATCATTCCTAATTAGATGATTAGTGCTTGGAAGGGCAGGAGATAAGTAATTTGCATAATTTAATCATAAAAAGAAGTTAAAGATACAGATTTTGCTGTTCGTTTGTACAATTATCTTCTTCAGCCTGGGGCGCTGAGATATTAATGTGATTAAACAGTATTTCTGCAAACAGGCAACTCTTTGTCCTCTATTAAAGGAAGGCTGGAGGCAAATGAAAAATTAATTTTAGAAGACAATCAATTTCAATCTACATGACTATAATAAATAACAGCCCATCTGCAGACAACTCATTAAGTCTAGGGAGGGTACATGTGTCACAAACTCTAAATGACACAGAAGGCTGAATTTTCCACCAAAATAGAACTAGTAATAAATGGCCTACCAGCTGCCGTATCAGCCTAGAGAGTCAACATACAAGAATTTCCTAGAAAATAAAGTGCATACAGTGTCACTCACAGTCAACCAGTTAATTTAGTACTGGTTGCCAAAATTTCTGAAAACTGGATCATTTTATTCTGAGGTTTGACCTTTTTCTTAAGTTCTGAAGCTACATATACATGTGGGTTCACACATATTAGTGGGATACCACATACAGTAATGAAAGTTAATATTTACTGAACTCTTATATTTTATGAACATAATCTCATTTAATCTTAACAACCCCATGAGTGATGTAACTAATAGTATCCCCATTTTTAGAAGAAAAAACTGAGGCTTGAATGGTCATAAGTTTAGAAAGTATTGGAATTAGAACAGATGGGGGTATCTGAGACAGAATAGGGATTCCCTAGGTTTCTGTTGTTCAAGAGGAGCGTCAGTCAGAATCAGAAAAATAAACCCTTTCAATATAACAATAACTTTCCTTAAAATATGAACATTTCCCAAAGAAAAAATTATAATAAATCATAGTTACACTGTCTAACAAACTGAAAATATTTTGAAATTTACATCCGTGTACTATATCAGGCATTATGAGTGATAAAATGACACACAGCGGACTATTCCTGAATTTGAGGAATTTAGAAACTAGTAGGGAGAAAGAGAAAACATATGCGGCTTAAAACATAACAATTTGGAGAAAGAAGAACAGGAGTAGGAGGAAAGTTACTTGCAGATAAAATTTCATAGAAGCAAGAGATCACTGCAGGTGATAAGGGAAGTTCTCATGGAGAGGTAAGACTTCAGCTGGATCTTTAAAGATGGTTTTCAGTGGGTGCCTGGGTGGCTCAGTGGGTTAAGCCGCTGCCTTCGGCTCAGGTCATGATCTCGGGGTCCTGGGATCCAGTCCCGCATTGGGCTCTCTGCTCAGCGGGGAGCCTGCTTCCTCCTCTCTCTGCCTGCCTCTCTGCCTACTTGTGATCTCTCTCTGTCAAATAAATAAATAAAATCTTTAAAAAAAAAAAAAGATGGTTTTCAGTTCTTGAGGGAAAGCAATTTCCTTTTGGAATCTCAACCTTAATGTTTTCTCCTATCATTTTCCTTAGGCACTTCATATTACACCAGTGCACTTCCATTCAGTTTTTTTTTTTAAGATTTATTTATTTATTTGTTAGATAGAGAGAGAGAGAGAGAGAACACAGTCAGGCTGAGGTAGAGGAAGAAGCAGGCTTCCAGCTGAGCAATGAGACCGATGCGGAACTCGATCCCAGAGCCCCGGGATCGTGAACTGCGCCAAAGGCAGACACCTAACCAACTGAGCCACCCAGACATCCCACTTCTATTCAGTTTTAATAAGCCTGTCAATGATTCACACTTGAATAAAATAGTCATCTGAAGATTAATCTCATCCAATTTGAAATGTCAGGCAGGATCAGTAATCATTTGTTTCTCTGCTTTGCTTTTGTATAATAGATACTATGGTCATAGTGCCTAAAACAGTCTTTCTACAACACCTTGGACAGCCTATCCTGATGGAGATAATCCAGTATCAAGTATATATACATGCTTCTTTACAGTGCTACATAAAGAAGGGAAACAGGCTGTTTTTTTTAAGATTTTATTTATTTGACAGAGAGACCACAAGTAGGCAGAGAGGCAGGCAGAGAGAGAGGGGGAAGCAGGCTCCCTGCCAAGCAGAGAGCCTGATGCAGGGCTCAATCCCAGGACCCCGAGATCATGACCTGAGCTGAAGGCAGAGGCTTAACCCACTGAGCCACCCAGGCGCCCCGAAACAGGCTATTTTAAATCAACCCAACAGAGCTAAAATCAAGTTTTAACCATGGAACCGCTTTCCCCCCTCTCAGATAAGAGTCTTCATAGCAGATGTTACTACATCTGGTTTCCCTTGCTTTGCTCCAGCTGTGGAAACTAAAACTCACTCAGAATCAGTGACAGAATATAATGGGAGTTTGCAAATGCTGACAAAACCCTTCTTCCCAACCACTTTATTAAGATGCCAAGTGAATGGTTGGGCACAAGCTCCACCAGGGAAGCTTCATTTCCCAGATAATTAGCAAGGAATTGCTATTGAAATCACCAACTTCTTAGCTTTACTCTGCAATTATTTCACATGAGCACCTGATTTAAAGTTCAACACTTTCTTCATCACTAAACCTGCGATGTCACAGAAATCCAACCAGTAGTCAAAGAATAGCTAAGAAGAATAGCTAGAAGTAGTAACTACTGCAGGAGCTGTTTAGGTAGCTTAGGTAAATAATGCATGAATCAGAGAATAGCAGATGTCAAAAATAGATATTGATTGGGCTTCTGCAATTCTGAATGCATTATGAACCATCTATAGGTAAAGAAGCATGACTGCTAGTTCTGTGCTGTACCTAGCAGATTGTTATAAAATACCAATGTACTGAAATGAAAGTGGGAAGTTAATTTACTCTTCATGAATATATGACATAATAATAGCAACAAACACATGTCCTGGGACTTATAATGTTCCTGATAGAAAACTCAGTTCATTGCTAAAATTAACAATATAGGAAACAACAGGTGTTGGCAAAGATGCAGAGAAAGGGGAACCCTCTTTGCACTGCTGGTGGGGATGCAAACTGGTGCAGCCACTGTGGAAAACAGTATAAGTTTCTCAAAAAGTTAAAAACCGAGGGGGAACCTGGATGACTCAGTTGGTTCAGCACCGGACTCTTGGTTTCAGCTCAGGACATGATCTCAGGGTCGTGAGATTGAGCCCCGTGTTGGGCTCCACACTCTGCATGGAGTCTGCTTAAGATTTTATTTCTTGCCCAAAGAATACAAAAATACTGATTCAAAGGGGTTACATGCATCCTGATGTTTATAGCAGCATTATCAACAATAGCCAAATTATGGAAAGAGCTCAAATGTCTATCAACTGGTAAATGGCTAAAGAGTGTACACATACACACAAACACACACAGACACACACAAGTGCACACACACACACACACACACACCATGGAATACTGTACAGCCTTCAAAAATAATGAAATCTTGCCATTGCAATGAGGTGGATGGAACTGGAATGGGTTATGCTAAGCGAAATAAGTCATAGAAAGACATATACCATATGATTTCACTCATATGTGGAATTTAAGAAACAAAACAGATGAACATAGGGGGAAAAAAGAGGCAAACCAAGAAACAGACTCTTAACTACAGATAACAAACTGATGGTTACCAGAGGGGAGGCAGATGGGAGGATGGGTTAAACAGGTGATAGGTATTAAGGAGGGCACTTGTTGTGATGAGCACTGGGTGTTGTATATAAGTGATGAATCACTAAATTCTACACCAGAAACTAATACTGCACTGTAGGTTAACTAGTTAGAATTCAAATAAAAACTTGGGGGCGGGGGAGGGACGCCTGGGTGGCTCAGTTGGTTAAGCAGCTGCCTTTGGCTCAGGTCATGATCCCAGAGTCCTGGGATCAAGTCCCACATCAGGCTCCTAGCTTAGCGGGGAGCCTGCTTCTCCCTCTCCCTCTGCCTCTGCCTGCCATTCTGTCTTCCTGTGCTCGCTCTCTCCCTCTCTCTCTCTCTGATTAAAAAAAAAAAATTTAAAAAAAAAAACTTGGGGGGGAAAAACTTAGTTCATAACAAAAATGAATTGTCTTATCTATTGTAAAAAATATTTAAAAAGATTAAATAAACCAAACACAATTTAAATTATTTAAAGAACATTATTTTTTACCTTATTCTTTTTTTTAAGATTTTTATTTATTTATTTGACAGACAGAGATCACAAGTAGGCAGAGAGGCAGGCAGAGAGAGAGAGGAGGAAGCAGGCTCCCTGCTTGAGCAGAGAGCCCGATGCATGGCTTGATCCCAGGACTCTGAGATCATGACCTGAGCTGAAGGCAGAGGCCTTAACCCACTGAGCCACCCAGGCGCCCCTATTTTTCACTGTATTCTTAAGACAGTTTAAGTAAAGTACAGCATTCTCATGGAAAAATGGGGATTGTTAGAGTAAATATTCAAACATTCATAATACAATGAGGAACACTTTTTAAAATTTCATCAGGTTGAATTTGCTAAGTTCTTAATCCCAATAACTTTAATTTAAAAATTTGAGAAATTAAGGTAAAATAGTTTTTTTTAACAAAGTAAACTCTGATAGCATTACTATATGTACTACAAAATTTGAAATGCAATACATTGACTCCTCTCTTAATCCTTAGCGATTTCAATGTACCATGTATAAATACGTGCTGGCCTTTCAGTTTCTTGACTTCCTTTCCTCTAAATATCTTGCCCTCTTTACTTCAGCCACTCATGCCCATAGTCATACTCTAAACCTCATAATTTACCAATAACTGCAACACTTGCGTACTTTTTAATTTTGTGCCTCCTACTCTCTGACACTCACTACATCTCTCCGGTTCACACCTTCTAGTACTTCTACTCCAACAATCCTTTGACCTTTTCTTGGAACCTCCAATTCATTGAAACTACCATCTTTTCACTGTCTCTCACATCCTTGATGTCCTCTTTTTTCCTTAGCAGTTTAAAAAGCATTGTCACCCATTATAATCACTTTTTGCATAAACCTTCAACTCTCTGGCCCCCTCTGGTTTTGTTATATTCATACCACTTAGCAAAATCATAAATCTCATTAAAACCAATTTTTGCCTACTTTGTACCAGTACTGATGCAGCTCTGTATAAGTGGAATTAAAGCACACAACCACACCAACCATTTTGAATTTATGATCATACATCAGGTGTTTGATTTTGCCTGGGAATCACACCAAACCTCTTTAAATAGTTCGTTCTCCTCATCTAGATCGCTATTTTGTACTTTCTTTTTCTCTTCAAACCTCCAACACTGCTTTTCCAGTCATCTCAACTAATAGAAGGGACTTCCATAGAGTCCCAATACCAGATCAACCAGAATTTCCATTTACATACTCAGGCTTCCCATCTGTAGATGCACTAACCTTGCTCTTATCTAAAATTAATGACTTCACTTGTGCACTGGAGCCTATCCACTCTCTCTTACTCAAGAATATCATTTCAGCAATATTCCTCTCTCTTTCCTACATAAATTTTTTAAAATTTCTACTGGAAAATTGCTGACTGCACAATGCTATTATGTCTTCCATCTTGATCCACTGATTCCTGCTTTCAAGCTACTCCCTCTCACCTGAAGTTGTATGCTATCTTTGCAGCAAATCCCTAGCAAGAGTTGTCTATACTCTGTCTCCAATTCCTCTCCTTCTATTCTCTCTTAAACACATGTCACTCGACTTTTCATTCATGTATTTCCACCCATACTGCTCTCAAGATCACCAGTGACTTCCATTGTCACATCTAATGGTCAAATCTTGGTCCTCATGGCTTTTTGCTGATTCACAGCATTTGATATGGTTGATCAAGCCTTCCTTTTTGATACATTTTCTTTGCTTAGCTTCAGGACACCATTTTCTCTTATTTTGTTTTGTTTTCCCATTCTACTGGATTTTCTTTCTGAGGCTTTTGCTGATTCTTCCTCTTCTTCATCATCTTTGAGTTGATGTGACTCAGGACTCAGTCCTTGAAACTCGCCTCTTTTCTGTTTACTATCACTCCTGTCCTAAGTTTATACTGTCTCTTCCAAATACCAAACTTCTTTATCCAATGGCCACTCTATATCTGTGCTGAAAAAGCAATATAATCATCATCATCATCATCATCATCATCTAAAAGCTAACAAGTATAAAACTGAACTATTGAACTTTCTCCCCCAATCTGTTCCACATATAGCCTTCCCCTCCTGAAATTATGGAAACTGAATCTTCTCAGTTGCTCATACCAAAATCTTGGAGTTATTCATGACTGTTTTCTTTCTCTCACACTCAGTGTCTAATTCATCAGGAATCCTATTGGTTTTACCTTCAAAACCTACCCACAATCTAATTCTAACTACCCCTACTCTACCACTACGGTCTAAGCCACCACCATCTCTCTTCCAGTTCATTGCAAAGGCATTCTGACTGCTTGCACCCTTGCCCTACTTTAATTAAGCTTATTCTTAACCTGCAGCCAGAGTGATGCTTTAAAAATCTAAGTCAAATCTTGTTATAGCCTTGCTCAAAACTCTGCAGTGACTCCTTATTTCATTCAAAATTTTTTAAAAATGGCTTAAAGAGTCCTGTATGACCCCCACCATTACCATTATAATCTTATTCCTACTCTTCATCCCCTCAACTCATTCCACTCCAGCTCACTAGCCTCCTTACTGTTCCTCAAAAGTGCTAGGTATGCTTCTGCTTTAGGACTTTTGATCAAACTGTTTCCTCAGTCTAGCACACTTTCCTCAGATTTTGCATAGCTAACTTCCCTCCCTTTCAAGTCTGTCAACAAAGCTCATATTTTCAAAGAGGGCTATAACTCACTCTATTTAAAACTTCAACCAACTTCCATTTTCCCTATATCCTCACCTAGCTCTATTTGTTCCATAACACTTCCACCTTACCACCTTCGTACAATATAATTGACTTCTTTATCATGCATATTGTTTATTGTCTTCCTCCATCCACATTACCATACCCTAGAATATAACCCCCTTTCCAAGAGCAAGGAACTTTATTTTTTTTTTAAGATTGTATTTATTTACTTGACACAGAGAGAGACAGAGAGCACAAGTAGGAGAGAGGCAAACAGAGGGAGAGGGAGAAGAAGCAGGCTCCTCACTAAGCAGAGAGCCCAATGCAGAGCTGGATCCCAGGACCCTCAGATCATGACCTGAGCCCAAGGTAGATGCTTAACCAACTGAGCCTCCCAGGTGCACCGACTTTGTTTATTTTTAATAGTTGTATCCCAAGCACCTAAAAGATGCCTGACACAGAATAGACATGCAATAGCTATTTTATGGATGAATGAATAAATAAATGAATGACATAATCTTTCTGTGTGTATGCCCAGCTCTACAATAAAATTCAAAGCTCTCAAAAGGTACCCACAGATCCTAGCACAGTATTCTGAACACAAGAGACAATTTATATTTTTTAGTAACTAGTTCCTGGGTTTGTTTTTTGTTTTTGTTTTGTTTTGTTTTAAGGAGAGCACAAGCAGGGGGATTGGCTGAGGAAGAGGAAGGAGCAGGCTTCCTGCTGAGCAGGGACCCCCCCCCATCTCAACCTGAGCTGAAGGCAGATACCACCCAGGTGCCCCTAGGTCCCAATTTCATCAATTCCTTCAACATTATGCTTTGATGAACTACCACAGTCTCTATACACTTTCTGGAATTGCTATTATTCCTTTCACTTTTCCATTCAAAAATGCTAAGTTTTTATTGGTTCCTAAAACTCCCTGTACATACATATCAAATTAAGTCACCACCCAGAGAGTCTATTTACTGCATTTCTGAAAACTTCATCATTAAATGGCAGAATACCTAAAGACATTCTAGGGAAGCTCCTGTGTAGTGCTTGTCTCTCCTAGTAGTTTGCTTATTTCTAATTCCCCCTCCTAGTTTTTCCATAATTCTATGAATAACTGGAACAATTCACTACCTAAGTAAACCTGTTTGCTCATATTCATCTAGCAAGACTTTCCGTTTCAGAGACAGCATACCAAGTACAGCATACCAGAAGAGGTACAAAGAAGACTTAGAATCAGGAACTGGCCCTGCCTGTACTAGATTATATGGCCTCAAGCAATTCCCTTTACTTGCCTACAGTTCAATTTTCTCACCTAAATTCACGATCGGGGACTTGCCTCATTGAGTTGCTGTGGGGATAAATGCAGATAGTATATGAACAAGCTCTGAAGCCTGTGAGTTTCTGCAGAAACAAGAGGTACTATTATTCCCCAGAAGCATTGTAAGTTTCATTATAACAATAGATGATACTGATTTAGCATGGAGTGAAAAAAATCTAAATAAGATTAAGTGATCCCCAGAAGTACCATGTTGTAAAATGATCAACATCTGTTTACAAAAATTCAGAAATTTCAAAACAAAATTGTAAAAGCAGACTATCCTAATGATCAGATAAAACAAGCTAACATATATGAAAGCACTATATAAACTATGTACCAGTATATACATGTAAAGGTTTTACTATTATACCTAGCTAGTAATTAAACTTCCAGATATATTTTCAGGCAGAAGACATGGAGGAAATATTTAAACTTTACTGTTCTTATTAAATACAAAAATGACAAAAATGCCACTTTGATGTTCTTTAATTCAAATTTTAATATTCATTAAATAAATCTTGAATGCAGTGTTCAAATTACTTCTTAAAATGCACACTTAGTTACTATTGAATACAATAAAAACCTCACATACATACCCAAAGGCAAAATGTAACCCTTTTTAAAAAATTCAGTCAACATGTGTTTGTTTTTTTTTCCCCTTTGGACTTTTATTTTTTTTTAAATTAAATTAATTTATTTATTTTCAGAAAAACAGTATTCATTATTTTTTACCACACCCAGTGCTCCATGCAATCTGTGCCCTCTATAATACCCACCACCTGGTACCCCAACCTTTCACCCCCCCGCCACTTCAAACCCCTCAGTTAAGTTTTTCAGAGTCCATAGTCTCTCATGATTCACCTCTCCTTCCAATTTACCCCAACTCCCTTCTCCTCTCTAAGACCCCTTCTCCTCCATGATATTTGTTATGCTCCACAAATAAGTGAAACCATATGATAGTTGACTCTCTCTGCTTGACTTATTTCACTCAGCATAATCTCTTCCAGTCCCGTCCATGTTGCTACAAAAGTTGGGTATTCATCCTTTCTGATGGAGGCATAATACTCCATAGTGTATATGGACCACATCTTCCTTATCCATACGTCCATTGAAGGACATCTTGATTCTTTCCATAGTTTGGCGACCGTGGCCATTGCTGCTATAAACATTGGGGTACAGATGGCCCTTCTTTTCACGACATCTGTATCTTTGGGGTAAATACCCAGGAGTGCAATTGCAGGGTCATAGATATGCACGCATATCCCTCATGCTCCCCAACATGTGTTTTAAAAATGTGCTATGGCAAACTAAATTCAGGCTAACAGACCAGTAACAGTAATGGAACTTACAGAAGAAATATAAATGGATGCTGTATAAAATATTTTAGAAATTAAATTAACATTTACTAGCATAGTGAACAAATATTTTAGTGACAAGATGTATTCGAATATTTTGCTATGGTTTCAAATGCCACCAGCTTACCTCAAATAGAAAGACATTTCCACATTTGCCTTTAGTGTTTACATATGTATTTACAGCTAATATTTTTTATGCTTTCTGTGCCTGTTCATGAATCTGCTTAAAATACCCACTAAAATAATATGAATTCAATTAAAGGGGATAATTCATTTAAAAACTCTTGTGAAAGGTCTTCATCAGTCCACACTATACTGCCTACCTCTCATCTGTCAGCTAGTTCCTGATCCATTCAATATTTCCATGAGAAATATTTTTTCATCAAGTTTTCTCCACCCTTATTTAGCTTCATTCCTTTGTCCATGCTCACATGCAACTGCATCAATGCTAATGTACCAAATTACAGTACTCCTATCTTTAAAGCAAGAGCCTTCCTAATCAGGGCACCTAGCTGGCTCAGTCAGTGGAACGTGCGACTCCTGATCTCAAACTTGATCTTAATGTACCCCACACTGGGTGTAGAGATTACTTAAAAATAATAAAATCTTTCAGGTGTTTGCAATCTTTATATAAGCTATTTAGCTTATCTCCGGCTAGATGAAGTAGTCTCAGCCTACTAACTAGAGCGTATCATGCTTAGTGAAATAAGTCAAGCAGAGAAAGACAACTATCATATGATCTCCCTGATATGAGGAAGTGGTGATGCAACATGGGGGCTTAAGTGGGTAGGAGAAGAATCAATGAAACAAGATGGGATTGGGAGGGAGACAAACCATAAGTGACTCTTAATCTCACAAAACAAACTGAGGGTTGCTGGGGGGAGGGCGTTTGGGAGAAGGGGGTGGGATTATGGACATTGGGGAGGGTATGTGCTTTGGTGAGTGCTGTGAAGTGTGTAAACCTGGTGATTCACAGACCTGTACCCCTGGGGATAAAAATATATGTTTATAAAAAATAAAAAATGAAAAAAAAAATTTAAAAAAATAAAATCTTTAAAAAAAAAAAAAAAGCCTTCTTTACCGGACAGAAAACATTACACATGTGAGCTCCACTGTGTCTATTTTGATGGAACATGAATCCATTAGACAAATACCACTATTAAAGAAAAATATCTAAAAGGGGCATTACTTGAGTTTTATGTACACTTAAACACTGAAAGCACTCTTGAAAAAGAAACAACATATAGAAGAGCAATTATTCAATTCAATGGAACTAAATCATAAAGATTAAGAAAAGCTTTAGACCCTGGCAGCATGGAGATTAGGGAAACATCACACAACCTATGAAAAAGAACATGTCCCTAAAATAACAAAAACTTATTAGTCTTTTGGTATGACAAGGACACATCTAAAACAACTGAAACATAAGAAAGTAGATATGCAGGGTGCCTGGGTGGCTCAGTGGGTTAAAGCCTCTGCCTTCGACTCAGGTCATGATCCCAGGATCCTGGGATCAAGTCCCAAATCGGGCTCTCTGCTCAGCGGAGAGCCTGCTTCCTCCTCTCTCTCTCTGCCTGACTCTCTGCCTACTTGTGATCTCTGTCTGTCAAACAAATAAATGAAATCTTAAAAAAAAAAAAAGTAGATATGCCACACATACTTCTATCAACTAAGCTCTGGAGTGGTTACTACACTCTTCAGAAGAAGTCAAGGTGTTCAACATATGCCCATCATGTGCCCATCATCAAAGTGACCATTCTTGCAGGACATGACCGGCATTAAGAATATGATGTTCCATTTCTTAAAACTGTAAGTTGAAAATCGATTAAAAGTTCTCGTCACAGATTAGAACACTTTACAAAAATGATTTAGGGCTACACTCATCAATGTGCTTTAACCCAAAAGCCATTTTCTCTGTCAACAAATGCTGGTTTAGCTTATGGAAGACAGTTATTTAGGGGACCTAAGCATAGGAAAGCATGTTAAAATCAACAATTGGCTCCATGCAGTTTTCCAGGTTTTGATCTGCTAATAGCTGTAATGACTATATATTTAATATCCATTAAGTATACAGATCTTTCCACAGATAACGTAAGAATAAATTCAAGCCAAATATACTGCTTTAGTTAATGACCAACATGATCCAGTACACTGCTGTTAACTGTAACATGTATGTTCTATGCCTGCTTGTGTTTTATTCACTTTAGATATTTCCTATATGAAGCATTTAATTTCGGATTTAATTCAACCTTAGCATGTTTTGAGGCTATCCCCCCACCAGTGAATACTTATAAAACATAAATACAATTTCATAGTAGAATAAGCAAAATATATTTAGACAGGTAAATATGCCATAAACATTTTAAAATGCACTTCAGTCTAATTAATGTTACTTTAATTTTCCATAATTTTGAATTGCATATATCATTTGCTGTTCCTTGCATTAGTGTAGGTTAGCTGGGAGTTAACCACGTAACAATAAAACTCTACCCACATAATCTGGAGATAAGAAAAATAAGAATTTGTTTAGTTCTTTTTTTTTTTTGAATTTGTCTAGTTCTTAAGATCACTATTTTCCCTTTGATAAGTAGCCTTGTACAGATGAAGAGTATGTACTTACTAAATATTTGTTGAAATGAAGTGACAAATGAAATAACTTGGAAGATATTTTATACATTTATATGTATGTTTATAATGTTTGTAATGCTTATATATGTGTATATAATAATGCATTGTATGTGCATATATAATGTATATAATAACACATAATACATAATTATATGTAAATTAATTATCAGTTAACTTTATATATATACACATATATAGTGTGTCTGTTCAAACTGAATATTCTAATTGGCTTATAAAATGAGACATAAAATCTGTGTACTATGCATAAAATGAACTATGCAGTAATTTTTTTTCTATGAAAAAATTCCCCTTTTGTCTTCCTCAAATAAAAACCTAGAGGCTATTCATTAATTCTTTTACAAAATAAATTTAGAAGTTTAGCAGATCATAGGCTATTTTCAAAGCAGCAGGCTTATTGTTAATATTAAACATTTAATTAACACATGTTTGCAAATAATCTTGCAAAGCAAAGCAAACTCTAAGCTTGAGGATCTATTTAAAACTCTAACACAAATGAAAGAATGCATTTTAACATGGGGGAAAACCTTGTTTTTTAATCCATGATTGCACATTTTACTACAAAAACATGTCTCATGGAATGACTAATTTAATGAATTTTTAAGGGCTCATATCGTAAGGACTCAGCAAATATGTCAGAGAAAAGATACTAAAGTCTATTAACTATAGCCGTTCTTGAGCAGAAATACCTGTTTTATTCCAATCTCCTCTTGCTATGTATTGTATTTATAACATGAGTAATTCTATACATTCATAAAACTAAAATATTTTATTTTATATCTCAGTAACTATTTTTAGTTGAATTTTTCTGGTATTATTCTAAAAACTAAAAAAAAAAAAAATCTATCATTTACCGATACAACACAAGGCAGATATAAGAAAGGAAATTGAAGTGTTCAACAATGGATATGTGGCAAAAAATTTGTAACCACAAAGATTTCACAATTTACCAAATGTAATAAAGGGGACAGATATATGGTTTAAGGACCTTAAGCTAAAAACAGCAGGATTCTAGAATGTAAGCCCCATGACAGAAGAGACTGTTGTCTTCATTCTGTTTGCAGCAACTAAAACATTGGCACCACATAGTATACCTTACACACACACACACACACACACACACACAGAGTAATGGCAGGTCTAATCATAAGATCAAAATGATTGTGAAGAGGTTTTTATTTTATTTTAAATCCAATAATTAAATTGATAAACTGAGATTTCCAAATGTCTACAGATTGAAGACAACACTGCAAAAAAGATATTCATGAGGGTCTAACTATGTCCTGTGGAGAACTCTTTCAGTTGAAGTACTGAAGTTTCTGTAAATAAATTTCCTTGGATTGAATTCAAGAGGGGAATCATATTGTACCCTTTTGTTCATAGTGTTATATGGAGCAAGCCTTCAGTGTCTATATGGCTATTATTCTTCCAGAAGGATCAAGGCCTAACATACATAAATAATAAAATTTTTAAAAAATAACATTTTATGGATGGTCATATTAAAGTTTTTATATAGTTTTTGTGAATTTGGTATGCTTTAATATGACACTAAACTCAACATTCTTAAAATGAGTAATATGTAAATTGCACCTATGTAGCCTATTACCTAAAGCCAGTAAGAGAAAGTATAATTAAATGATAATTATGCATATGTTTCTAAATGTTTTTACTTCAATATAGCAGAGTATCTCACAATTGATACATAATGTAGATAATGCATTCAGTAAATATAATAAAATAAATTTATTCCAATATTGTTTGTGATGTTATTACTATGCTCGTTTAGACAAGTAAATAAGAAACAAGACTTCTTCCAAAATAACTAAAAGCTCAGAATCTAACATATTGCTGTAAGCTATAACAGTTATAACTGTTAATCCAATACACCTTTTATACAAAGCCATAAACACATGAATGGAAAAATAGCACAGATGTTCATCTCTAATGCAATTTCCATTCAATTTCCTAAGTGTGGTCCCTGTGTGCAAACTAGCTTAACGTTATGTTTAGCTTGCAAATTCTTTTAATAAATAATGAATGCAATAAAACTAGGAGATCAATGGCAAGCTGAGAAATCATTTAAAAAAAAAGCCTTTTGTGTTCAGGCTGTTGCCCATTTTCAAACTTTAATCCAGAGACAGATCAATATCACTTTTTTCTCCTTTTTAACTCATCACATAAATAGCAGATACACTAAATGTAGCCTAAACGCTGTTACGAGTTAACAGTTGCCAGCAACCTAATAAGATCATTAGCCACAATGGCAACTGAATGTTTTATACCTTAACATACACACTACATTATACACTATTAAGCAGTCAACTTGTTTAAGAATAAAATGTTTATATAGCAATAAAAATACTGTATTTCATTATTTTTAAACTTTCCTACACTATAAATATATACATAGATATATCTATATAAAATTTCAGTAGCATAATTACTTCAGTAGTACAATTACAAAGTAGTATAATTACAAAGTTTTCACCATGATTTGCTCTAATAAAATAAATAATTTAAATGGGTCAAGATAGTACATATATATGAGCAGCTTATACCTCAGAGATCCTAGATGAAAGGAAATTTCATTCTTCAAAATTAATTACATCTGAAAGTAATAAGTTATCCCTTTAAATGGATGGAGGGATACATCATGTAAATTCATGTTGCACTGAATGGCTCTTTAGATTATCCAGGAAAAAGGTACATCATAATACTTAGGTATTTGTGTTGTGTTTCTATTCCTGGGCTATACACAGGGAAGGAGAACCCTCTTCTTACCAACCCTTATTGGATAAATATGCATTTTCTATTCCTGAGCTATACATAGGTAAGGGAAGAGAACCCTCTTCTTAGCAACTCTTATTGGATAAATATGCATTTTCTGTTTGAATGATCAAAACTAAACTGTCAATAGGGGTGGTACTGATATCAAATAGTATAAATCCATATAGCTGGGAATGATTTTATGGTAGTAGGCTTGTCTTACTTACTAATTCTTGCCTATTCATAATATTAGAGCATATTCTGTGGGTTTTCACTAAAGGAAATATCAAGAAGTCACTCTTACTTTAAAAATATATTTCAGTTCAAAATCCTAATTTCATATTTTAGATTTTGATAGCTTTATATGTATACTTGTGAAAAGTTTATGGCCTGGTTACAAATGGTTTTATAATGGAATTAAAATTTCAAAATTAGTATCTTTAATAACTGCATACCTTATGTAACTATTTCCTAGCTTTTCAAAGGAATGGCAATTTGTGCAAAGAGTTCTGATGAGGAATAAATGTGTGTGTGTACATGATTGTACTCATTTAACAAATGTGAATTAAGTGCCTAAAATATACACAATATTGGGCTTAATGAAGTTTTGCAATGAATATTACTAAAGTTAAAATTTACTCCTTAGAAATTATTATTACAAATTCAAGCTTTTTTATGTAATAAATTCAGTTCTTTTTTAAAGATATCATTATAGGTAGTGAAAATATGTCCATTTGCTCTTTACTTATATTCAATTTACCTATATTATATTCACATTCTCAATATAATAATTCCATCAATGCTAATAAATAAGTTAAGCTCTAAAGAAAGATGTGGCTAAAATGATCATGAACACATTCCCATGTTTCAAGCAAAATTTGAAAAAAAAAACACTCCTGTACATAACTTCATTAAACTTCATTATAAATTTCTCTTTACACTTAGACTATAGATCATAGCCTATATTTTAATCTTCCAAAAGTAGCCTAACTTTGGAGATAAAATTTCTCCTGAAGAATTTGAGACCTCAACAGTATCAATTAACAGTGTTTCCTGTTTTCCTATTTTAATAAAACTGACAACATTATGATGGAAAAAATACTGTAAATGCTGCAAAGAGGAACTACCTCTAAAAGCTGGCTTATTTTAATATATATTCTTCAGAAACTTGAACAAGAGAAAAATTGAATCTCCTTTTAAAAATTTGTATTTTCAAATATCAGAGATTAACTAAAAAGTTATAACACCTACAACATTCAATTCAAAATATTTCACAACCAACAGAATTGACTGTCTCCTAAAACCAAGGTAATGAAGCTTTGGGTTAAATGATATAAATTATGGTCGCCATGATATTTAATGCAGGTAGGTAATAAATTTCACTAGAGTTATAATAAAGTTTCTTTTTGTGTGCCTATGCTTTTCTACAGTTCGAGAAATTAAATTATAAAAGTAGCATTTATGGGCGCCTGGGTGGCTTAGTGGGTGAAGCTTCTGCCTTTGGCCATGATCTCAGGGTCTTGGGATTGAGCTCTGCATTGGGCTCCCTGCTCAGCTGAAAGCCTGCTTCCCCTCCCCCCAACTCTGCCTGCCTCTCTGCCTACTTGTGATCTGTCAAATAAATAAATAAAAATCTTTAAAAAAAATAACACCCTTCTGTAATCAATTTGGATATAGCATTATTCTATTTATAGTGACACTTTCAATGTCACTAATCATAATTTCCAATCATATATTACTTATTCTCATTTTTCCTACCATGATTAAATATTAATGTGGGGGCACTTTTAAGCAACTACACTATACTTAGGTTTTAACATATTAATTTCCACTGTTTTGGAATAGCTAATATAGCATGAAAATTAAGAATCTTTCCCATGAAGAAACTCATGGGATGATATTGATTTTATATTTTTCTCTGATTCCTACATAAAATAAAATGAATTTAATTGTTCTAGCAGAAAATGGAAAAAGGGATGCTGCCACTTTAAAAGCTTCGATCTCTTTGACATTGCTGGCAGTGTCATGATAACAAGCTAAGAATAACATCTAGACATCAAACTGAGCAGAGAATCCATCTGAAGTGATTCATTCAGATCTGTCTCATTGATTTATTAAACACAGGGCAACATCTGCAGCCTCACACAGCCACTTGGTGAAATTAATGCAAGATCAATTCAAATGGAAAAAAGTGTAAAAGAGATAAATCAAAACACAATTTGCATGCAGTTCCACAATCAGGCTTATTGGGTGCAAATGCTCAATTTCCCTTCCAAAGCAAATGTGTTTAAATGTTGTTTTATCATTTTAGAATTGTATGATCTGAAGTGACAGTGAAGAGTTTTGCAGGTTGAGATGGTGAAAGGGAAGAAAAGGAGGGGGAAAAAATGCTACCGACGACCTTTTGAACATGCAACAATAATATCATTAATACCTAATTGTTTTGCTTTTGGGGAAAGGTTTGATGTCCTTTCTCCAAAAACAATATTTTCAGTTTTGGTCCATTAGGGTGGTTTCAATACATATTTGAAATGTATAACGTGGATAAACCTAAATCATTTGTATCTCTAAGCGCACCACATGAAGTGACCCTGAAGATCTAGATTGTCAAATGAAACATAATATATTGTGATTAAGGTTTCTCACAATTATATTTGCCTGCTAGAAGCACTTTTAAAGCACGTAGGGATTTCATTCAGACAGAATCAGATTACTTAAGAAAGCATCAAATAATTCAGACAATATTTTCGACAGGTATTAGGGGTTTTTGTGTGAAAACACATAAAACATTAATGTCTGAAGATCATCACTTCCTAATTATTGGAACACTATACATTGAGGGTAATAGTACACATAAATATCCCAAGAAATTCTCCATCATAATATGCATCATATCTTTAATGTAATATCTATCACCTAATAAATGAGTGCTTGGACAAATATTAAATCCAACTCAAGTATTTAGATAAATACAAGTATTTAGATAAATTGGTTATGTAGAAGTGTGCATTTAAAACGGATGTACAGGGGCACCTGGGTGGCTCCATGGGTTAAAGCCTCTGCCTTCGGCTCAGGTCATGATCTCAGGGTCCTGGGATCCAGCCCCACATAGGGCTCTCTGCTCAGCAGGGAGCCTGCTTCCCCTCCTCTCTCTCTCTCTCTCTGCCTCTCTGCCTACTTGTGATCTCTGTCAAATAAATAAATAAAATATTTTAAATAAATAAATAAATAAATAAATAAATGAAGTGGATGTACATGTGGAAGTTCTGTGCACTGGCATAGGACTAAACCATTTTAATTATAATCTTTACATCATTCTAATAAAAGACAACAATAATGACTAAGTAACTGCTTTTAATAGACAAACCGATCATCCCCTCATTATCCTATGAAATAAAATGTCTCCATTTACTGCCCAGATTAATTTCTAAAATCTTTTTATTCTGCAAATGTTGTCATAAAAATATTAGCCCAAGAAAGTGTTGCAAGTTCTTCAAAAATTTGACTTTGTATAACTTTCCTATGAATGAAAACATCAATTTTTAAAGTAAATTGCTATTCTGTGTGGATTATGAACTATATTCATCCAGTGTCAATACAAAGCCAAAATCATTGAGGACTTACAAAAACTGTATTTCTTGTATTTGAAAGTATTTCTAAATTATTTTAAAGTCAGAGTTCACATAAAGCTATTCTATGAATGATGCCCATTTATATTCTGTTCACATGGTCAAACTAACAATCACAATTGGATAATTTAAATTTTAATTTAAAAACACTGAATTTTACTCATTCAAATATATGTTGACTCATGTCTCCAAATACATTTAAATGTTCTCTTAATCATACATTCTTGTTTCTCTAAGCATTCATTTACACATAAATGACTGGATAACATTTAATCAGTTGATCCTCAAATACTGATCATGAAATCTAACAATGTTACTTTTATATAGATAGGTAGATAAAAAGAGATAACACTAAAATGTGCTGGCTGATTTTTCACATTTACTGAATACCAGTTTTTAATTGAATATTACTGAATACCAATTTTTTTTAAAGATTTTATTTATTCATTTGACAGACAGAGATCACAAGCAGACAGAGAGGCAGGCAGAGAGAGAGGAAGGGAAGCAGGCTCCCCGCCAGGCAGAGAGCCCGACGAGGGGCTCGATCCCAGGACACTGGGATCATGACCAGAGCCGAAGGCAGAGGCTTTAACTCACTGAGCCACCCAGGCGCCCCTGAATACCAATTTTTAATTGAATATTTTATTGTTGCATTGAACTTTGAAGAAGTTAGTGAGAAAAATCCATTGCATGAGAGTGTGATTTTTAGGCGTTTGCTTTATGAATCTGCCTTCTCTGATGTTAAGAATTCCAAGTTTTGCTCCACAAGACATTGAAAAGAAAACTTACAGTGTCTTAGCTGAAAAAAAAAAGACTTTTCTCATTTGGTTTTGGTCTTTTCTTTCATTTTCTTAAAAATCTTCAGAATAATCTCCCTACAATTAGTTTCTGAAGTAAAAAAAAAAAAAATCAAGGAAAAAATATTGCATAGCCCTTTGGAATTGCAGGGATGAAAAGTTCGATTTATTTAATAGAACAATGTATAGTTTTTCATCTTAACTATTCTCTAGTAGCAAAGGCAGGTATTATTTTCCAACTTCTTTTCTAGGAAGACAAGTTTGAATATTTTGAAAATTAGCTAATAACAAAACAGTATAAAGCACTGATAGAGTTCTTGTGACTCTCAGTACTTTCAAAGAAACAATCGTGAATGTATTTTATTCATTCACCTTTCTTCCATGCACATTAATAAAAATATGTCCCCAGTCGAATGAATCCAAATACCACTTAGTGGCAATATGTTAAGGTCTTTGAAAATGACGAATTTGAAAATAGTCTATCTTGTGTCTTCTGGAATAGTGTAGGAAGCATTCCAAATTAGAATCCCTAAGTCAGGACTTGTACTCTCCATTAGTTAACTGACAGAGAGGGGAAGAAATGCTTATTATGTAGGAAAAGAAAATTGCCAATGACACCATTACAAATAGGCCTCCCATTGAACAATACATTATGGAAATTCATTTATCAGGAGATAAAGATGAATCTCTTTTCTCAAATAAGAATAGGATATGAGAATTTCCAGTCACTGAACATATATATACTTTTTCCTTGCATCCCCCTTTAGCCAGAAAAGTTAAGTCATGAGTCCTCAGTGACAATCCTCTTTAGCCAAGTCTCCATTGATTCATCGCTCATTCCTTTGAGCATCTCTTCAGGCTCTTCTGATCCATCTTTCACCTCTTCTCATAGCATCATTCTGCTAATATCCTACATCTCTTTTCTCTTACTGGCTTCATGTCTTATCTAACTTATTTTGTCTCTCTTGAGTCTCATTCCTATTTACATTCTTCACCTTTCTTTTCACTGACTAGAAAAGTCATAGAAATAATGTTGATCTAAATAATAATTTCACAATTTTATAAAATCATTCAGATGTTGAGAATGATTTAAGGTACACATTTCTGTAAATAATGTTACCTAAAGTCATAAAGCATCCATTATAAGCATTATCATGTTTTGAAGTTTTTAAGATGGTTATGAGGGCATTTTGCAGTGATAAAATTTGGTAATGTTATTTTACCATTAAGAAGATTTTCCCCAGATATTGTGGAGTGTTCGTTGTTGTTGTTGTTTTTCCTATCTAGAAATAGCAATACAGGTGTATTTCTGGTAGTTTTCCTCATCTCCATTCATGGGCTGCATTCATAGAATATATTTCTAATATTTCTAGAATAAATTTTTACAATCATATACTGTAACACTCATAACAAACCTATAGAAAATGCATGTTAATCACCAACATACCCATAAAGAAATAAATGCAAAAGGAGACACTGGCATCATATCTTATACATATTTCTTCTTATATTTTTAATATTCTCCTATTGTCTTTATATATGCATATACACAAAAGCAATATAAGCCCTCCAAAAAAGTTATCATTGTAAATGCTATGATAAGGAGTAAATAAAACTTAACTGAATTAAAATAATAACCTAAAAACATATCACACAATAGGGTCCAAAAATACTATAAGAACACCTCCCTCTTGATACAGAGTAATTTATCATTTTTCCCTTCAGCAAGTAGCTCTGATAAAAATTAATTAAAGAAAACTTTCTACTTAGAGGAAAGCATCAAAGTCACATTAAAATACTAATCTATTTTTAAAAATGAAAGTCATAGATTTTGCTCAAGGATGTGTAAATTAATTATTAAAGTAGGACAAATTTCCTTTGTTTAGTAATTGTTCCACCTTAATAGTGGGTGTTTGTAAGAGAGAAGCAGGAAGGGAGTGAGAAGGAGAGAAAGGGGGAAGAGAAGGAGAGGGGAAAGATAGGATTTCAGTTCTGCAACTGTTTAAATTGGTGTCTTTTGAATTGGCAACACATGAATTAGATGGCCCTCATCTGAAGGTCCTCGTAACTTTCTGAGTTTATGTATTTGTAAAGTGCTTTGTGGTCAAAATAAGATTTCCGTTCTACTCTTACAACTTATAATTGTTTATTTTATCAAGGGAGCAGTTATCCTTTCTGTTTTAAGACCATCTATCTACCTTAAGAAAATTTTATCTAATAAACCGGTTTGTAAACCCCAGATATGAATCACCTAGAAGTTCTCATATAAACAGGTTTCTGTTTGATTGCCAGAACACAGGACACTGTGGAGGAAAAAAGGTTACCTTGTAAGTTCTGTAGCATTACCTTATTGTAGCAGTCAGCAACAGTTTGTCTACAAGGTGTCAGTATACTTGAACTCTACATAGTAATTTGGATTTTACCACAGATGTTGACAACTGAGTTCCTTTAAGTTGGTAAAAAGGGGTTCCTATGATTTAAAGTTGCACTGTGAGAAAGTCTACCTCTGCAGAAGTTTTCCACAAAATGAACAAAAGTCGTGCTGTTTTACAACAAAACCCTTTGCTCCCTTTAACCTGATGATGGTTTGTTTCTTGGTTTGTACGCCAAATGTGTACACACCTACCAGATGTCACCACACTGGAGATGGAATAAACAGTACAAAACTAATTCACAGGTCCTTAAAAAAATCAAATAATCTTGAATATAGTTTATTTTACTTTCTTTTTTAAACTGAGAAAGATTGAATACAATTTGCTTATGGACATATGCCAATGACATTTATTCTACTGTCCTATGAAGGAGGTACACTTACAACCACAGAAGCTGGTCATCATCACTTAAGAAATCCTCTCTTTGGGGAAAAAGGTTCCTTCCAACTTCTGGCCTGGGGAGAAGAGCTGGAAGCATCCTCTACAACTTCTCCTTCAACCCTCATCCAGTTCCCAGCCCTAGGTTTTCATGCCCCACATTGCCCCCTGCAGATGACCCAAACGGGACGATCCCAGGAGCGTGACATCTGTCGTCGTTCTTTTTTAAAAAATGGGATCCATCGACTTTACTGTATTGTGAACAAAGGAGCTTTGCACAGCGGGCATATGCACACGTCCTCATAGGCACGCTCTCTCTTGAACGCGCTCTCTTGCTCTCTCTCAATCTCTCTGTCTCTGTCTGCTCTCACTCACAAACACGCGCGCGCGCGTGCGCGCGTACATTTATCCACACACCACCACAACCACCACCATCACACACCCCACCTACTCTCACAACAAACACACATGATGGGGAACCAATCACCCTCTGGGATGGATCCTAGACTTCCGACCCTATCCATCCCCCAAATGCTGTGTTCTGGATTGCTAGCTCAGAAGCCCAGTTTACAGCTCTGCCAGCTTTCTCCCCTAGAAAGTCCCTGGTGTCTGTGTTCAGGAGAAAGAGAAAACCTATTCGACCCGTACGGCCACAAAAGAGGAATGAAAACCACGTAGAGAAATTAACAAATAACCACAAGCAGTCAGTGACCCATGCAAGATATGGGCAAAAAGCTGTAAAGCTTCAGTAGAGGAGAGCAAACTGAAGTTTGTGCAGGGCTTATCTTGGACCCAAGCCC